>NC_137626.1:23485871-23723371 GCF_963280865.1 Gymnoscopelus braueri | reverse complement strand
ATGCAGATTCATGTGAATCTACACAGAGCAACAGGCTACATTGTATTCATTCAGACCACAGGTACCTTAGGTACCAGTATAACCCAGCCAAATGCATTTGGTCTCTAACAAGCTATGTATGATTTATGTGCATACAACATCACCGGTTATCATGTCCTCCTGATGACCGCACAGGAGAAGTAAGGTCACATTCATAAGCTCACCTCAACATCAACAGCTTGTTGATTGGTTTCCCCAGCCAAAATAGACCTACAACAGCCATCAAATACAATTATACACGCATCATTTTCTTGTGCCCTTAGATCATTTCCCCTTTCTCAGCCCATAATAGTGTGCTTAGATGATGACTTGATGTTTGTCATTTCTACCGCACCATACAGTATGTGCACATTCTTGCCTCTTCCAGGGTGATTGACATGTTCTATGAAGGGTAACCCAGTACCTTCCATAACATGAAACATTCCAAACGACTCAACTGGACTCAACTTTACTAAAGTACCTGGTTCTTTTTCTGGTATCACCTCCATCAGTGTTCCAAGTGAGCTGAGGTAATACCAAAAGGTGGTGTGTAACGTGTAAACACTGCAGACTTGGTCAGAGAAGGTCATCACTAGTGTTGTTGTGTCAGGACAGACGCCCCTATAGACTATTGCATGGAAGCTCCTAACAATTGTTAACAAACTTTAACCACATGAAAGCGTCCGCTATTCTGGGGAAGAAGAATCAGTGAAAATAGCAGATCTACAAGCTCACAAGGTCACAACAAGTTCTCAACGGTTCATGTTTCGATGCCATGTGAGCTTAAAGATCTTGTAGAGCTTTTAGATCTGCTATTTTCAGCAAAGAGATTTGATGTAGAGGGGGAAAAAGAGTGGACCAAGTACAGAGCCCTGGGGGACCCCGGTCAACTCCTATTTCTTGGCTAAAATGTGTTCGTTGAGCTGTACACGATAAATGTAGCATTGTTTATCACTCTCCTTCTTACATTGCCGGGGTCCTTTCTGCAGTGGAAAACAAAGCTAGTCGAGTCTAGTTGGTTCTATGCAGTGGAAAAGCACCATTAAATTCCTGTCGACACATCGCAATGGGGTACAAGGAATTTGCAATGGCAGCCCTGACATGCACCACAGATAAAAACGGATAGAATCGCAACATGACGCGAAGCTGTGAGTGAAGCCCATTTTATCACTTCTACTTCAGATCAGTATGCGTGGCCTGCTATAAAGCTCTACACAGTAAAATTCTGAGTGTTAGTTTAACTCTGACAGAGTAAAAATAGATCTGTAAGAGTCCTATGTGGGCCCAAGGCATTTGCCGGGCATCCACAGAGCAGAGTTGTTGAGGCCATATTCTGGAGACAAGTTGAGCAGTGGTTAATGCTTCGAATCTGTCATAAACATTATGTTGGGCTCAAGTGTACATGTTAATTTATAATCTGTGCCTGAACTTGACTTCTGTGAGGACAAAACCCCTATTGTTAAAGAGACTCTGCATTCTCCAAGAAATGTTTTCTCCAAGAAATGTTTCATATTTCAGCTGACTCACAAACCACTGCTGCATCATTTGAATTTTGAATTATGTTACTGAATCTCTCTGTATGTTTTGCATGAGAGGTGGGTTCGCTGGGTGGAAATTGAAGATTGTGTTTTCACTACTTACCAGGATTAACGTAGCTCTGTTTACTTTGGTTTAGTTCATTTATTTTGACAATTTAGAATCTCAGATATTATATTTTTGCCCCTATTTGGGCCCCCATGGGTCCATTTGGAATATTGTTTACACTGTCATGAACACAGAGGATTGTACTGTGCATTATCCAAGGTAATGCATAGAAGAAATGTCCTGGAATTCTATTGGCTGAAGTCCCGGCAGTTGATGCAATAGCAGACAACTCATCCTCCAGCACTGTGGTGTTCTCAGTAACAGTGTACAGTAGGTATGGAGAATGGACGGAGAACCACAGGGCGTTCCCCTCTCTCAAAGCAACGAAGTGGGCTCACTTTTAGTTGCAGGGATCCTGTTTCCCTCATAGAATGCCAACCAGCAAGAGCTCTGGGAAAAGAGCACTATATATATCAAGAGAGAAATGCTAATGTTGTCCTCTCTCTCTCTCTCTCTCTCTCTCTCTCTCTCTCTCTCTCTCTCTCTCTCTCTCTCTCTCTCTCTCTCTCTCTCTCTCTCTCTCTCTCTCTCTCTCTCTCTCTCTCTCTCTCTCTCTCTCTCTCTCTCTCTCTCTCTCTGAGTCCTGCTGTCAAGTCAAGTCACGTCAAATCTATTTGTATAGCGTGGCATACAACCAAAGGTCGGTTGCAAGGTGCCTTCCTTCGCAGAACCCTGTCCCCCTGTAAAGCGAGGAAAGCCACGTATGAAAGCTTTGGAACAAGTGGCTATAGCGACGAAGGGTTCCATATTAGGATGAAGTCATTGAGGAGAAAGCGGCCGTTCTCTTGAAACCAGCAGTACATAGATAGATGAGGGTCTACGTTTTTCTTTTTTTTGTGCCATGCTGAAGCACATAGAGTATCATTGATAAGCTGGTACCTTATGCAGAAGAACATTATTTTGAATTGCACAATGTGTGTGTGTGTGTGTGTGTGTGTGTGTGTGTGTGTGTGTGTGTGTGTGTGTGTGTGTGTGTGTGTGTGTGTGTGTGTGTGTGTGTGTGTGTGTGTGTGTGGGGGTGTGTGTGTGTGTGTGTGTGTGTGTGTGTGTGTGTGCGCGTGCGTGCGTGTGCGTGCGTGCCTGTGTGCGTGATGCTGACACTACTGTACTTCCATTCATCGAGAGACAAGTCCTGTCCCCTGGTAGCTAAAGGTACACAAAGTCGTGTTCCCCCTGGCACGTGAACAGTTTGCATAAATGTTTTCAAGCCTGGGTGCTGTTGCTGCATCAGCTCTGGCTGTTGCAGCACAAAATGTGACTGTGCACACATACTGTAGTCCTTTGCTCATCTCCCCTGGAAGCGTAAAAGTGAGTAATGGGTCTGCAGCTGCGCTGCAGTGATGCACCACGGTCCGTCAGTGATGGATGGCCGTCTGCACTGCATTATAAACACTCAGCGGTGGATGATGGCTCAGTTTTATTTCTGAAAGTTTTGTCCCACTGGAATCTAGAAGAGAAGATATGTCCTATAGACGGTAGGCTGTGAGTAAGCAGTTTAGAAACCCTGGAGCAGAGCTGCTGCTGACTCAGGAGAATCTCATGAAGACAGTTTTCTGGGGCATTTTTTGTTCTTTTTTTTTCTTGAATTGAGAATATAAATAATAATTTTCATAAAGGCTAAAGTCCCACGACTTTATACTGTAAGTAATATAAGTGCCACATGTTACAATGCGCACCTTTTATAAATAATAGCTGTCACTTTCTGGTAATGCAATTAATTTCCAATTATCTATCAATAAACATAAAAGTCTATGGTCAGAACGGAGCATCCATCAAAGCATCAAGTGTAAGAGCAGGCAATAAAAGTTAATGAGCAGATTAATCAATAAAAGAGTCCCTACTCAAAGCTAATGAGTAAATGTTTCCAGCTCATTTATGATAAGATGGGGTCAAGTTGCAAGGCATTGATCCAAATATATATCCAAATATATTTTTATGATCATTTTCAACTTGAATTTTCAACGGATGAGCAATGACACGAGCTGACACAGCTACACTGCATTTAATCCAAAACAGTATACAGTACAGTATATGTAATGTATATTCTAATCTATATGGTCCATCAGAAGGCTCCATATGGAACCATTTGGATCTATCATAAATGAGTTCTGTTTTTTCAAATATCAAATTAATATAGAACACTTTTACACAACTGTATATGCCTTTTGCAGCTCCAATTACTGTAGAAGAAAGAGTGATGAAATGGCCTAACAAGTAGTTATGACCGTCCATACTTTATTCTTATGTTTCTTCTGTGGACGTTGCTAAATTTCTAAATGGAAAAGGGAAAGTCTCATACCTGGAATATGTCCTCTGCATTTCACCCATCATGCCCAGTGGGTAGCTATTGAACAGCACCCATGGAGCAGTTTGGGGCTCAGTGTCAAGGACACTTTGACACGATGACAGGAGCCGGGGATCGAACTAGGAACCTTCAGATTCCCAGGCGGCCTCTCTACGTACCGTACGTTCCATGATGTAGCACTAGCAGGTCTGTCTGCATGGAATAGAGCATGGTGAATTCTATCTGAGCTACAATATGGCATAGTTGACATGCTTGAGCCAGCCATATTACTTTTACGGTCTCTTTTAAAGGGTTCTCTTTTCTTTACTTTTTTACTTTTTACTTCTTAAAAAGGGAAAAAATAACATTTGAAAATATGACATAAAATGATTGCTGCTGTGAAATGTGAGCCTCCTGTCTGGAACTCCATCAATGTTAATGACCACCCTATGTAAAACACTAAACGTTGTTTGGAGTGCTGCCCGTCACCATTCCGCACTGTAAATCAACGGGAGGGAGGGTACAATTAATGTACGTCGCTGCAGAGCACAAAGGTGGGAGCGTTGCCAATTCCGGCTGTCTGTGAAGCACGATTGAAAGTCAAAGTCAATCAAAATGGCAGCTTGCACGGCTGGCCTGTGACATAATGACTATATGGACACATGAGACAATTTGTCATGAGTCAGTTATAGTCAGTAACACTGGTGTGCTATGGAATCTGCTGCCACATTCATTAGCTAGTCTGACCTCAGGTGAAACTGATTTGAAGAACAGGATTCCTACAGTAGGGAAGAATGATACAAAACCACCTAAGCCCTATTTAATACTTTAAAAATAAAACGTAGTAAAATTCAAGAAAAAAAGAAAGAAAAAAATAACATTCGCCCCCCCAAAAAGTAAATCTATGCATTGAAAGCTTGTAGATCTGCTATTTTCACTATTATTGAAAATGTAACATTTTCACCTGCAGTTGTTATAGTGGTTAAGTTCATATTACAACAAAGAGCATACTGTACCCTTAGCACTACAAACATGTCAGGCCTTCTGCTGATCAAATGCTGCATGAGTGCAGAACATTCCGCACTGCAGGCAACCACAGCAGTTTTCGAGGTCATCATTAGCTTACATTGTGCTTGTGTGTTATGTAAATGAAACCTTTACAGGTTTTGAGTTGCCATCCTCTGTGACCTAAGCACGGCTTACAGCTACACAGCTCCCTGCTGTATTCTCAGCAGGGGAGCTGGTTTGCTTGCAAAATCTGCAGCATTATGCAACACAATTGGACGAGGCTACACAGGTGGTTGCTTGATGCTAAATATGCTCCATAGAAAGAGGGCATCGCGGCCCCGGGAAACAATGTTCCAGATTCTCGCTGTCGCCTTGAGCTCAAACATTCATCGTCTCCGCCAGGCCGAAAGGCATGGCCGAGACTAGGTTTTGCACCCTGTCCGCCTGTCTGTCCGTCTGTCCGTCCGTCCGTCCGTCCGTCCGTCCGTCCGTCCGTCCGTCCGTCCGTCCGTGTCCGGGTGCGTGTGCGTGTCCGTAACGTTTTTTTTATATCACTTTTTTTTTTTCTTTCATGCAAATCGGTACACATTATTTCTATAGTCATGTGATTGTGACGGATCTGTTTGATTTTTCATATTCCATCCTGATTGGCTAAGATTGTCATCAAAAGTTTGCAGGAGTGGCCCGTTTTGAACAAAATGCCGCAAATCATGAACGCAGCGTTCGATTGCGGTGAAAATGTGCGGTGCCACACATTCGCACTACGTTGAGCAACAAATGCCACCCTTTTAACATTGCCCTATTATAGCGCCACCAGGAGGCCGCAAATCGGTACACATTATCTCTATAGTCAAGTGATCAAGATGGATCCGTCCGATTTTTCATATTCCATCCTGATTGGCGAATTCCGAACATTGCTGGCCCACAATAACCTACCTGACCTGCAGGGCCGGACGCTGCTATAAGCAATATAAGCGGTCGCTTAGGGCCACAACCACTAGGGGGGAACTTGTTTTCTTTCTTTTTTTTTTAAATTTACTTTCATATTGTAATTATGTCATGTTATAATGGGGGTGTTTGGGGGGGGCCACCAAAACAAATCTTGCTTAGGGCCACGAAAATCCTAGGGCCGGCCCTGCTGACCTGGCAGAGACCTGTGCTCGGGGAGCACTTTTTCGAGTTGTTACTTCTCTCTGTGCTCCGGCGTTGCTATAGCGATGGGCCCTACAACCAAGAGGACAGGGGCTTAGCATGGCTTTGGGACTATGCACACATGGCTCTGGCATTCATCAAATCACAGGGACAATTATGAGGCTATTTTCTGCTGACCCATTAACATGTCCCCTTCTCTCTCTTACTCAAGGCATGTACAGTATGTCCACAGCACAAGAGAGCAGAGAAGGCCACTGAGGTGAATGCGGCGAAGCATGGTGGCTGGTGTGACAAACAGTGTGGCATTTTTTTTCACTCACTTTAAAGCTTCGGTACAGTAGCTAGTAGCCACGCATGATTTAAGTGCAAATATTGTCGATCATCTTTATCTGTTGCTTCTGTGCTGTGTAACAGAGAATCCTAAAGTAAGGATTCCATTCACTCTCATACGATGAAACAGGTTGTCAGATCACACTTACAGCAAATAAATTAACATAAACAACAGAGCCTCTGCCAATACTACAGTAAAGTATCAAAAACATGTAGTGCTCATACTTTATTTTGGTGGTGTGAGCTGGCTGTAATCAAGGTATATTACCATTGATGGAATGAAAAGGCACTGGTCACATTTGGGCAAGGTTGTCGAGTATAGGTGTGCCGATATATCGTCCCACGATATATCGCGATACGTTTTCGTGACGATATGTATGGTTTTGGGAAAAAAATATATCTTTTTTTTTTTTTTTTTTTTTTTGCAAACAGCCCCAATGTGAAAAGGGTGACAACATGTTGTTTTTTTTCGGGTCAGGTGTCACACTATTGCCCTATTTGGATTCAAAACGGCTATTGTAGCTGAAAAGCTACAAGTTTGCATGTCTGAATAATGCAAAACAGAAATATTTGTTTGCATTTGCTTTCCCCCAATATCGTATCGTATCGTTTCATGAAATTATCGGCACACCCCTATTGTCGAGGCCGTGTTTTTGTTTTGTATTGTTTCTCAGCATTTGTATAATCTCTGATCGGTAGAGACAGTAGAGACATTTGATACAAGATGGGGGTCGGATTCAAACTCTGGTCTCGTCTTCGCTCACAAGGGGCATACAGTATCATTGCTGTGAGGCAGAAACCTTGTATCTCCATATTTCATTGTGTTGTTGTTGTTGTTGTTTAAATGAGGGAGTGGGTTTTGTAAATATTTAACCAATGAATAGTATTAACGAGAGCTTGTGACAGAAAAATAATTATTGGATACATTGGAACTCAAGTCCTTTATTTAAATTTCCTTCAAAGTAATGGTATTGGACATGCAAGGTTTCCACCCGACAGCGACGATATAGTCTGCACTAACTGGCTGAGCAAACATGCACCGCATGCAACTATGCGCACTGTGCATGACATCATGGCCCCATCCTTTTGTTCTGTTCCTTGGTACAGTGACAGACTGTGGCCTTTGGCAGCTCACAGCGTGTTGGGGGAGGAGTGGTCCAGTGTCAGTGGAATGAGGCCCAGCTAGGCCCGACTTCACTCAGCATTAAGTTAGAGGAGGGTACATTACACCCCATCTGCCAAGATGACTCATATGCACACTGCAAAACACTCTCAGAGTTCAATCAACACCCGGGATTTTGCAGTGCAGTGCGGAAAGGCCCCCATCAGCCTCAGTACCGGAGTTGTGCGCAGTAGCCTATACACAGTGTTCTCACACTGCACGCTTGAATTAAAGGTGGCTTGTGTTGGTCTGCGACCGAAATAGATCATTTCAAAGCACATCGTGTCAAAACACAAATGTACTGTACGCATGCCGGGCTGAGAATTGCTGAAAATCTTAAACGTGTATCTTCACATTATAGTTAGTGACTCTCTCCTGTAAGCATTTGCACTCATTTTCATGTACAACCACCAGGAATATATATGTCTGTGAACTCCAAAACAGAGTATGAACGTTAAGATGACTTTCATACTGTAGCTACTCAGGACTAAACATAGTCTGTGTAATTTGTCCGTAGACAAAGTGCATTTTCTGAAGAGTGGATCAATTTGTAGAGTGTAAATCAAACATATTGATTGATTCCCTGATCCTTAATACGGCCGGGAGAACACTGACATTCATTAACACGTCGACACAACAAATCAATGTTCTAATTGTTCGATTATCCCGGGCTGCAGTGCATTTTGCTTGTAAACTACAGTACCTCGCGCGTAATTCATCAGTCAGCGTGTTGAAAAAGGTTGCCTCTGTAACCGATGAGAGCTTTCAGCCACAGGGAGAGTCAACCCCGCTTTATATACTTGGAAATTGACGATTTACAATCGGCGACCACCATGTAGATCTATGTTCGGTCAAATGCCAGAGATTAAATTAATCATAAAACTGAAATGGAAAGACAATACGACATAAAGAGAGAAAAAAAGATCAATTTGATTATTCCTTTTCCACTATGGAAGTTTTTTGTCTCTGAAATTTCTGTCTCTGAAATGGAAGACAATAGACCGTCTTGTAGTTTAGCTCTGGTTTAAAAAGGT
Organism: Gymnoscopelus braueri; assembly: GCF_963280865.1. NCBI lineage: Eukaryota > Metazoa > Chordata > Actinopteri > Myctophiformes > Myctophidae > Gymnoscopelus > Gymnoscopelus braueri. The sequence goes on along the minus strand of NC_137626.1, from coordinate 23,714,739 downwards.
TAAATACGAGGTACTGTAGTATTCCCAGCCATCACGTAAATGTCGGTTTGGCAACTCAACTGTGGCCTGGGTCACAATGTTTTGAGAAACTTAATATTTCCTCACCGACGTTTTGACCTTTGCTTTCTTTCTTTTTTACACCGCAGACCAAATATAAACGAAAACAGAAGATATTACATAGCTAGCTGTTGCGACATTAATATGCAAAATGTTTCCTTTCCTAAGCTGCCTCTTAACATTTTAGATTAATACATGGACAACACACAGGAAGGCACGCGCGCGCGCGCGCACACACACACACACACACACACACACACACACACACACACACACACACACACACACACACACACACACACACACACACACACACACACACACACACACACACACACACACACACACACACACACACACACACACACACACACAATCTACAGTAACACTACTGAATAGGTTTAAAATATAGTGCAGCTGTTTGTAAAGTACTGGATAAGTGGGATTGACAGTGAAGAGAGCCACTCCCTGTGTGCATGGAGGCTATAACCCTTCTAGTGGGGAAAGACATCTTGAACATTAATACAGCATACTGCTGATCCAGACATGCTGATCACTTCAACCATCTAATTTATCATTTGTAACAAAAAGGATGAAGCATTTTTAATCACTTTGATTTTTGAGTATGTAAAAGTCAAAATCTTCCCTCATGTCAGCATTTCTTCTCTGATAAATGAAACTCATCTGCTGTTCCTCTTGGGGGAAAACAGCAGAGTACAGTACACTATACAAGACCGCTGGCCTGGCATGAGCCCAAGTGCGGTGGGCTATCTGTTAGCTCTCGCCTTCTCCCCTCCTCTCCAGGGAGGGGGGATTGAATGACCTCCCCTAATTTTAGCCTGAGGGCCGACGGCCGCTGGGTGGCGTGGATTACAGGGTGATCATCCGAACCCAAGCCCAGGCACATAAACACAGCATTGGAATCCAGGGAGAGAGAGAGAGAGAGAGAGAGAATTAGAAAGAGAGAGAGTGGTTGGGTGGGTGGGGTTGGTAAGCATGCTGACACTTAATAAGGGCAACTCCGTGGAGAGCAAACACAAGACCACAACCCTTGCTGCAAAAACACACACACGCACGCACGCACGCACGCACACACAAATACACAGCCACAGTCAAAAAAAGGCATGTCTGTTTTCTGTGATATTTTATATGAATAGCAGTAACTTTCTCTCCACTTGTAATGTACTCTCATGATGCTAATTAGGAACTGCATCGTGATGAGTGTAATTAAGTCTGGCTGTTAAAGTAGGCCATTTCATAACATACTGATCGGCATCCGTTCATATTCTGGATCTGCATTTTTTTTTCTATGCTGCATATTTATATTAGCTCTACTTTTTTTGTACTTTCAGGAACACAAATTATATGTATTATATATCTGTAGTAGACTGTGATTAATTCAATATTTAGTATTCAATCAGATATGTGTAAAAAAAAAAAACATCACAATTTGTGACATCTATGGATGTTATTTACACATTCCCTCTCATGTTCTACACAGTAAACTCTTCAGTGTTGTTAATTTAACACTCAGCTCTCAGACTTGGGACTGTCCAACACGTGGAAGAGATAGCTAGACATAGAGAGGCAGAGAGAAGGAACAGTGGAATGTACTGTTGGGCTCTCGCTCGGGGGCACGTCACAAGCCTCAGTGCCATCTCTGTCAGTGGACCTGCGTCATCAATGTGATTGGCTGAGCTACGTGGAGGGAGAGGGGAGAGCTTGTTTTGGTTCACATGCTAACCAGTGGTGGAAAAAGTACTACATGTTTTTACTTAGTGTAAGTAAAAGTATCAATACTGCAATATAGAAATTAAAAGTAAAATTCCAGAATTCAAAATGTATTTGAGTAAAAGTACAAAAGTATTGGCATCAAAATGTACTTAAAGTACCAAAAGTAAAATTACTCATTATGCAGAATGTCCTATTTCGCAGTTTTCAAATGTATAAAAATGTTTTGAAAATAGCAGATCTACAAGCTCACAATGCGTGAGCTTTGATGACCGGAGCCGCCGCCGGTCATCAAATTATTGGCTCAGGAATGCGACAAAAATCTTCATGAATTCAAGTCTCCATCGGGTGTGTAATCGATAGAAAAAAAGTCATTTTGGTGGTGAACTATTCCTTTAAGTACAGAACTTGAGTTAATATACTTGCGCTCATCGACGCACAAAGTCATTGGCTGCTCGGAGCGGGCACTCGCTCGCCTGGAATGAACCAAAACAAGTGCTCCCCAAAACAACTAGCTTTAGAATCACAAGGTCACGCAGAGGGTAGAAAAGAGTGCGTAGCAACAAGAGCAACTAACCCTAGTGTTGATGTAAAAGGGGAGTGCTGTCTTTATTAGCCTATACTATATAGGGTCATGAAGTCCTCCTCAATTCTGTGCAGTGACAGATTACATGGAATGGGATTAAAGTAATCTGATTACAGAAAACAAGAAACTGAGAAGAGAAACACACAGTGAATACTTTTTGAGAATAAGATCACAAGTGTCGCACACTGTGAAATCATGGTTGTCGGTTGATAACGATCAAACAGCATGATAAATCACTGAATTCCGACAATATTCACATTATTTACATTCACATTCATAGATTTGTATTCCATAAAAGTCACTGACAGCAATCAGATTACCTCAGTGACTTGAAGCAACCCAGCAGATTAAACCACTGATCACACAGTTTAAGGGGATGGGATAATCAGTCATCTGTAACAGATTGCACTTTGAAAGTAACCTAGTTAGCCACCACTAACCCACAGTAGGGACTAGTATAATGACATTATCAGTTTATCACTAATGGCCCATCTGCCATTGATGCGCCAGTATTCTCGCCCATTAGGCACGCAATACGTGTGATTGAAAACAATTCTGGAGATATGCAAGTATTATACTATATACTAAATTATAATATATTATTCATAGTATATTGTTATGAATTATATTATTATTATAATTAATTATATTATATTATGTAGCCAAGACTATATATGGCTAGTTGATCGCATAGTGCTTGACAACTCTAAACTTGATATATACTATGATATATACATACATAGGCTATATTGACATTATGCTGCCAAAATGAGGACAAATGAATACAGCCTGTTGACCAGCAGACGGACGTCATGACCCTGTAAGCCACAGCCCTGCTGTCCAGATGGACTGATAGTTCAAACGTCTCACCCGTGACCTAGTCATTGGAGGCATTTTGGTTTCTTTACATGCAGTGTTTATTTTTGCCCTCCGTCTCTCATTAGTTTTTATCTTTATTTTTCTGTTACACGTAATCTGCTACTTACAGTAGTTAGTGAGTGACCCTGCTGCTCATAAACTTAAGAGTGTCATAAACCGGGCCTTGTTTGGCTGCAAGGTCAAACTGACCCCTACACTTCTCCTTTGGGTGCCTCCCCAGTCCCCACCAACCTAGCAAGAAAACATGCAACCACTTTTGGCAGCGAAATAGCTGATGTACAAGCTCATAATGCGTTTTGAGCTTGTAGATCGGCTATTTTGTACTTAATTATTTTTTTACTATTTTTGAAAGTGGTTCATTTGCCTGCAGTTTACTGTTGATAAGGTCACATTTGTCAAGTTACAATAGTTACACCATGCAAGTGCACTGCAATGCTTGCTTGCAGTGGCTCTCTCAACCACGTGGGCCATAACAGCAATTATTATAATTATAATATTTATTATAATATAATCTATTTGTTTTGGGGGTTTTTTTTGCTTGTAAAAAATAAATAAGTAATCCAACCCAGGGAATACAATGTTGGGCATGTGAGTGGTGACATGACCATATGACCAAGTAAAAGTATCAATACTGCAATATAGAATACTCTGTTACAAGTAAAAGTCCAGAATTCTAAATTTACTTGATTAAAAGTACAAAAGTATTGGCATCAAAATGTACTTAAAGTACCAAAAGTAAAAGTACTAAAATGTTTGAAAAAAGCAGATCTACAAGCTCACAACGCGTCGCATTGTGAGCTTGTAGATCGGCTATTTTCAAATAGCCTAGGTATAAAATAGGGCTAAAGTAGTTAATGTATGTTTTATAACGTAATGATTTATATCTGCAAATTAACTAGTGCGTAAAGTTTTCAAATAATTGTAGTGGAGTAAAAGCACAATATTGGCCTTTAAGATGTAGTGGAGTAGAAGTAAAAGCACAGACAATTGGAAATAGTCCAGTAAAGTAAAAAATACCTCAAAATTGTACTTAAGTACAGTACTTGAGTAAATGTACTTAGTTACTTTACACCACTGGTCAGGGATACACACTGAAGACAAGCAGACCTCCGACCCTCTAATCCCCTGCTGTCACTTCTCAGTCACTAGACTGCTGCTTGTGCCTGCTCTGTGCGTTCCTCTAAATCTACACCAGGCTCAGCTCCTTCTCAATTCTATCAACCCAAAACCTGACCTGCTTCTTGTGAACCTGTGACTATTTTCGTGTGAGGAACAAGGTTTCCGCAGTGCGCTGACATTGAGGTATAGCTTATGCATTAAAACTCTGCAGTGTCATGTCTTATGTCGGTCGCTTTCTTGCGGCAATCTTGCCAGAGATAACTGGCCTGGAATCGGCCTGGATAAAATGAACTGACTATAACTGGATCATTAAGAATGCTAAAAAGAACTTTATCTGCTAGGTTAGGAGATTATGTTCAGCATTAAAAGGTAAATGCTGCCATCTGCTGGCTGAGTAGGAGCAGTTACAGGCCAAAAAACTATAATCCTGTCTCAAAATAATAATGTAAAAAATAGAAGGAGAAAAAAAAAGGAAAATACGTTTTGCACACAGCAATGTGCGTAAAATACATTTGTGAGAATGTATTTCCAGGGTCCAAAATAAAATTTCAGTCAGATACTTTTGCTTTTTTTCCCCCTTTTTTATAGTATCATAAGAAGGCCCCTGGGCCACAAGCAAATGGGTGTTGTGATTGAACCACGCTGAGTAAGTCAGTAAAGTAGGAGCCACGGTGGATGGTCAGCCTGCAGTTTATTCTGCTGGTTCTATAACATAAAGAAGCTGATGGGTAGAACCCAGAGAGAGAAGAGACCACGGCATCAATCCACCAAATCTCTCAGTGTCGGACCAGGCCATTTTAACGTCTGGGCCCAGTCATACTATAAGTCTGAACTGGTCCTGTAAAAATAGCAGAAATAGCTGATCTACAAGCTTACAACGCATCACTTAGTGATGCGTTGTAAGCTTGTAGATCTGCTATTTCTGCTTTTTAATATTTCAAAATGTGTGAAATGTTTTCAACATGGAAACAATTATGACGATTATGCAACAAAAAAAAAAGCGATTAGACAATTATGTAATAATTGTGATAGGCCTATCTGAACTGAGCTGTGCCTAGATGACCTAGCGGCCAGGATGCCTTGGCACACAGCCTGCCCGTCTTAAGTGACATGTACACCAGAACAACTGATTTATGTCTGGAGTTGTGCAAGCGTCCAAGGAATGGAGCAAAGCGGATAACATGACGGATAAAATGCAGACACTCGTGTCTAGTCTGAACGCTGTGCGCATGTGCGCATACTTAGCCGATCGGACGGAGGGATGAGAGGGAACATTGTGTCGTGTCGGGCCGGAGTTGCAGTGATTTGTTTACGGCGTTTGTGGTGACAGCCCGGTTCAAATATTCACACCTCCCACTTATCTGATCTGTCTGGAGCTGTCGCATGGGTCATGCTCGGGGTCTCAAATTGGGTTATTCACACAGGATGTGGATCATGTTTTCACATTTTTGTTGTGAAACAGATTTGACCTTTTTCGGTGGCATATCCAAACAGGGAAACCATCAGCATCAGACAACAGCAGTGACACGTACATATGTCATGATCTGTTCCACAGGGTTAAAGGGATGATGAACTTTGGAAGAACCTTGGGTTGTATAGCTACCTGGCAATAATACTAGTCCAAATGTTGTCGATTATCTGTATCTGTTGCATCTGCGCTCTGTGATTGCAGTGATTCAATTCAGTCACATTGTATGGCAAGACACATCTCAAAATCAATCTCACGTTAAATATAAACATACATAGAAATAGAAACACAAGTATTTAGACAGAATAGTCTACACATGGAGATATGACCTTAATATATCGTACACTGATGATGCCACTAGACGTTGACTTCAAAGACAGTCATATTGTATTTATTTAAACTTGATATAATGTCTCCAAAGGCGATTAATTTCTATTGGAGGCTGTAGATCATTTTGAGGGTGAACTATCCCTTTAAGGCCATATTCCCATGTGTAGACTATTATATCTAAATGTTGATTTCTATTTCTTTGTATGTTTATACAAAGTATTTTAAGTTGAAGCACTCCTAGTATGGTCTCTGAATTATCATATGCAAACCCTACTTTTTGGTATAATATACAAATGAGTAGTATGCATTAAGATGTACCCCAATAAGATGGACTCCAGCTACTATGCTATAATTACTAACTAAATTCCAAATTATGTGTACCACCTTATCCACATACAGATCTATCTACATACACCTTATCTACATACAGAATATAATAAATAATATGAAGAGCCAGCCACTAGGGTGAAACGTTGTCCAATTCTGAGTGTTTGAGCATAGAAGGTGTACATTTTATTCTCTGGATGTGTGTATTTTCACTTGAGTTGATGGTCCACCTTTTGAACTCCACTTTACTCCTGGAATTCTAGCACACACTTGAACCCACAATGCTGCTCTTTTTGGTGCTTTGGTGCAGTGCCAGCAGCCAGCAATTATTATAACCTTTAACCAGCAAAAAATACATTGAGACTGAAGTCTCTTTTTCAAGTGTGAACTGGCCAAGGGGCAGAGAAATATAATTTATTCTCATGTCAAGGACCCCCAAATTTATATGTATTTGATTTTGTTACAGGGACCCCCATAACAGAGGATTTGTCAACATTTTGTCAAGAGTTTTTGAAAATGGCTGAAATTGAAATAGGGCTTACAGTAACTGTTCCTAATTTTGCTGGGGACTCCCTCAAACCCCTCAAGGACCTCTGACCCCATTTTGAGAACTATAGTGGTCTATGCATTGGACTTATTAGACCCTCCAGCATCTGCAGGAATACAGTGCCGCCCCCCCCCCCCCTTATTGAACTTCATGACCCCAGGTCATATTTGTCCGGTATGCAATTCAGAAATGACAGATATGAAGTAACTCACCCCAGGCCCTGGCACAGTCAAACCCCCAGCAGGCCTCGAGGGTTTCTTCCTCTCATAATCACCTGCTGCGAGGGAGACCAGGTTACAAGCTGATGACATCGAGCGGAGTGCACCTGCCAAGGCAGGAAAGAGGAGAGTTGGTATTAAATATAATATTGGGCATGTCCGGACTGACATGAGAGCACAGGACATGTTTAAAGATAGAAGGTCTGGATGTGTGAATGCAAAGAACTTTGGTTGGTGGCATACCCGATGCCCATACAACAAATATGTTTCACATATGTTTCATATTATATTCTAAAAAACACTTAAACCATATAAACCGCTGACCAGATTCCAAAGGGCGATTCCCAACGGCTATTTCTGCAGTATGTTAGCCCCATGATAGGGATGCTAGGGTTCAAGTGGTTACAAAATATTATATATACCGTACAGGTACTCTGTGTGTGTGTGTGTGTGTGTGTGTGTGTGTGTGTGTGTGTGTGTGTGTGTGTGTGTGTGTGTGTGTGTGCGTGTGCGTGCGACAAATGTGGGTATTTGTCCATGATTTGCTGACTGTACATTTGTACAGCACCTTAACGTAACGTAATATTTGTGTCCTTGTAATGTATGTCTTATGTGGACATAAATAAATGATTAAATGTGTGTGTGTGTGTGTGTGTGTGTGTGTGTGTGTGTGTGTGTGTGTGTGTGTGTGTGTGTGTGTGTGTGTGTGTGTGTTTAAATCCACATTTTGTGTGTGCGTGCGTGTGTGTGTGTGTGTGTGTGTGTGTGTGTGTGTGTGTGTGTGTGTGTGTGTGTGTGTGTGTGTGTGTGTGTGTGTGTGTGTGTGTGTGTGTGTGTGTGTGTGTGTGTGTGTATATATATATTATATGATATATATATACATATATATATATATGATATGCTATATATACACAGTTGTGTGCTATATATATATAAGGCAGTGGTCACTCAAGTACATAGATTCTTACAGAAAAAACATATTTTCTGGACGTTTTTGTATGTATTTCAACAAGCAAATGAATATATTTTTTTGTGGTAAGAATAGGGGGAAGTGACATGTCAGTGTCATGCGGTCTAGAGTTCAGTTCATGTTTGTTACTGCTACCGTTCTGCTGAATCAAAACCGCATGGCAGCTTCTATTTAAAAATGAACTGTGCAAAAGGTTCAGCGATGAACTCCTGCACCAAGTTGTCATGGCAACAGTCATTGTTTTGTCATTCATACATGACAGTATTCAATATGAATGTCCTCAGACAGAGTAGAAACAGCTCACTCACACAATCTGTGCTATTACAGTCAACACATTTCTCTTTTAGATATAAACGATGGATATGATAGACCACTGGTTCTAAAACTGGTTTGTCCGCAGAGGCGCAGAACCCATCAGAAAATATTTTATGCCAGGGTTTTTTCAGGATGTTGAAACTTTTTCAGGATGTTTTGAAAATAGTAGATTTACAAGCTATGTGAGCTTGTAGATCGGCTATTGTTCCCGATATATATATAAAGTGGTTAAACATATTTTAATGCTATATTAACTCATTTGCTGGGGACCCCCTGGAACCTCCTCAAGGACCCCTGAGGGTTCCTGGACCACACTTTGAGAACCACTGTGATAGACTGTATACAAATTAAAATGAGAAATACTCATAAGAAAAGGAGAACTATAACAATTAGACCGAACACACACAGACACAAACGCACTCACACAGAACAAAACTGCTTCGGCATTTGGAGCCAGCAGTGAGGTCATGAGATAGACGATTCCATAGTAACAGTCCTTCACAACATAAGCACACAGGGTCAGGGATCTTGACAAACAACCCAACATTGTGTGTGTGTGTGTGTGTGTGTGTGTGTGTGTGTGTGTGTGTGTGTGTGTGTGTGTGTGTGTGTGTGTGTGTGTGTGTGTGTGTGTGTGTGTGTGTGTGTGTGTGTGTGTGTGCGTGTGTGTGTGTGTGTGTGTGTGCGCATGCGCGTCTACCTCAGGGCATGAGTGAGTGTGTCATGCACTCATATGCATGTGTGTGTACTGAGTCAGTGTTGAAGTGCATCGTACGTGTGCGAGGACAGATTTCTCCGCCCCACACATCCCACGGCAACCTCCTTGAAACGTATAACTGGCAGAGTGCCCCATACATGTCTTCCTCCCTCCCAGTGTGAGGGGGACAGATAGCCCCCCCCCATCATTGTCCAACCAATCAACAGCTTACATGTCCCACTGCTTGAATGAGCTGTGAGATTGTAAACAGATTCATAAAGTTTGTCTTGGCTGTGAGGGAAGGGGGGCTTTATGTCTAACTTGGGCCTGTGGATTCTCTGTCTGCCTGTCTCTCACTCGCTCTGCCCCCCCCTCTCTCTCATGTAAGGTCATTTGGTCTTTGGGTTCATCTGAAACCATCTATTCCCCATTCACTGCAGCCTCTGTCTGTGACAGCATGTACATCCGTCTCTCTCGCTGTTCAATTCACTGTCCCCTCTTTGAGTTATTGGCTCTGTGTGAATAGGGACTGATCTCTCTCTCTCTCTCTCTCTCTCTCTGCTCTGTAAAGGTTAGTGTAGGGATCTGTGTGCATTTTGGATACAGATGTCAATAAAGAGATATTAAAAAGGATATAAGTAAAATTTACAATAATCTGCGAAACACTAATATTTTCTTTTAAAAAAAAAGGTTTCCCGTGTACTCATGGTTTTTCAATACAGAGACTGTTCTATTCTTTTGCATTTATCCCTTCCTTCCTCCAGCTGTTGTTGTTAATCACGTCGCATGTAATCTGCTGTAAAATTATAAAGCAGCTGCTCGTACATTAAGTGTATTCAGCCCCCCCCCCCGCTCTTTTATAACTACCGCCATTTTTTGTGTGCCAGTCGTTCCACTTACAGTACAACATGGTATCCCTATTTTCAGCATTGTCAAACAGTCAAACATTTCAAAATTTGTATAAAAAAAAAATCTAGCAACACTCACAACGCATCGTGACCTGAGCTTCTAGAACAGCTACTTTGTCTATTCGATGTATGATGAAGTATATAGGGCTTAAGTGGTTGAACATAGCTGTCATTGACCAAGGATGGAGAGCAGAGCATGTTTCTGTAGGGCTATGGCTGGATTTGGAAAGGCCACTGTGATTCAATGTGACCCCACTGTCAAAGAGGCGCCAGCAGTGGCCAGTGTGTAAATCCGGCGCTAATGCAGTTCAGTCAGACAACTCTTAGATTGGATTAGAATATATATTTATTAGCAATATATATTTGCAAGCTTGAGCATGGTATAGAAAACAAGAGGAAGCATAGTTTGGCGTCAGGCCTCTGAATCCATTCATTCCCTGTAAGGATAACATTTTAATGAATGTTACATGCCAATTAGCATTTACAGGGAATGAATTAAACCCCCAAGGGGATCTAGAAACAGAGCCTACAGGTGGATGCCGGGGAGGCGGGTGGGATGACTTCATGGGCGGCAGCAGGTAAGCAGCGAACAGCGGTAGCAGGATCTCAGCAAACAGCAGCAGCAGTAGCGACACACGTCAGCTCAGCAAGACAGGGCAGCCAGAGTGAGCAGGTAACAACGCAGTACCTATAACCGCCCGATCAGGAGGAAAGTGCATGTGACTAGTCACCTGATCGGTTGCCCCAATCCCTTAAGTTGCCTGGCCTGAACTAGCTCCGTAAACTGCGCCTCATTTCAGTCAGACAACTCTTAGATTGGATTAGAATATATATTTATTAGCAATATATATTTGCAAGCTTGAGCATGGTATAGAAAACAAGAGGAAGCATAGTTTGGCGTCAGGCCTCTGAATCCATTCATTCCCTGTAAGGATAACATTTTAATGAATGTTACATGCCAATTAGCATTTACAGGGAATGAATTAAACCCCCAACACAGCAGAGACCCCCAAAACGGCATGGGAGCACAGGGCCTGACGCCAGACCAACCATCTGTGAGAATGGTGGAGCTCCATGAACTTGTTTCTTACTAACATGATAATGTTCCTCAACTTTTAAACTTTAAGTTTAGCTAAACAAATGCAGCATGCACCATGTGTTCAACAAGCCTGATGAATCCAGGTACTTGAAGATCCCTGAATTCAGGAGTCCTAGACAATATCCTAATATGGTGTCCACAGCTGCGCCGCACCAAATCGGATTCGAAGAGGACATTCTATATTTATTTCTTTTTCAAAGAAATCTGCTATATATATACACATATATATATATAAATGAGTCATCCTATGATATATGATAACTATTGTTTATCATCCATAATAAATAAAATGTACTGACTATGTGTGTAAAGACGTGCTATCTTTACTTAACATCTGAATCAGTACCCAACTATACCTTAGCAGCAATTACTAAAGACTGAGCTTGATATGATTAGCCTGACTACATAGCCATAGAAAACTTTTTAGCGCTATAGGAATAAACCAACATTTTTTAGCACCATGACATCACCACTAAACTAAATCCCCAGCAATCCACCCGAGTTGTAATTAAAGCGTCAATAATACGCAAGCAGCATTTATTGAATTAGCGATAGAACAGCGTGAGCACTCATACTCATGAGCTTTTAGCCTGCAGAATGTAATCCTTAACCACTATCTACGTAAGCTCCTGAGGACCATTGCCCCAGAGATTTAAGAAAAGCATAGACAAGCAGCGCTGTAGATGTAGCTGCATCAATACGAAGGTTGGAGAAAGCCCACAGCTTGAGCCGATCTCTCGCAGCTTGCAGTGAACCAGTTCAAGTTTAGGCCTACAGATGGAGAGACAAACACAATATTATTGCAATTCTGGATTAGCCCGGCCATCCTATGACCAGTTTAACCCATTTTGGGTTCATGTTGCCATTTACCGTATAGCAACATGCATTTGTATTTTTTGAATAACTATTTGAAATTTCCCAGAACTTAGTCAAAATTTACAAGCGATTTTAGAATCGGCCTCGGTCTAAATTGGTTAAGCGCCCTGTGGCGCATATTAGCAATTAGCCTCATAGCAGTTGATGCAGAAAGAATACGGTATACAAGCTTAAATTATAGCTTGCAGAGCTTGACGCAGATTGTTAGACATGTGAATAATATTAACTAACGCCGATATCCCTCTCCATCCATAGCCTAATAGATTTAGCACGAAATGCCATCTGTTGCAAGTCTGGATCGGCCCAATAGAGCCAGACGCCAGAGGTTGGCGGAATTGATTTAGCAGAGTTTAGCAGCAAGGCTAGGCAGCTCAGTAGATGATGCAGCATAGGTGCCGAGAAGACATTGAGAAGCCCACATCTCAAGCACAGTAGATGATGCAGCATAGTGCTGAGAACATTGAGAAGCCCACATCTCAAGCAGCTCTCTCACGCTGCCTTGAGAGCTCACAGTGCCGCCAAGAGCGTAGGTAGCTCAACCTGGAATCTAGAACCAGAAGCAGAATTATTCTTGCAATTACCATGATAAGCCACCCTGGACGAGATGACGCCGTTATAGACCGCTGGGACAGGAATTTACTTCCTGAAGCCACTCACACATCCACGGTGAAGCGTGCGTGCTTCACTGTAGATGAGTGGGGACGCATGCTGCACGTCAATGCACGAGTGTGGCCTCAATCCTGACACAGTCAGTCGCACACCGCAAGCTGCTGGTTGCACTGCAACACTCGTCACCAGTGATGAACACACCGTGATGTGGTGCTAAATATGCCGTGAGCATCCCACTCTGGCGGATACCGCAGCGCCTCTTATACGGGGACAAATACTTCCAGTCACCCAGCTTTTGATAAGCATGAGACAAGCAAAGCCCATCAACATAGTGTAACTATTGATAACAGGAGCAGCCAGGATCGGAGTCCCTCTTTTATCCGTCCTGCGAGATATGTCGCGGCGAAATATATATATTTTATTTTATTTAATCGATGCGCACCAGCCAATCATGGACAAATGACTGATATCGTGACTCTACTGAAGCCCCACTATCTATCCTGTTGCAATAACTTTACTTCTGTAATCTTGATGCTCATAACATGACAACATCACTTGGCAGCCAACTTTTTTATATACCATGTACCTCCCACATGGAAGCAAGCATGCAGTGTTTAGCTTGTGCTACGACAATCCAGAGCTATCTACATAAGTAAGCATGCTGAGTTTAGCTTGTGCTACAACCAATTTGATAGCTTTACGCATGGGAAGCAAAACATGCTGTGTTTAGCTTGTGCTACCAACAATCCAAGCTTCCACATGAGAAGCAAACATGCTGAATTAGCTTTTGCTACGAACAATCCAAGCTTCCGCGTGGGAAGCAAACCATGCTATGCTAGCCTGTGTTACAAACAATCCAGAGCTATCCACGTAGCGAGCCTGCTGAGATAGCTTGTGCTAAGACAATTCGAGCTTCCACGTGGGAAGCAAACCATGCTATGCTAGCCTGTGCTACAAACAATCCAGAGCTATCCACGTAGCGAGCCTGCTGAGATAGCTTGTGCTAAGACAATTCGAGCTTCCACGTGGGAAGCAAACCATGCTATGCTAGCCTGTGCTACAAACAATCCAGAGCTATCCACGTAGCAAGGCATGCTGAGATTGTGCTAAAACAATTCGGCCTCCACGTTGGCAAAACATGCTGTGCTAGCCTGTGCTACAACACTCTAATCTTCCACATAGAAGCAACATGCTGAGCTAGCCTGTGCTACAAACAATCTAAAGCTTCCACATAAGCAAACATGCTGTGCTAAGACAATCTAAAGCTTCCACAAAGAAGCAAACGTACTGTGTTTTAGCCTGTGCTACAACGTCTCTACCATCTCTTATCCAAGTGTATGCAGCAAAATGAGAATCCCTTTAGCTCACCTTGATCCTTAACAAGTGTAATTTAGCAATACAAGAGCATAAGCAACGATAGAATGCAACCAATAACGTCTAATCTGCACTGCAAGTTCATTTGTTTATTTCATCGTAATATGAACGGCCTACTTTACCTCCACCACATATTAGAGCAATTGAACTGCTACATGAATTGACAACGTCTGGTGCCATTTTCCTACTCTGCAAATAGATGCCAGACATAGCTACACGAGAGATAAACTATAGCCACCATCAGCACCATAAATAAAATTAATGCGATATAATGCCAGTCTGCACAACTACAGACTGCTTTAAGCATAGAATGATCTATGCACATCCTTACAATATGCTCGCAGCCTTCTGATAAAGATACTGCTAAATGATTGGAATCGGACCCGTAACCTATGATATTTAACACCAACTAGACTTGCACATTTATTAATCCTACGCTGTGATACTTAGTATTATTGCTGTTTAACTCGTATTTGCAAGTCACAAGCAAGTTCATAACGTATAATAATTTGATCAATATAATGCTTTAGTTGCTGTGGCTTACTGAGATTACTTAACATCTTATGCCATCCAGCCTGATTGAAATTTATTTTACCACGCAGACTACATAAAATAATAAAATAGCTTATGCCACGATTGGCACGTGAATAAAATCTCTCTGCCTGTATCATAACCACTGATCTGACGCCGGAGGCTTGAGCAGAGACTACAATTCCCAGGTTACACCAGAAAAGTCAACCAATCACAGAGTCAGACAGCATGACTACGGAACAAAACGTATCCCTTTATCCCATAACGTAATAGTTCATCCGTTCCAGCCCTACGCCAAAACAGAACCTCCTATAGATAAATGCTAAATCAATTTCAATGAATTCTAGCAGCATTAACAACTACTTCTTGAACGCTACTCACAAGTTAGCTTCCCATCTCTCCTTCGCATGGGTAGAGAAGTGTTCGGTCATCAACTATAAGCCTCAAACAACATCCGGTGGACGAGCTCTTCAGAATAAGAGAACCGTCTGAAGCCACTGAACTAACCATGATACCTTAAACTATAAATTAAGCAAGATGCAGCCAACTGAGCATATCCGTGTTTTAACCAGTACATAAAGATATTAATCTGAACAGAGCCAGAACAAGCAAAGCAAATCACAAAGTGAAGCCATGCCCTCTCTCTACCAAGGCAGTAGCACTTACCAGTTACCAGCGCGGATCCGTTCCTCTGTGAACGATAGATCGGTGACGTCATCTCTTGAGAGAGAAGCAAGCAACCAGTCTAGAACCCAATCTTGAGATAAAGTGAACTACTTTGCACAAATACACGCTAAACTGGGGACCATAAAAGAACCCCAAGCCCATCGTTGCTTACGATAAGAAAACATAGCAACTTAAGCAACACTGTTGGTGAATTACCGTCAACCCAGCCAGTGCCATAGAGAGAGTTCTGACACTAGCGTCGACTCCCATTGAAAGAATGGAATGCGGAAGTGCTCCGTCTAACTCAATGAGGCAGTCCCAATGTTTGGAACTATAGCCCGGAATGCGGAAGTGCTCCGTTTAACTCAATGAGGCGGTCCCAATGTTTGGAACTATAGCCCAAGGAGCACGTTTTGCGGCGGAATCAAGCGTGTCGTTACTCTATTTCTACACTCTCTAGTTGACCATACTGATATTGATCAATGACGAACGCTACTGCTTTTGAGCTGAGCGTTTAGCAAGCGATTTAGCCATAATTTAATTTAGTTTTTTACTTAAGTAAAGAAAGTAATACCACGATTAGAACCAGTAGCACACAGCTGAGTAGCTATGATTACAACCATCAACCAAGGAACAACGACGCCGAATGACCACCTACGAGAACAATATGAGACTATTCATGGTCAGCAGCATACGTAGATACCCAGCTGTTTTTGGACTACCAGCCGGGAACTACTCTTTGGCCGGGGGACCCGCTCCCCGTGTCCGTGGAGGAGGAGGACATGGCGAGGAGTACGAACGACCAGGAGATGAGTTTATATGACTTCATGGGCGGCAGCAGGTAAGCAGCGAACAGCGGTAGCAGGATCTCAGCAAACAGCAGCAGCAGTAGCGACACACGTCAGCTCAGCAAGACAGGGCAGCCAGAGTGAGCAGGTAACAACGCAGTACCTATAACCGCCCGATCAGGAGGAAAGTGCATGTGACTAGTCACCTGATCGGTTGCCCCAATCCCTTAAGTTGCCTGGCCTGAACTAGCTCCGTAAACTGCGCCTCATTTCTGGCAGCGAAGGTTCTCCGGCATTATTAACTGTTCATTTATCAGTGTCGTTACAGTATGTTGAGTTGCCCAGTGTTGATTCTACACTTGTTTGTTGACTCAAAGAGCTGATCTGGCTCCGAGACGGACATTCCTCCAGCAATACCGGTTATCAGAAGTGTTAAATTAACACCAATGTTGTTGGATCGTATAAACACGGGCATAATAACGTGCGTGTCGATCCATCTTTCTTCTTTTACACTCGCTGAGTGCACAGCCATTCCCATGGATAGCGTGGTCTTGGAGAGCTGCGGAAGGAGGTGTTGATATACAAATGCTCTTTGAGAGACAAGACATTTTAACAGTTACACGAAGGAGCCCTGTGGCGGCCGTGTCATCACCACATATCTTAAAGCTTTTAACAACTGCATGCTCCGCAGCACATCTGTACGGAAACATCTCCCTGACTCCTCCAATCTGGCCCAGTTTGGAGCATTCCACCCCGGTTCCCTTTTTAAGAGGAGTTACGGCCCATGGCCCGCCAGTTGTGGATCTTTCTCCAATGCAAACGACTACTCTTCTCACATCACAGTTCAACTGGAGCTACAATATAGCAGCTATGCTGTAGCAGGAAACTCTTCGGCCAGAGTTTATGGCCCTTTTGTCCGATGCTCAGGGCGAGTGGTGGTTACGGCTCCCCCATTGCCATGACAACAGAAGCACAGTTTGTAAACATTTAACTCTTTTTTGGAGGGGGGGGGGATAAAACCCCTGCGGCTCTGCTCACAAGCGTGACACCCGCTCACTCCTACAGTGTTCATGACGAAGTACGACTGTCTATGTTATATAGGTATTTGGGGAATTTATAGTGGAAAGAACGGCATCCCCTCCGGCACTCGCAACACTTTGTAGTGAAATTGTCCATAAGTGGAACTATTTTCGACTCCGTGTTCCCTGTGTGCCACACATTTATGGCCACTTAACAAAGTATGCAAAAAGTGGTTTAGAATTCCCGTTTGGGAATTTGCCGTGGGAGTATATTTTCTTTTTCCAAACAGACCAGGAAGTTTAAATTGCACTCCGCATACATTTTTTATAATACTTTTCTAAATTGATTTGATATACTGTAAGTTAGTGTGTTTGTTTAGCTGTAAAGAGTCAACTTTGTTATCTAAAACACTACTGCAAGGTTTTTTGTTGTTTGTTTACAGTATGTATGTATGTATGTCTGAAGTGTTAACAGCCAAGACAAGTTCTTCCCTAATACATGCAAAAGAATATGTGAAATAAACCTACTTCTGATTATCTTGTGAAAAGGTATGAGACATTTTCACAACTGTATGTAAGTACTGTTAATGAAGTAACTACTGAGTTGGTATTGGCAAATACTATATGTGTGTATGGGAGTGTTTTTGTATGGGAGTTATTCTATATGTTGTGATTTGTATAGTATCTGTCTGCAATGACACCGACTAGATCACTCTATCTCTCTTCTATTCTTTATTTTGTATATGTCTGGAATGATACTGACAATAGATAAGTCTCTCTTTTCTTCTGTTTCTCTTGCTTCCTGTGTGAAAGAGTGTGTGTGCGTGCGTACATCCATAACTGCACACCTTCCCACACAGGATAAGTCTATACTCATGTGTTTGATGTGCAGTAAAATGGCTAAAAAGTATAACGAATGGCGTAATATTCTTGCACACACACACACACACACACACACACACACACACACACACACACACACACACACACACACACACACACACACACACACACACACACACACACACACACACACACACACACACACACACACACACACACACACACACACCCCTGTTTTCTATGAGCAGCCCCCCCATGAGTGAAATTCATCAAAGAGCACTAAGCTACAGGGTGTAATCCTTATAAATTACAGCACAGGAAGTCCTATTCTATTACACAGTCCAACAGCGACCATGTGACCATTCTTCTGTCCGTGCTCACATTCATCCCTCCCTTCATGTTTGCTGCGGTGTGAAAAATGAGCGACATCTGATCTCACTTTACATGGCCTCCATTGTGTTCTCAATCTTCTCATACACCCACGCTGAACTGCCACATGCGCTCCAATTGCAGCCCACTTGAAGTACCCCTCCATGATACAGAGAAGATGCAAAAGTATCCTATAATACTTCCTGTATTGTACTGTTATTTTAAAGGGTATATAGATGGGATTTTTTTTTAACAATCAACACCAATGCAACTCATTGCAACTCCTTGCAAATACTTGCAACCATTACCCCTAAATGGCACCGGCCTGCAACTGGTCAGTTGCGTTGGTGTGGATGGCCTTAAAAATGTTGCTTTCTGGCCCGGACGGTTGGCGTAACTGTCTGGGCACCTAGGCTGGTAATGTGTGTCGCGGGTTCGACTCCCGATCCCGACGACCTTTGCTGCGTGTCACCCCCCCATCTCTCTCCCCATTTCCTGCCAGTCTACTGTTCCTATCAATAAAGGCAGAAAAATACCAAAAAATATAGGTTATATAAACATTATTATGAATGTGAAATAATCATTTTAATAATTCTGTCGGACCGGCAACACTTTGTTTACCTCTGTAAGCCGACGGCTGCCATTATACGTGTGTGCTTCTAATGTCATTGGGTAGGGTATTTCTAAAGGCAAGTCCACACCAATGCGTCTAAGAAGCAGACATCACGTTACAATGTTGCCAATTGCTGCCTTATAAAAGTGATGGGGAAATAGCAAACCTTATGCAACAGTGGTGTTGTAAAAGTGCGATCTTTAGTGGCTCAATGTTGTCTATTGCCCCTGTAATGCTAATCATCTAAAATGCTATATACTGTACATTTCTATCTTGCCCACAGCAATGTGTGGCAGGGTATTGTAATTGCTCGTCTGTGTGTGTCTGAAGACAATTATTTGAGAATGGATGAGTCAAACTTGTTGGGAATAATCAGTAGGCTGACCTGAAGAGATTATTTGTTTCGGGGTGTAGAAGGCCAGAGGTCAGGTCACAACTGAGGTAAAGGTCAAAACTGGCTAACAACCAACTCTTGTTTCACATCATAACAGAGAGATGTGCAACAAGACAGGGTTTCAGCCCCAGGTGTGTTTGTTTAGTTACACTTGAACTTCTACTTCAGGTATGTCACTTGTAAACATGTTACATAATGCCACTAAACCTCTTGGATTGAAATGTAATTGGAAGATTTAAGCAATGTTACTGTACCATGTTTGACTAAAAATAGATGTAGCCTCTCATAACATTCCCTGTACCTGGAAGCATGCAGACAGCTACATTTACGTCAAGCACTAGATCTTTCCTTTCGGAAAACTCAGGCCAAACACAGAGCTCAAAGATGGCACTGCTGGTGTTCTAAAGTGGTTATCCTTGACCAAGTAAAACAGTCCACTGGCAAAGGAAAACAGTCTATCCTCAAAAGGCTGTTTCACCAGTAAACTCTCACAGGCTTCTCAGCACATTACAGTCAATGGCTACATCCAGAATATGACACATTAAGGAGAAGTGTTAATTGAGCGCAAGTGAAGTGAGCTATAGCAGAGATTCCCAAACTTTTCCACGCCAAGGACCCCCAAATACGCCAAGGACCCCACCTCTATTGCGAAATGGCTTAATAAAGAAAAAGAAAAAAAGAAAGACAAAAGAAAATAGAAAAGATAACCTATATAAGGTTGTTGCATCGTGACGTGTTACTTGCTTATAGATTCGATGCAATGCAATGTGAGCTTGTAGATCAGCTATTTTAGCAATTTTGAAACATTTTGACAATAATGACATTAGTTTGAAAGTGGTAAAACTGGCCCAATAATCTTATGAATTTAATTTAAATTCTATATACCAATATAGTGTATAGCCTATATTCTTTATGACTTCTCCCTTCCAATAGGGCCCCCTGGCAGCACCACTTTAAAAACCACTTCCCATTTAGGACCGTTCTCAGTAAGACTGTGAGGTGACGATTTCCATACACTGCATGCTTCTGCTATACACTGTAACTCAGTTTAAAAAAGGCTTAGTAATTACACTTAGGGTTTTGTATACACTAAACAGTTTATGGAGGCTGCACCTGCCTATTAGCGCATTATCTTGAAAGACCCTTTGCTTAGCCTGTAAAGCATATGCTATTACTCTCCTCATCTGTACGCCGCGTCTTTTCTTTCCCCGCTCTCTTTTGATCTGCTTTAGTCCTCCTCTCAATCATATAGACAGGCCGCTGATGTAAGGCCTCAAGAATTTGAGCTGTAATTTAGCAGTAGCTCTGACGTTGCGCTTGTGTGTGTAAGCGTGCGTGCGTGTGTGCGCGTATGTGTGTGTGTTTGTATGTGTGCGTGCGCGCGGTTTGTACAGTATGTGTGCATCTGTGCCTTTTTGTATAAGTGGGTGCATGTGTTTTCATGTGTGTGCTTACAGTATGTACTGTATGTGTGCTTGCCGGGTTTATATTGCATGTGGGTTGCGTGTGTGTGTGTGTGGTAGAAGAAGAGGAAGAGGCGTGATTCAGCAGCACACCTGCATCCTCACCTTTTGACCCGTACAATTTAACAACCTCCCCTCCCCTGTCCTTACAGCATGCATGTAAGAGAGTGAAGTCATCCACAAAACCTTCGCTCAGGCCTTTTGAGACACCAAATACCTTTTGCACAAGACAAGATAATCTGACACTGAACTCACCATAGAAAACATCTATCTATTTACGTGTATCTATCTGTCTATCTATCTCTGCTGCTAAATATCTCTTACTTGCACAAGAGACTGCCTATATCCTGCCTCATTCTCAACCTTATGAACCAAGAACCTTATGTACAAACCTTATGTATATTTGACATTTTGTAACACGCAAAAGCTTGTACGGAAAATAATTCCACCCACTCTTTTACACCTGTAAACTTGTGATGTGACAATAAACTTGAAGCTAAAGAAGTTGACATGGCCATAATGAAAAAGATTTGTAGTGTGCGAGGGAATGACTGATTGACTTGATGACTGAATAGTTTAGCCTGTTCATTTAAGAGGCCTTACCCTGAATGAATGAGCCTTTGAATGATCCCAATCGTTGGGTCAGACAAACCTTGGTGGTCCTGGCTAGACATGTCCAAACTGCCAACATCTCTAAAACTGCCAAGTGTTTCCAGTAACAGCGTTGCTGCTGCTGGCTTCAGGCAGGTCCTTGCTGCTTAATGAGGGCACGAGGTATAGAGGAGAGGGAGAGAGAGAAAGAGAAAGGAACAGAGACAGAGGACAGAACAAGTCCTTGCTGCCTAATGAGGCCACAAGGTAGAGGAAGGAGAGAGAAAAAGAGACAGAGAAAGAACAAGTTCTCAACACTTAATGAGGCCACGAGGTAGCGGAAGGAGAGAGAGAGAGAGAGAGAGAGAGAGAGAGAGAGAGAGAGAGAGAGAAAGAGACAGAGAAAGAACACAGCGAGACACCAGTGCAAAGGTCAAGAATCTTTGACAAATTTTGTTCCATTTGCTAACGGTGAGCTTTCCCGTGTGTGTGTGTGTGTGTGTGTGTGTGTGTGTGTGTGTGTGTGTGTGTTTGTAGCCCTATGGACACTCACAGCCTGCTTTTAACCTGTTAAGAGTTGTTAAATGAAAGGCAAAGGCTGAATGCAAACATAGCAATTCCAAGACCTGAGTGTACTGTACAGTACAGAGTGTGTGTGGGCATCAGTGCTGTGGAAGATACTTTCAAAATGACATAGGTATTACTTACTTTCAAGTAAAGGTAAAGCCTGCTCGGGGACCACGCAAGTTGGGAACGATTTAAGTCGGGAGCGATGTAAGCATGCCCCACCAGGTTAAGCAATACCTGTTGTAGATGTTGTCATAGTACTCGCTGTACCTGTTGTTAGTGAAACCTGTGCAGTACCCGTTACCACAGTACTAATAAAGTTAGATATTACAATCAACAGGCTATTTACATAAACGGGCACCGGCCTACTCAGGCATTCCGTACTCATGAAAGCAGGTTTAAGGAACTTTATTGTCATTCCATTACAGAACAAAATGTGTCCTGGTCATGGCAGAATAAATAAAAATACACCTAAACGCTACATAATACCTATAGTGCAATAAAGCAATTGCAGTCACCCACTAAAATTGCATGTGCCCGCTAAAAACTGTGCAATAGCAACAGTATTAAAAACAGCATGTAACACACATGTAACAGTATGTAATGTGATGCCCCCAACACATGCTTGCACCCATAGTATGTATTTAATTAAGTATGTTTATCTGTTCGTGTGTGTGCGTGTGTGTGTGGTCACACATGCTGCATGCCAATGTGCCAAAGCTCATGCATACCTAAGATGAAACATCAGTGCACCATCAATTCTCCCTTCACGTATAAACATGCGATAGCTTGAATAAATGTTTGCAAGGTGCCACGTTCCCTGCCAAAATCTGCGCCTAAATCCCTCGCGAAGAATTGGAGCACCTGTTAATCATAACCTCACCTTCTGGCACAGCTCCACACTCGCAGGATGAAATACAAAGAAGGGGTTTGCCTGAGCCGGTTTGATTAGAAACGTTGGCTTGACACATGGCTTTCGAGAAAAATTAGTGAGAGAACAAATGACGATTAAGTCATCGTTTGGGCAGTTTTGCACATGTCACACGCACACATTCATTCACGCCGTTGAATGCGTGTGTACTTGTACTTCGGAAACAAGCAGTTGCAAGCAGCTCTGTGATTTCATTATTACCTCATTACAAGCACAGGTAGAAACACGATTTTAATTAGACTCACCTACAAAACCATGACGTGTTTGGACTATGCTTTCTGAGAGAGAAGGATACATCATTTCCAGAAAGTTGCACTTTATTTGATAATAGATAATAATATGAGTGTGTTGCTGCTATGGTATCGCTTAGACGTGTATTTTGGGGAGGATGTGTTTGGAACAACATACTGTACCAGCGCTCAAACCAGTCCTCATTAGTGCAGCGCGGGGTTATCCGAGGTGGGTTACCTCATATGGTTTGCCAATTAACTTCTGGTGTTTTGGCAAATTCCTCTCAACACCTTTTGCCAAGCTGACAGCACAGGAAAAACACAATGTGCTCACAGAGGAACTATGAGCGTACATTGCGTACACAAGCTTTTTCAGAGTCAATGTTTTTAAGTCCTCTGTGGTAAAGATGGAGCCAAGAGCAATTTTTAAACATCATCTTTCACACTGTGCTTTCACTCAGCGTGCCTGAAGACAAATTGTTGCTTTCCAAGAACTATCTGTTTGTTCTGTTCTGCCTTAAAACAGCAACTACGAGTGATGTATTGAACTCTATAGGGAGTTAATGTACTCTTTTGAGTAACAAAGTGTGTGCTCTTATGAATTGTTATCGTCCTTTGGCCAGGTGAAGAGCTGGCTATCAGAGAGGCTACTGAAGACCAAACATAACTTGAGTGCCTCTGCGTTAAGACGAGATCCTTTAAGATTCTATACGTTCTACAGTAATGGCATATCACAGACAAAAGACCAAACACACATCAATGATACTTGGGGCCCTAATATTTACACTCAACATGGTGCTTTGCCTGAGTGTGGCAGGAAGAGGCTGATCTGGAGATACGCCAGATGCCTTGATAAGCGCCCCCTCATCAAGCCCCTCTGTGTAAAGCGAGACATATTTCTGGTCCATCGTCGAGATCTTGCAGATACGTAGTAGGAATCTTTGCTGTGTACAGCATGGCTGACCCAGTTCTTGAAATCTGTTGCACAATCTTCCAGATTGTTACCATTTTGTATAATATGCCTGTATGTGTGTGTGCATGTCTTTTGTGTGGGTGATTGTGTGTTGTAGCTTGAATCAGTGAATATTGAAGAGGATTTCCTAACTCGGGGCACTAAATCTCGTTGTGCTAATGTGACTAATAGCTGCATTTCTTCAGCGTTCAGGGCAGATTGCGTCAATGGTGAAGTTACAACGTGTCAGCGGAGTGACATGCCGATGACGGAGCGGTTACGATTACCAGCTGTTCTCCAGAGGCTGTCATAAGAACATGCACTCACACACAATTTAAGACAGACTGTGTATGTCTATACATACTCTCACACACACAAACTATATTCCATGTCAGGCGTAAAATGTAACCGCTTAAACAATACTTCATTGACTGCCCCCAGGGGTCTGCTGTTGGTCCCCTCCTTTTTTCCCTCTACACCAAATCTCTTCACCGAAAATAGCAGATCTACAAGCCCACAACATTTTGTAGAATGTTCGCCTATTATGACAAGCCCAGAATAGCTACGCAAGGGTTCATGTGGTTAATTCCAGAGAGTGCAAAACAATTACCCAAAAGGTACCAAAAGGACCCCTATAGGTTCATTTTTACACTCTTAGAATTAAACGAACATTGAGGATTTCACTGTGTAGACGGCACAGGCTCGATCGCCTGCACCCCAGATCTCAGACTTAGTAAATGTGTGTGCTGTGCAGTCAGCCTTCTGCTGCGGGGAATGACATCAGCTCTGAATCATGTGGCGCCTTGCCTACAGTGTACATAATGCAATCAATCAGCCATCCCTCTTACTCATAAAGTGTCACAAGACCTCATTGATGCAAAACACACACTACAGGATTCTAGAACAGAAAGTAAAAAACCTTCCTTTTTTCCCCCTGGCCTAACAGGCAAATTATATGCTAAAGTGGTGAGTGAAAATTAGATCACTTTCACAGTAAGTGAAAACTAGTGTTGATAATAACAGGCAAAATTGCAGCACTTTGCAGGTCAAAAACATAGGTTTGGATAAAGTTCATGCAGACCAATTAATTATTTAATTTACTGAATCGAAACTTCCATGAGCAGTAGTTTGGCTGCAAAGGACGACAACAACAAACAACAAATACAAGATACAAAACTATGTATTTCACATCTGCGTTCAGAAGTAATCATGCTAACAATGCGTGTCATTTATCATACACTAAAGTTTCGATTAAAAGCAGATCTTGAAGCGCCACTAGAGAGATTTAACCGCAGACAATGAAAATAAAATACAAACGCTGCAGGAAGAAATAAAAGAAGATAATCAAAAGACAAAAAAAGTTAGTGCCCTTCTCTGGTCAGGACAGCAGTGTTTGTGCATGTTACTCTAAGCTGTAAATCTCGTAGTGTGAGTGCATGCTGACACAAAGTGCATGATGTAATGCCCTGCGGTTGATTATTCTTCCCGGGATCAAACGGCCACAGATTTGTCTCTGCAAGCTCTCTCTTCGACCGCCTTTTTTGGTGTTTTGGATATTTGCTTCGCTTGAATGCCGAAAAAGAGGCAATAAATTACAAGAGGATGGTCTACAGGCCTACAAGTAATCATTGTATTGTTATGGTCATGATGACTTGGACGTTGACATGCTGTAAGCGATCAGAGAGTAGTGTAGACAGACAGAAACACACTACTGCATACAAATGTACCAACTAGAATGAGAGCATACATACCTCCACCAACGCTATGCAATTGTCAACATACAGTATGCCATTTCCGCCTGAGATTTGACTTTTATTTCACAATTATTTCAAACTCTTGCCTTGATTGCAGATTGGCTATTCACTGTAGGTGTCCATATCATTGAGCAAAATCAGTGTCATCTTTTAAGTCACTTCTGAAGACCTACTTTCATATCAAGGCCTTTTTCATAGTTTTTATTGCCTCTTTTATCTGCATTTATTCCCTTACCCTTTTCGTGTTTGTCGTAATTTGTTCAATTTGATGTTAATTGAATTGTTAGTGTAAAACACTTTGTAACCGTATTTTGAAAGGTGCTTTATAAATAAAGTTTAATATTATTATTAGGCAACAAAGCCATGTGTTCACTATGAGATCCCAATTGGCATTCTATTTTTTTTTTATTCGTTAATTTCTCTGTCTTGAATGGTTGTGAATATATCTTTATGAACACAATACACATGCCATTCGATAAGCGGTAGATGTTGGGCTTCCCCGAGTCACCTGGGATCGAACCCAGGTGCTCAAATTCACACACACAACATACACGGATGTTATATTGTATTCTTTAACCGCCTAAATCCTGGCATCACAATTTATTTAGAATTCATTTTGTGGTTAAGTGGTTAAAGTAGTTTTCCCTGTTATGTCACCAACAGGTGGTGAAATATGCGTTCTCGAAGCAACAGCCTGGAAGACACAGCCAAGGCCAAGCTGGCTCAACAACAACAACCACCACAACAACAAGAACATCAACCACGGGCGGAGACACGCAGACGGCCCGGTGAGAGAGAAGAGCCATCGGGCAGGGCAAGGGGGCGTAGCAGGTACCGGGAACCCCCGGACGACACAGGTACCATTCAGCGGAACCACAAGACGGGCAGGAACAGTGGTAGCGGGAGTGGCAGTGGGAGTTCCAGTAGCGGCAGCACCAGGTGCAGTCAAAAAGAGAGGGGCAGGGACCTCTCCAGGGATGATCTGGTCTTCCTCCTCAGCATGCTAGAGGGAGAGCTGCAGGTGAGCACGCACATTCTCTTCTACCGTCTTCTCTCCTTTCTTCCCTATCCTTCACTTCCATGTAACTGGAAGGGCTGCAACTATCGATTATCTTCTGCAACATTTTCACACTGCCTGCTAGGCCAAAGTGATAAGTCAACCCGAACAAAGTGGACTTAAACAGTTGGAAGGTTTGACCATGACAGCATGAGACAGGCCTGCGAGCGTGGCATCGCCCCAACTAGGTCATACATAGTCAGACACAGGGACTGATTAGCCAGCGGGCACTCAAGACACACAGAAAGCTCCTGTTAATGGACGGCGAACAGCTGAAGCTGTTTCCTGCCACCCCTGCACTTAGAGCAGGGAAACCCCTGTGAATGGTGCCATAGCATTTCTGATTCTAGTGAGAGGTTCGTGGTTGGATGGTGAAAGTATTGCACTCCCCATATTATCATGTCCCTCACCATACGGAAAATACACTGGAATTCTGGCCAACACAACTCAGTTTTTAAAGGAAATATACAACATACAGAACAGTATATAGAGTATAATCAAATATAGTGGTAAAAATCACACCCAGTGTGAAGTGAGTGGTGCCTTTGTGTTGCACTCCTGTTTGTGTTTAATTAGTGTAACTGGTTGCATCTTTGTTGCAATCAGCTGCAGCTGTTGAGGCCGTGCTCAAACGGACGGACGGACAGACCCACACACACGGTCAAGTGTAGGAGTGGCTGGCACCACTCAAAAATGCATAAAGAAAATATATTACACTCGAAAATAACTGCTGTTGATAGATAACATACTGTATACTGCACTGTATATAACTTATATACAGTGCAGTATATGTTTTCTATCAACAGCAGTTATTTTACACAGTGAGGACAGAGACAGGAGAGAGAGAGAGAGAGAGAGAGAGAGAGAGAGAGAGATGGCATCACAGTGCAAATCTCATTCAAATGCACTCTCCCATGGACAACATCCCAGAGAAGCATAGTATTGTGCTTTCCCTTCTTTCCATTACAAACACCTAGGAACACAATACAATACAACTGCATGCATCTGGTGGAGCCGTACACTCACTTTGGCACAAGTGAGGCATCCTGACTTCCAACTTTTAAGAAGGGAGGGGGGTTAATCCATTTAGCAGACAGACTGTGGAAGCCTGGTGATCCTGGCTGGAAGAGAAGGGCAGCAACTGCTATTCCCATGGTCTTGAGACGAGGCCCTTAAAGACAGCCGCACTTCATTTGCTTAAAACCTTAATTTAACCACAAAAGGCTGACTAACGCCGCGCTGTTATTTACAGCCTGAGGGAGTAGTTGGTATGGGAGGGAGGCTTGCATACATATACACACACATGCATACACGCTCTCAAAACCAGGAGCTCCTCAGTACGACCAGAGTGTCTTTGCTGTGCATGATTATTTCACGTAGTGCCAAATTCTATAACACCCTTTTTACACTTTCAGAGTTAAATGAACACTTCCATATGTTACAGTGCAGAAGCATATTTTGGTGTAGACTACTACAATGTAGTGTGCACTCCTGTTCTTTCAATGTAACCTTTCTCCCACACCCTCGCCCCAGGCTAGAGATGAGGTCATCACAGTGCTGAAGGCAGAGAAGATCGACCTGGCCCTGCTGGAGGCCAAGTACGGCTTTGTGACCCCGCAGAAGGTCCTTCAGGCCCTGCAACGAGACGCCATCCAGGGCAAGACTGATGACTTCCAGGAAGACATCTACGAGAAGCCCATGGCCGAGGTACTGTAGGGTCATACGTGGATGTTAGGCATGGCATGCACCCATATTCAATAATATTGATTATTGCGATATCCTGTGATATTGCAATATCTACTGTATATTCTTCTTGTACATTAGTAAGTACATGTAATAATGATTTTAAAACCATATGATAGAAAACTGCAGCACTTGGGAGAATAAAAGTCTCTGTGCAACAAGTGTGGAATGATGTGTCGCACTACGCGAGGAATTGAATGTAGTCTCGTCACTCTCGTGCATCTCTGTGGTAGCTTACAACGTCTTCCCAACCAATGAAACTACGCGACACCCGAACACATGTTCGTCAATTTGACGATTTCAGTGACGCACCATGCGGCACTTGTTGTGCAAGGCACACACACAACAGAAACGTGCAGTTGCCTAAGCTTGTGCTGGACATGTGGGAAAGCTCACCGTTAGCAAATGGAACAAAATTTGTCAAAGTTTCTTGACCTTTGCACTGGTGCCTCGCTGTGGTCTCTTTCTCTCTCCTTCCGCTACCTCGTGGCCTCATTAAGTATTGAGAACTTGTTCACACGCACACGCACACACACACACACACACAGGTTTTTCAGAGTCTTATGGGCCTCTCTAGATGAACGTCAATGTGTGTCTGTGTTTGTTTGTTCGTCCCCGTCACAGCTGGACAAGCTGGTGGAGAAGCAGAGAGAGACGCACAGGCGCATGCTGGAACAGCTGCTGCTGGCCGAGCAGTCGCACAAGCAGGCCCTGTACAAGCTGGAGGACGAGAAGAGGAACCACGGCGAGTTCATGAAGAAGAGCGACGAGTTCACTAACCTGCTGGAGCAGGAAAGAGAGAGGTCAGTCCATTGCCTGGATGGACGCGGGGGTTGGGTTTTGCTATACTTCATCATATGACAAAAGACACTTGTAGATCTGCTATTTTCGCTATGAAACGCTTCCCAAGTTGAGCTGAACGGTTTATCCTAGTGATGTCAATGCGGTGAAAACTACAGTACAACAACCCTTACTTCCTGATCTAACTTGGCCATGACTTTGTCCTTGCTGGCTGTATATACTGTACTGTGCGGCAACATTTCGAGATGTATGGGCGCCTGACCGATGTTTGCCCACAAAATGCATCGTGGGATTTGTAGGAAGTAGGAACACTTTCAGAGTTACAGACCCATTATGACCCATTATGACCCATTATGACCCCTTGGTTGTCCCTGGACCCGACGTTGAGAAACAGTGGTTTAGGAGGATGACGCGGAGTATTAAGATGGGATAAAACCTTATTTATCCCCAAAGGGGGGATTCAGTAGAATTGGTATTGTTGTTACCCAGGCTCACTGCAAGCCTCTAGGTCTGGCAACCATTGTGTGCACGGGGATTACGTACGTATGTTAGTTAAGTTTTTTCTTTTTTACAAAACAAGTAATAAAGTGCTGTGGTGGAAGAAGTAAAAGTACTATACTCTGTTCCAGTAATGGACCTGTGTTTAAAATGTAACTTGAGTACTCAATGGCATGAAAATATAAAAATACAGTACAAAAGTAAAAGTACGTACATTTTCAAAAATAGCAGATCTACAAGCTCGCAACGTGTCGCAATACTCGCAGTGCGACGCATTGTGAGCATGTAGATCGGCTATTTTAAAATAACCGAAGTATCAAAAAATAAAGTAAGACAACTCAAGTTATCAAATAATTGTAGTGGAGTAAAAAGTACAATGTTTGCCTCTGAGATGTTGTGGAGTAGTATAAAAGTACAATAAAGTACCTCAAAATTGTACTTAAGTACAGTACTTAGTTACTTTCCACCACTGAGAAAGTGTCTTGCCATTATTTTATGGACTTAAAGGTGTTAGTTTATAGTCCACAATGCAAGATGTAGTGCACCCATAAAGTCTGATTTATACTTAGTTGCACGGCAGTGTCTCGCACTGAAAACAGCTGATCTACAAGACCACAACGCGTCACAGTGCAACACCTTGTGAGCTTGTAGATCGGCTATGGTCGGAGCGAGAAACCGGTGCGCAATTAAGTATAATTCAGGCGTAATGCACACATTCCGTCACACAGCAACATTTTTAATTTAGCTCAGAGTGTAAAACAATTACACAAATTGACATAAAATTAACACCAAGGATTTTGTTGTGCAGATGTGAAAATGATATATATACAGTATGTATACTGTAGCTTCACATTGTTTTGGAGGCAATGGACAGTAAGTGAGAGGAATCACATTACTAGTAAACCAATAGATTACATTATTGATAAAATGTTTCATTAGGTAACTAGGAACGGCGAGATATTATAATTCCCCAGTGATGATTAAAACACCACATTCACATGAAAAATCCCATTAAAAAGGGGGAAAAAAACAACAACATAATAAAACATTCTTCTTTAATATAGGGGAAGACTGAAGTCTACTGATGCCTTCTCAGTGGAACAGAAATAGCACTTAATTAGGTAACATTAACGTAATAATACCAATTCACATAAAAATAATGACACTATAAACTTCAAAGTCCACTTAACAGATGGATGGCCGTGACGACACACACTAGCTAAATTACAGCCAAAGGGACAGATGATACTGCTGGCTTGTAAAGGCTAGCTTGTTTTAGCGTTCTAATAAACACACTCCATTCCCCCTAGCCTAGTGTATGAATGTCTTTATAAGGCAACGTCAATTCGAGCTCAGAATTTGCTCAGAATTTCTACCCTAAAACAGAATCCACACACTGTTATTCCTTCCTGGGAGTATGGACGGTTCAATCACTTTGATTGACCATAAATATCTCCCCCAAAACCTTAAGGAAATCAAGAAAGCTCTCTGGGGTCACTGACAACGCATGGGATTCATACTTGGCACGCTCCACACTCAAGTGCTTTCACCTCCCAAATGAGCTTCATGTTATTATAGCGCTGTGAATATTACTGGACAAGACAGTGAAACCATATCCCTTGAAAATCATTCTGGGTGCTATCACCCATGTCTGCATGGTCAGTCTCTGTTTTCACTGAGAATGTAAACTGTTCCTAAATGTGCCTCTTGACAACATTACAGATGAGATTCTTGGCTCTCTTCTTTCGGGGGAGTTCAGAAATATGGCCTAAGCTGTCCAAAAAGACCCAGGAGTAACTTTCAAGTTTGTCTAAATTGTACTTCTCCTTTAAACACTTATATCCTATATACTTCTTGACCTGAGTCTGCCAGGGGTCTATACTAGGCCACCTTCTTTTTTCCCCTCTACACCAAATGTCTTCGCCCCAGTATAGGGAATTAGGGATGCTAGGATTCAAGTGGTTAAAGGAGTAGTTCGCCCTAAAATGTACTAATTATCTACTCACATCAGTTGAAACAGAGGGGAAATTCATTTGTCCACATAACACACAGGGAGGTTGCTAGGATAACTTTGTAGCAGTCTAGTATCAAAATAAATCAAGACAACACTGACCAGTTATGTAGAGTTAAAAAAGGCACACATAGAAAAAATACTTCTGAAGCAAAACGATCATGCTGGGAATAGAATAGACCTATACTCAGTGGTGGAAAAAGTACTCAAATTCTTTACTTAAGTAAAAGTATCAATATTGCAATATAGAAATACTCTGTTACAAGTAAAAGTCCAGAATTCAGAATTTACTTGAATAAAAGGACACAAGTATTGGCATTAAAATGTACTTAAAGTACCAAAAGTAAAAGTACTAAAAAGTTTTAAAATAGCAGATCTACAAGCTCACAACGCGTCGCATCGCGACGCGTTGTGATCTTGTAGAAATGTAGAATCTTGTAGATCTTGTAGAAATTGGAAATTGGAAATACTCAAGTAAAGTACAAATATCTCAAAATTGTACTTAAGTACAGTACTTAAGTAAATGTACTTAATTACTTTCCACCACTGCCTATACTTAACACGGAAGTGGGGGAGATTTTGTGTTCTAGTAGATAATGATGTAATTATAGGTCATTTCCCCTCACAATGCAACCATTTGGCTTGATAAAACTCGGATTATGCTGCACAAGCTGTATGTCACTGTGTTTGTAATTTTAGGAACTGTCACCGTTGACAGTTGTCTTTAGTTGTTTTGGCGAAAGCTGCTACAAAGTCATGCTAGCAACCTTACTGTGTGTTATGTCGACAAAGAAACATTCCCTGTATCTCAACTGGCATGAGGATGAGTAGATAAAAACATGTAGTAATCCTGGTCACTATAACGCCTTCCCCATGACAGCCGGGGCGCCTGATGGAGGGGAAGGGAACTGGTTAGAATAACGTGTTCCTTCCACGCGCTACGTCCAACCAGGGAAACTCCCCCCTGTCAGGTGAAAAGAAGGTCAGTTGGCTCTCATGCATTGAAGGAGGCATGAGCTCGGCCCTGGCCTCCCTATGCTGGTGAGGGGAGTGTAGTGCCCAGGATCACTTAGAAAATTGGCACCGGGTGAAAAATAAGGGTTACAAAATCGTGGGATAAATTAAAAAAAAATAAAAATAAAAAAAATGTCTGGGCTGAAAAACTTTGAGAACAACCAAAACATTTTATAGAGGCAGCCACTGTACAGCTGCTTACATTCTCAATACCATATACTGTAGGCTACTTTATTTCGGAAAGGTTTGCCTGTCACTGTCTTAACACGGTCAGCCAAGCTGAGACTGCTGGAGGCATGGTGGAAACATGCTTGAGTGGTGTTTTCTATAAAGCTCATATAGTGCATTCACTGGGCCGTGCTAACTTTGCCTCGCTTCCTCAGCAATATCGAATGTTGCACGCACGCTCACACATGCAATCATACACACTTGAAGACATGCACTCAGCACTTGATTTCGCATGGGAAACACATCTGGACATCAGCCCGTGACCTAATTGGGACAACCACATCACTGCACTTTAGGTCTATCAGGCTGTTTGACTTGGATCGAAGGCCGACGTGACGAAGGCCTGCGCTTCGTCACTGAGCGTGTCAGGAAGAGCCGGGTGCCATGAAAAATATCAAACCCCCCCCCCGCCAGCACCACCGCCATCCCCATCCAGGGTCCCGTTAATTATGCCGTGAGAAAAGGAGAAGGATTTATATGACCGAGACGGGGATCAAAAAAAAAAAAAAAGAGAGAGCACAATAGCTCAGAGGAGCATCAATCACAGTGCATGCTCAACGAGATGCCAGGTTACCATGGAAATGGTAGGGACGTTTTTTTTAAATTTTATTCTGGTCTCCGTTTCAGTAGCGGACATCCAGATTTTGTCTCAAGCCCATGTGTCCGAGTGTGAGTGAAGTAATGCATGGGAGTTTCGACATCTGCCAACATCATCTGTCTTTAGCTTTGGGACAGCGCTCTGTTTAGCTAGTCGAGTACAGTTACAGTTGTTAGGGCATACGCGCGTACACTTACTGTAGCTATAAAGTCGTGGTGTCTAAAGTATCAATGTGGAATAAATGTGTGTATGTGTGTTGTGGAGGTGTGTTCCATCCCTAGATAGTCATTGTACGTTGAATATTCATCACAACATAGGAAATTTGGCACAAACGGGGGGAACAAAAGATGAACAACAACTTCTAGTTCTCCTGTATCAATATGCCCTCTCTCTTTAAACACATGGGGGGGGCAGACATGTCATCACAAACGGCCTCCAGCGAGAGGAAGCAGAAAATCGCCAAGCAGCCTGGGTTAACGCCATTTTAGTCATTCTGCCTGAGCAAAGAAGTCTCGGCGTTCGACGGCTCCCGTTCTGCTCTGAGCTCTTTCCAGAACATCACCGCAGAACAGCCAGTAACAAGGCTCGGCGAGCTTCGACTTCAACAAGCAGAAAGCCACTTATCACTCGCCCCGAGGACGGCCATGCTCAGCAGCGCGCTGTGGAGGCACGCGTACGGGCCGCAGCTCGACTCGTTTGAGGGAAGCGCTGAGCTACAGCAGGTTTTAATTTCACGCTCGTTAATCCGTTGTATGATGCATTTTAGCTGGATGTAATCATTTCCTTTTTCTGGGGGCGCTGGCAGCAAGCGGCGACTTGTGATTAGGCCTAGATCCCAGGGCTACGTATGTGCAGAAAGGGTCTGGGAATGGACCCCAGCTTTGCTTTCTTTCTTTCTCTCTGTCTTTCTCGTTCCCTCGTTCTCTCTGTTTCTCCCTCTCTCCGTCTCTCTCTCTCTCTCTCTGTTTGTCTGTCTCTCACTCTGCATAACGCAGTCCATTTATAAACTCTCCCCTGTCAAGTTTTTGTTTCTGAATTTGTTTCATAGCAGGAAGCTATGTGACTGCGGTGTGACCCCCCCACCACCACCACCCCCCCAACCACCCCTCACTGGAAGCCCTTAAAAGCATGTAAATCTGGGCAGGGGGTTTGGGATCAACCGGTCCCCCTCTGATTAATTGACGTTTGAGCAGCCGTCCATGAGTGATGACCTCATCGCGCGCCGGGTACTGCAGAAGCAGCAGGGGTGTGAGAGCGAGATCAGGACCCTAACTATCAACAGATGTTACTTAAAACATGACTTCAGTACACACACACATTGCATACAGCAGGCCAGGCGCTTTCCTTGCCTGCACGATCTGCTTTGTTCTTTTTGCAGGGATCTGGGCGGCACGGAGTGAATTTTATGACCTTCTATATTCTTTGGTTTCATCCATGAACTGCATAGCTGATCAGGACACTTGACTTCCTAGTTGTATTTGAAACATTCTGAATGATTTTAATGTGTGGGATTCAACCAAACTAGAGGTCCTACATTATACAATACAGTGCTGTATGTCAGCATGAAGCTATTGTCAAACTTCCACTGTGTACTTTAATTTAAGATTAGGGTTTCAAATAGGGTTTTGGGGATTTTTTCTAGATAGATATATAGGCATACGTTTTTGGTACAGTCAGTGTATAGAACCCTAGGCTACATAAAAGGTTGTCATGCGGGTAAAAAGCTCACTTGTGGTCAAGCCAAACACTTGTGATGTTAAGCGGAGCACATCCGCAGTCATACCAAAAGAACCCTGCAGTACGTAATGGCCTGCGGATAACATGAAACACATGGGATGAGACAATCTGAAGTGAAAAGCTCTTTTTTTGCCAAGTATGGGATGCATATAAGAAATTTGCTTTGACAATTGGTGAAATTACAGCAAAAATAAAAACAATATGGCAGGGCAATCCGTAGTCCCTCACTGGAAGAAAGCGGTCACCGCTTTCTGTTGTTGTTTTTTTAGTGTCACAGGGACCAACATTTTGTAGTAACACACTGCCACCAATACCCCAGCTTTGGTCATCCTAAGCACTGCCGTATAGGAGATAATATATTGCTCTAGACATAATCTCAGACAAAGTAAATCAACAGCACAAGGCTCATATTTGTACATTGTGGAAGATAATTAGCCTGGTAAACCCTCCCTCCGGAAATCTCATTTCTATTTGATTCCAGGAGTGAGTCTGGCCTGATAGCCCATTCTGCAATATTGGCTGTGGGCTAGAGTTGGGCGGGATTAATAACGTTGACTGACAACCCCTTCAGCCAATGATAATTTTTCCCCTTCAGCCAATCAGCAGTTCACCAGTCTAATGTGACGCAACGGGACTTTTGAGGCAGCCATGCCCAAAATGGGTTGCCTTATTCGGATACATGGGTGTCACTGCCCGCCCCTACCGGTTCTCTAAATTTTTATTTTTAAATAGGCTTTGTCATGATTAATTGACCACATATATGAAGTTAAACAACTAAATTCTATCCAAACGATTTCTTATAAGTAAATTCCGTGCCTCAAAATAGAAGTTAGAGAGCTTTTTGAAGTAAAAAAATAGCGGAGAATATAGCGGACAAGAAAAAGATGGCTGCCGTTCGTGTTTTGGGCTCACTCGAACTCGCCACCTGATTGGCCAACTGCCGCTGTCAATCACAGAACGATGTGCGACGACGCTGATAGGCTCGGTTAGTTGGTAATTCCACTAGAAACCCCCACAATGGGCTATCAGGCCAGACTCACTCCTGGAATCAAATAGAAATGAGATTTCCGGAGGGAGGGTTTACCAGGCTAGAAGATAATACTACACTGCAGAAAAGCATAACAAGTGACTTTTTGCAACACAGCTAAAAAACATCATTGCTTCTCTGTTTCTCTGTTCCTGAGATATGATATGTAATTTTGACCTTGACTTTTATGGTGATCTTGACCTTTGACTAGGGGTGGGACGATATATCGATATATCGATATATCGCGATACTTTCTCCCGCGATAAATAATCGATATCCTCCCGAAAAATATCGATATATATATATATATTTTTTTAAGTTTGTGATACGTTGTTTTTCCTAGTGCTATTTTATGTGTTTATGAATTGAATACAAGGACTATCGTGATATATCGTTGGTGAATTTTCATGCAATATATCGTGATATCGCAATATATCGATATTTTCAGATATCGTGATATATCGTTGGTGAAATTTCATGCAATATATCGTGATATCGCAATATATCGGCATTTTCAGATATCGTGATATATATCGTTATCGTGGGCCTAATATCGTGATACATATCGTATCGTGAGGTACCCATATCGTCCCACCCCTACCTTTGACCTTGTTGAAACAAAAGCAAATGATCTTTTCGGGGCAGACTACTGATCATTCCCACCAGGTTTCATGAACATCCACCTACAGTATCTGTTCTCAAGTTATTTTGTTCAATAGTAGACAGACACACAGAGACAGAGATCATTACAATATCCTCCATGAGGGCAGGGTAATACATTAATATACTGTATATAGAGTACTGTGCAAAAGTTTGAGGCACTTGTGGAAAAGAATGCTGTTAAGTGAGGATGCTAAAAAAACAATGAATAGTTTTTATTCATCGATTAACAACATGCAAAGTGTGGTAAACTAAATCAAATGATATTTGGTCTACCCTGTGACCCGTTTTAACCTCACCAATTCTCGGTTTTTAGTCTTTTAGTTTTTAGTCTCTTAATGTAATCCCAGACTGTCTCAATGATGTTGACATCAAGGCTCTGTGGGGGCCATACCATCTGTTGCAGGACTCCTTGTTCTTTTTCTTTTTTTGCTCAAGATTATGCAGTCTGGCTGTATGTTTGGGGTTATTGTCGTGCTTCAGAATTAATTTGTGATGGTCTGTCGTTCTCAGTATTGAGGAGACCACTTATTCTGACCAAATCTCCAACTCCATTTGTAGAAATGCACCCCTAAATCTGCAATAAACTTCCACCATGCGCTCTCCAGTGCCTTCAGTCAAATATTTCAACTTTTGACTCATCAGTCCAGAGCACCTTTTACTAATTTTCTGCAGCCCAGTTCTTGTATTTTCATGCATAGGTGCGTTGCTTGGCTTTATTAACACGTCTGAGAAAAGGCTTTTTGGCTTCCATGAAGACCACTTCTGACCGAACATCTCTGGACCGTAGATGGGTGTACTGGTGTCCCACAACTGGTTCCTGCCAGGTCTGAGCTGCTGGTGCTGTTGGACATCTTCCAATTGCAAAGGAAAGACAACATAATGAGTCTTTTGTTTGCTGCACGCACTTTCCTTGGCCGACCACTGCTTTTCTGGTCCTCGACCCCACCTGTTTCTTTGTGCTTTTACAGAAGAGCTTGAACACATCTGGAAACACCTGTCAGTCTCAAAATTTCTGCCTGTGAGAGACCTTGCTAATGCAGGATGACTACCTTGTGTAATTTTTTATTAAACTGTCATCAGCATCAGCTTTTTAGTAAGGCTGTTACCAAGTTGTATCCCCCTACGCAGCTGTTTCTGTTTCGGTTAATGAGCTTGGTTCAACCTATTATGTTGTTGATCATTAACACCTGTTTGGTATAATCATTTACTGGGCTATATGCCTACAAAATCCTTACATTGTTCTCTCTGCACTCTACGTAATGTGACTGTTTACCTTGTTTATTGACTAGAGTTCATGCTTACTCTGCTCATTCCGATATCGCACTTGTAAGTCGCTCTGGATAAGAGTGTCTGCTAAATGCCTAAATTGTAATTGGAAAAATATATAAAATATATATATAAATGGTGCATTTATATAGCGCTTTTATCCAAAGCGCTTTACATAGATTGTGCATTACATTCATCCATTCACACACCAACCTGCTCATCGGGAGCAATTAGGGGTTCAGCGAGCGTCTCGCTCAAGGACACTTCGACACTAACTCTGGGGGAGCCCCCCAGCCCGGGATCGAACTGGGAACCATGCGGTTTCCAGTTCACTCTACCCGGCCACTCTACCCTTGAGCCACCGAACAACTGTATATAATATATATTATATATATTATATAATTTTTATATAATATAATATATAAAAACTCAGTTGCACTTAATTTGATAACACAAAAGAAAAAAAACTTTCTTTCCCTGTCAACACTTTGAAGGAAGCACATCATAGTACACTATCTCCATGCCATCTGGTTGACTTAACACTAGCTTGCGGTGACATCATCCACGTGTGTAGGATCTAGAACATTCCTTGGCGATGCTATCACAGCAGCCCGGGGTGCTTATTATCCCATCCTAGCCCTGTCGCTTTTTGAATCGGAGCACAGCCTTTTGATATATATGACCTGGAACGTCTCGTTATTAACGATCGGCATTGGTGTAAAAAGTATTCAAATGTTTTACTTAAGTAAAAGTATCAACACTGCAATAAAGAAATACTCTGTTACAAGTAAAAGTCCGGAATTCAAAAAGTACTTGAGTAAAAGTACAAAAGTATTGGCATCAAAATGTACTTAAAGTACCAAAAGTAAAAGTACACAACATTTTCAAATGTATAAAAATCTTTTGAAAATAGCAGATCTTCTTCTTTCACCTTTATTTATTCAGGAAGGACAATTGAGAGCCAACTCTCTTTTCCAATGACGCCCTGATTACAGTGTACAAGCAATTTTTAAAAATTCTACAAGCTCACAATGCGTCACGATGCGACGCATTGTGAGCTTGTAGATCTGCTATTTTCAAATGGCCGAAATGTATAAAGGGCTGAAGTGGATAATGTATGTTTTGTAATAATAAACACAATCTACAAAGTAGCTTAAGTTTTTAAATAAATGTAGTGGAGTAAAAGCACAATATTTGGATCCAAGACGTAGTGGAGTAGAAGTTAAAGTATTGGAAATTGGAAATACTCAAGTAAAGTACCAATACCTCAAAATTGTACTTACGTACAGTACTTGTACTTACTGTAGTTACTTTCCGCCACTAACGATCGGCATTGGTTCCTGACGAGGGTTCACAGAATGTGAACTTTGGACGTATAGGCTTTAGCCTAAAGATCACACAGCCACTTTGTTTTGGGATGTGGTGTCAGAAAGCAGTGGTGGGAAAAGTACTCAAATGTTTTACTTAAGTAAAAGTATCAATTCTGCAATGTAGAAGTACTCCGTTACAAGTAAAAGTTCGGAATTCTAATTTTACTAGAGTAAAAGTACACAAGTATTGGTGTCAAGTACCAAAAGTAAAAGTACTAAAATATTTGTAAATAGCTGATCTACAAGCTCACAACGCGTCGCAATGCGACGCGTTGTGAGCTTGTAGATCGGCTATTTTCAAATAGCCTATGTATAAAATAGGGCTAAAGTGGTTAATGTATGTTTTATAATATAATAATTTACATCTGCAAAGTAACTAATAACTGAAGTTTTCAAATAATTGTAGTGGAGTAAAAGTGCAATATTTGCCTCTGAGATGTAGTGGAGTAGAAGTGAGTAAATGTACTTAGTTACTTTACACCACTGTCAGAAAGCCGCTACAGGCATGAGTAGGCCCTGTCTTCACTCATGCACAGTGTGGACACTGTAGGAATCTGCCTCATTCATCAACTGTTGCTGACAAACATGACTGCTGAGCTCTCAGCAAAGTCTTTCGGAGTCTTTCGGAGTCTTTCATGACTCCGGAGGAAGAGCACACCTGTATTCCTCCCCAAAAATTGTTTAAACCCAGCAACCCCCACACATACTGTGCATTCCTGTTCCATGCCAGCGAGGAGGCTGCACTTGATAAGAGAGGTGAGAGGAAATGATAAGAGATCACTGACATCCATAAAATGACATGTCAGGTAATAACACAAGCCTATAGGTGGTTTAGTATCAAATGACAATCAAATATCCTACTTTTGCAAACATGACCTTGCCAACTGACAACTGATCACATTTGTTTGCTGTACTGAATGGGTGGTTCACGTTACAGGTCACTGTTGCATATACAGTACCAACATTTTAAAGTTGAAGTACCTTTTATGGCATAGAGAAGAATTCTCTGAGCTGGCTAATATGACGTTATTCATATCTTTTGCAGCTGCGTGCTCGAAGCCTTGCCACCAGTGTTGGAAGTTAGGAATCACACAAACGTGCCACATTCAAAGACATCCACTATACACACATATGACATGTGGCTGTCTTCTTCTGCTCGTTCAAAACAAAATCCTGGCTCATCCCCACATGCGTCAGAGAATTTGAGGAGCTTCAGTTCTGGGAAAACGAACAGAGTTTTGTTTACTTCGAGGGGTTGCATTTTTATGTGATCGCCCTGGGCATTTGGGCCTCTCTCTCATTACTGGTGTCAGTATCTATAGATCACAACCGTATGTTAATGTCTACAGCAATTGCATTTCATTTGACTTGTTTCAAGTTAAATCGATATTAGCTAGCTGCAGTGTCTAGCATTCAAATTATTGTCATGTCTATCATGGTAAGAGGGAAAGCGATGCATTCCTGTCTTTATTAAAGATGCAAATGCCAAGTCTTGCATGCTTGCTGTACTTGCTGACATACTGTCAATCCATCTCTCAAGGGACATGTGTTTGGAATCCTGAAATGGTAATGCAGGGCAGATGGATTGAGAAACTGCTATCGTGACTTAATGACTGTAAAACAAGTCAAGTTCAATTCAGTTATTTATTATTGAATGTTAGTGGTGGGAGGTTTAACGTTTCCGGCATTTGTTTAGTTTTTCCCTGGTCTGATCGTTCACTAATTGACTAGTTTCTTCTCATAGCCCTGCCTGATCTTGCGTCTCATTACACAGAGTCACCATGTCACTCACGAGTCACACAGGAAGGGATGTTAGAGTGTCATAGGAAAAAGTGACCACTATCCTGATTGTGACCTAATTCGGCCCGGATAATACAGTAAGTAAGCGGAGTGGTATGCACTGTAAGTAAAGGTCCTCAGCAGACTTTTGTGTTTTGTTTGAACCGTATCTACAGTATCTTTGGCTACCTCTATCACATAGACATGCAGGTACAGTATATGTCAGTAGGTGTTGGATGACAAAAGCCGGCAGCATTGCATAAATATAGCTTTTGGACATGAAAGTATGTTTTTTATTACGTCTGTACTCTATCTTTAAATTGTGTGTGAGAGAAAGAAATCCTGCGGTGCCTCCGTAAAGCGAGCGGTAATTAGGCCCAGTGAGCCGTCGTTGTATGGCGTAATGTGATTACATCTCGCTGACAGCAATGCAGCGATTAGACCTCGCCGACCGCAGAACATGAGACCCATGTCTTTTTCCAGCCTTCTTGGGACTCTCTTTAAAGCAGGAGGGGGGAGACGACCTTAAAACAGAAATCTGTTGCTGTGTGCTGTCCCTGAAATCTTGTGCAATTCAGTCAGTAATTTGTGAGGATGAACAACTCTCTTTCCCGGAGCCAACACACGAGACCCATGATCCTAATTTGTGAAGTCATCAGACTGTTCTTTCCGGTGCTGCCTAATCAACAGCGAATAGTAGCATGAGTTAGCAGATACACTAAAACTCTCCCCATGGGATTTTATTGGGACATGAGTGGATATTCTGTCTCAGAACAGTCCGTCCTGTAATACATCAAACCTTCTTTGTGTGGAGGGTAATAGAAAACAACCCAACATTTTATG
Source organism: Gymnoscopelus braueri (assembly GCF_963280865.1). Classification (NCBI taxonomy): domain Eukaryota; kingdom Metazoa; phylum Chordata; class Actinopteri; order Myctophiformes; family Myctophidae; genus Gymnoscopelus; species Gymnoscopelus braueri. The sequence continues at coordinate 23,672,283 of NC_137626.1, read as the reverse complement.
AGTCCAGAAAGTCACTATGCTTACTCATTGTGAGCAACACAACTCAAGGAAGAGTCTCTTTATGTCGTTACACATTCAACATTGATCATTTTACAGGAATCTCCCTTTACGAGAAATAAAGTGAGTTTAGGCTTAAATATAAACTAAGCAGTACAAGATCTAACAAAAGACAAACTTTTTGTAGTTTTAGCTTTGTAGGGAATAATACCTCAGTATTTAAGTTAAGCAATCCGATTAGAGTCATAAGAAGGGACAGTTACTGGAATACACACAGTAGGTGATGTAATGCTTTGTGACTGCAGCATAACCCCAGGTAGTGAGTTCGGCCACGAGCATTGATTGTGACTGATAAAAAAATGAATGAAACCTAACTGGGCACTATGAGGAAGAGTCCAGGAGGGTCAGAAGTATGGGATAATGGGCGCTTGCGTGCTGCAGGGGTGAAGCACCTGTCCACCTCTGCAGAATCTAGAGCTAAATTCCAATACCCCAAAATTCACACTCGTTCACTCCCCTCGCGTCCTCCACTCGTGCCTTAACCCCCAGCAAGGGGGAGCGGATTAGATGCGAATCGATCGGGTTGGCCCTCGGGATCAGAATGCCCTACGCTCAAAGCGACAGCAAATCTTTGTTTGTCGCATTCCTAAGCCAATCATTTTATAACCGGCAGCGGCTGTGGCAGGAGACACAAAGGAGACTCTTTGTGTCTCCTACCGCTAGCCGCTGCCGGTCATCAAATTATTGGCTTAGGAATGCGACAAAAACGAAAAAAAATATCCATGACTTCAAGTCTCCATGGGGTGAGTAATCGATGGAAAATAAGATTTTTTTTTGGGGGGTGAACTATCCATTTGAGACAATTTCAATATAGGATGGTCATAAAAGGGACACAGACAGATGGGTACAACAGATACTCTGACAGTGGTACAACTTGCATCGTTCCAGAGTTGCATCGTTCCCGACTCCCAACTAGGCTGGTGTCCAACGCGTAAAAAGAGACCTGATTGCAACAGCTGACTTCTAACTTCCTTCACTCTGCCAAAAAGAGTCAGAAACAACTAAGAGGCCAACTCAACTGAACTTGACAAATTGTGATGGTGCTAAAGAATCTGTAAGAGTGATGAGCTAATGTTTTCTCTTGCGAGAAGAAAAGCACCAAAGGGGTAGTGGATAGGTGTCAGGTGAGGCAAATGCTCTAATGCACAGTCAGCTAGTGTGACATTTCTTAGTTCGCCAGTGAACCGTGTGCTGCCTCTGCCTGCGCTGTAAGATGGCAAGCCATGGCGAGACTCAAATTACAAAAATGGGAGAGAAAATCCAAAGAACGACATGGGAGTCGACATAGTAGCCACACGCTGACCCTCCGGCAAAGCTAAGGTCTCTGATTTACTTTCTTCTCAGATTTGTTCTCTTGAGTCACGGCTTGGCAAAACATGGTAAAGGGAAGCGGAGACTTTTTTGTCTTTTCTTTCCTTTTCTTTCCTTCCGTGTTGTCAGGCTGGAAGGAAGCGGCGGCGAGAACTTGGACATTACGTCCTCGTAGCTGGCAGCTGCCGCGTCTGAACAATGAGCCTGCGCCTGCTCACCCGGCCAACAGGGTGTCAAGATAGTGAGTGATATATAGACGAGGAGGGAGAGCCTGCCAGGGGCCTGCCAAATGAAATCATTTATCTTGGGCCTGCCGGATGTTGTCACAATGAAACGTGCAGACAGGGAAAGTGAGTGAAAGTGGCACCATCATCTCCATGTACTTGTGCTTTGTTTGTCCGCGGCAGGGTTACTTTATGATTTCATACATGCTGTCGTTGTGAATTATTAATCTGCATCTTCAATCTAAGAGGTGATCAATCCGCCAGCGGTATCCAAAAACAGCAGTGTGAATGTTTGAAACACAGCTATCATTTGGACCAAACATTTTGCTTGGTCAATGTTTATACCAATGTCAAAGAGAAATGTAAACTCATGTTAAAGGTGTAGCATGCCTTTAACAGTGCCAGTCAACTAAAGACTAGTTGGCAACAGCCTGGCAGCTGAAAGTCTGGCAGGGATGTACATGTCAGCACAAATTATGACCTCATATCCTGTTTCAGTAAATGGGGGGTATAGAGTGCAGGCCTTGTACAGTATGTACCTTCACCTGAGCAGTGCACATATTACATTTTATTTATATTTGGGGGATATTGAGTCATTGGGTCTGTAAAAATCATCATGACTCAGACTGAAGGTTTATAAAAAATACAAATAAAATGAATAATATACCGATTGACTTAAAACTTAAATATAAACGCAAGCAAAATGCCCCAGCATCTATTTTGCTGTCATTTGAGCAATTATTTGTATAATTGTTGACTGGAGTCCCTCAGGGTCTATACTAGGGCCCCTCTTTCTTTCCCTTTCACCAAATCTCTTGGCCGAAAATAGCCAATCTACAAGCTCACAACACTTTGCATATGTGATGCATTGTGACCTTGTAGATCTGCTATTTTCGCCGAATGTTTGCCTCGGAATAGGGACGCTAGGGTTCCTGTGGTTAAGTTATCCCATCAACAGGAAAGCAATGCGGTTGAGCCCCAAGTCACTGTTACAATTTTACTGTTTGCATGAGATTGAAAACAGCACTTGTAGCACTCACAGGGTGTCAGAAAGCAACGCATTACGAGACTGGTGTTAATGTTAAGTACCGAAGTTTATAGGGACAAGCATTCAATTTATTTTTCCTTGATGGATTCGAGGCAAGCAGAGTCCAGTCGAGACCAAAACATCACTGCCTTCAGTTGCAAATGCGGAAATGCCATCTCTTCTTCCAGGGGGGAGCAGTTATTTTCTTGCAGGCCAGTACCCACTGTATCCACCTCCACCCACATTCTGGGACTTTGTTAATGCAACTTGCGAATTCTCCAGCAACACAATGGAGGGCGACTGATAGAGCGCGGGTGCGATTGTGGTTACAGTGAAAGAATCCAGCACTGTACCCTGTATAGGTGGGGGTTGGACCTGTCGAGACGGAGGTGGTCGGGTGTCAGGCCACGATATGGAAACCTAAAAATTTAAAACTACGGAGGGATTGACTCCTTGGCAGCAAACAATAGCGAGCTGTCAGAGGGACCACCCTGTCCCACTGCATCCTGGGCTTTTTGACGGGACGTTCGAAAAACCAGGAAATAGGAGCCGTGGTTGGGTGTTACATTTCTTCCTCTCCTCGTCCTCTGGCCTGGCTCGACGCAAGGTGTTGGACATGATTGATGAGGAAGCTTTCCTGTAATACTGCATGGGACCTTACGCAGTCAAATCCTCAGTGTTTATTTAACTCTGAGTGTGCAAATGGAACCAAGGGCTCATTTGGTTCCATTTGTACACCGAGTTAAATTAACACTGATTTTACTGTGTAGGCAGTGTTTAGCATTAGCTTTTTTAAGCCTTGTTTGAGTGGTGGGAGGGAATGGTGTCTTGCTAGTGACATGCTGTAGTCATTCTTTGAAGACATGTGCGAGGGAAAGAAATCAATCAATCAATCAATTATTGTGAGCTGTGTACGCAACAATAAGTAACAAAAAGTGAATTTTTCTAAGTGAGAATGTTGGACACAGCGTAAAAGGTTTTTCAACTTTTACAAGCCCACTAAATCCTCTGCAAAAACATTGTGTAAACGTAATTGTAAACCCACAATAATCCACATGGTTTAACAATGTGTGACAGCCAAATCCTATCCCGTCCTTTTAACGACAGGAACTCAAGAGAGACCAGACTGGTGGTCATTAATACAGTTACACCACAGGCCCGGTGGCCCGCTGCACTGTTGATTTTCACAAGGCACTAAAATGTGCACATTTTTGGAAACGACGGCATCATCACAGCAATAAGCACGCAGCGTTACCGGCTCCCTAAGAGCAGAGTCCCCCGACCCTCCACAGCTCTTCACCCGGGAGAAGTCATCTCAAGGGCAAAATCATCTTTTTATTCCCTCCTCAAACCTCAATTACACTGCGTTTTTTCCAAGTGTGTGTGGGGCGGGCAATTAGGGTGACACACTTGTAACATTACAGGATAAAGACACAGATACTGCTTCAAGGGAGAGCAGAGCTGGATTTAGCATTGCCTGCTGACTTCACTGTAGAGATTAGCCTGATGAAATCCAATACTGCTGTCATACAACACCTCCCCACTCCCCTTTATTCTTTTTGCACACAGAACAAGGACTTTTATCAAGGTCCAGGGGCCACTGGCTCAGGACAAAATTATGCAGTTTAACCACACAAAGAAAATAGCCATACAAGCGCACAAAGCTTGTAGATCTGCTTTATTTTTATTATTAAAAAAATAAAAGATTTTCAACTATAATGCCCAAAATGGGGACATCAGGTTGAAAGTGGTTTAAGACAAGCTAAATTCCCCTGTGACAAAGCGAGAGGTGCTGGATGATATTTCTTGACTAAAGATCTGACATGGGGCTTTTTTAATGACTGGTACATTTATTTCAAAAATAACATAGTGGAAAGAAGAAGTGTGTTGAATGTTTCTATAAAGACAAAGGCTTGGGGTCACTATACTCTTATTGGGAACATGTGCCATAAAATAAACAATAAAATGTGGAGATAACATGCTTTACGTATACTCTGTATTTCCTGGATTCTCCGATTTAGGCAGTTTGAGTGATCCAGCTATTTATTTATAGATTTGATTACAACTTTATTATCCAACCACAGCTGGGGATTTGTTTTTGGCCTCACCCCAGGCACCATGAGAGAATGTACGTATAAATAAGCAATACAAAACAACTTACATAAGAGAATACAAGCATGTTCCTCGCCGTGCTCCCGCAGAAAGAACCTAAAGACATCATGTTTCACTGTGATTCACTGTATTTATTGTAATATAATGTTTTCTTGACAACGGATCAGATCAGGAAGTAGCTTTTCTATTTTACAATCTCGTCATGTCAGTGTTCCAGGGCAAACATGTTTTTTTGCCATGCCTCTAGGGCAGAGTAGAAGAGACCACGGAACGGTCATCTCTTTGGCCGGATTTACACTTAGATGGACGCTGGTGTCGCGCACCGAAAATAGTCGATCTACAAGCTCACAACACACCACTCTACAATGCATTGTGAGCTTGTAGATCTGCTATTTTCGGAGCGCGAAACTGGTGACCAACTAAGTATAACGGGGCTTTTACATTCCTCGTAATCTGCATGACACCACAGAACCATTTAAGCCAATTCCCATAAAGTTTAATCATGCCGGGGCATCCGCGGTTTGGGACAAGCGAGCGCAGGAGAATGAAACGGCGAATAAATACCATGCCTAGATCTCTCTCTAATTTAATGTAAGTATAGCATGACCTCATTCCTAAAGTACACGTTTTGTTTTTGTTTAGTTTTTTTCAAACAAAGAACATTATGATCTCACATTTCAAGAAGCCATATATTACTGGCAGTTTTTATACTCGACCCAAAATAACATGAAAAATCTCATCTAGCTTTTCTTTTGGCTCTGCAAGGCATTGGCTTGGTTCTATCTGGCACTGCACAATATCAAAACTGGAATATTGGATCATGAATTGAAGTTATGATAGGCTGTTTTTCTTTTGCACTAAAGGGCAAGATTCACTTGGGAACATGGACTCTAAATGCACTAACTTAAAATCATTTCACTTCATTTCAGCCAAAGGGGTCACAGCTACACAATGGCTAGAACTGCATTCTTTAAAGTCCTTGTCCATATGTCCCCTGCTGGTGTGGTTTAAAACCTCAGAAAAATCATCCCTGAAATCATCCCTGTTAAATATCATGTCAAGTACTTTCCTCCACCCAGAAAAGGAGATTTACAGCACTTTTAAATGTTTCGCTACCTTTGTCCTGATTTAGTCATTTAGTATTACAATATCCATGAATATATGTACCGGTATGTTTTATATTCCTGAATATGCGTAACATCCGAACAAAAACACCAAATGCACTGTGACAAAAATGACAAGCAGACTCACGTGGTGTCAGGAACGCAGCAGCGCTTGTTTTGTAAAACTCAGTGTCCCTGCATACTTCGTATACGTAAACGTATGCATTTAGTGAGGCCATGATTGGCATTCGGCATGTGACGTCACACCCTGTCTGCGTTGCATGCCTTCCGTCAACACTGTAAAACACTATATTAATGCTTTGGAAATTATGCAGAGTGCAAGAAACTACCAGGATTCTCATGGGTAAGCTTCAAAAGTAACAAAACAAAACAAAAAAGTGGGGAGTGGGTCTTTACTGTAGTGATGATAATACAGTTTCAAATACCCAAATCAAGGGTTACATTTTAACACTCTTAAGGTCACTACACACCGGCGAATATAGGCAAAATTCGGACTCGTTCCGAATAATTAAAAGACGCTTTTTCGCTTCGCTTTTTCTCTGAAAAAAAAACGTATTATTCGCATGAAAAAATCTCCCCCGGTGTGTAAGGAGATTCAGAGTTAAACTGTGTGTAATTGTCACGATCTGATGGTGTGGTGAGGACCCAGACAGCCAGGCAGAAATAGAGTTCAAACCCATGATTGGGAATTTAATACAGGGAAACAGGGAAAATGTCACAATCACAAACTAACATGATAACACTAAACACGTTGTGACACCAAACAATGACTCGACAACGACTGACTGGGCAACAAGACTAATATACACAAGAGGACTGATTACACATTAGAAACACCTGGGGTAGACATGAACATAGAACCATGAAAACTAAAACATAACAAAGAAATACAAGACCTAGACAAGACAAGACAGGCAAAGTCTGTGACTGACAGTAATACTGAAAGGGGAATGAAATTATCCCTTTCAAAGCAATTGGACTAACTTTGAACAAGACACTTAACCCTCTCAGAGGTCAGCTATTCTGTAGAAGAACATCTCCATCATCAACCTCATCAGCACCACTGTGCCAATTGAGCCAAATCGTACCTCCTTCGGCGCTAAAATGCTGTCCAGGAACCTTTCCAGACACAGGCTCCTGCAGAGTTCAGTCATTGTCCAGACAGTGACGTCATTCACTGTTGGAGACGGTCTGGAGGCCAGGACCTTGCCCTCTCTTTAATAACTTATCTGATCCAAGCCTTTTAGGACTGGCCCTTGACCTGCGCTAAGGTGTCCTGTCAGATATCTGAATCAAGACTGTAAGCCTAGCACTGCATCAAGGTTATCACCTTATCAGTACGTCCTATGGAGAACCCTGTTTTCCATTTACAAAACAACCCCTATAAATCAAGCCTGTAACTGGCCTGGGCTGTAGTGCTGCACTCTTACTGCCTCTAGTCCAAATTGATGGTCATTTTAAATGCAGGAATGAGGAATGTTCCCTCAAACATTGAGGAACCACAGAGTAGAAACAAATAGAGAGCCAACTGACCCGGATTTGTGTAACAACTGTAAATCCCTGGTGCCGCCATTTTGTTTGTGTTGTAATGTGGTGTTTTGTGAGGTGGTCTCCTGCCTCAGCAGTGAGTTAAAAGTTTAAAGTGGTTGATTTTGTCAAGAAACGGTTAAAGAACGATTATAATATGATTTATAATATTGTTGCGTTGTACTCATACTAAGGATTTGGTTCAAGCTTGCCAATGGATTTTAAAGTGTGATGATGCATTTAACCACTTGAACCCTAGCATCACTATTCTGGGGGGAACATTCGCCCCAAAAAAAGCAGACGAGTGAAGTGAGCAGACAAGCTCACGTGTTGCAATGCGGCACGTTGTGAGCTTGTAGATTGGCTATTTTTGGCGAAAGAGATTTGGTGTAGAGGGAAAAAGAGTGCACCAGTTATAGAGGAAAATCAAGTTTCTTTTTGTGTGGAGGGTTTAAGTGGTTACGACGTACGACCATTCCACATTACACACATCCAATATGGCGCTGCGTTACACAGGCAAACAATGGAAGTTGGCTTCTCTTTGGAGGGACCACAGAATTGGAACACACAGAATCGCTGCATCCTTGGGTGCCGACACGAGAACAGAATGAACAGGGGTGACAATTTTATAATTCTTTTGTGATGTTTGTCTAGAACACCTGTCTATGTGCGTCTATGCGTGTGTATGCGGCTAATCTCGCAAACCACACGGCCAGTAAGTACGCCAAGGGAAAAGAATCCCAGAATATTTTTCACATATTGTGCCCCTTCATATTTGGGCAAGATTGATGTCATCAATCAATATGACCTCATCAACATGACAGAGTTCCACAGGGCAGCCCAGGCGTAATTAGACCCTGTCTTGTTTCTCATTTGTAACACTTACCAGTCTGCAGAACGTGACATCTTATCACATTTCAGTGCTTCGTTGAATTAAGCCCTACATCACCACCTAATCAAATCTCTACTGACTAATGTCATTCATGCCATAGCAGATAAAACACAGAAAAGGGAGAAACGGTTTGCGGGGGTCGACATGCGAGCTGCCACGCGTGCTGGATTTGAACCCGCGACATTCCGACTACATGGCGTGAGCTGAGGCCCTGCTTCATTTCACTGTGATTCTGTGTGGTGGGAGGCTGTTTGACGTTGCCAAAGAAATGTGAGGAATAATGAAAATCTGTAAGACTGAGCAGGAAGTGAGAAGACAATAGAAACCACTCCATCCAGGATCCCCACCCGACGCCTAGCCAGTCTCATCCCTTCTGAGCGCGCTCAGAGGAGAGTGATGTCAGCCAAACACACACACACACACACACACACACACACACAACTTGTGTGTCTTAGTGTTCAACAGGAATGTAAATGATAGTGACTGGGGATGTAGGGCGTGACACAGGATTTTGAGACAGAGACATGGTGTGTAGGGGTGTGTGTGTGTGTGTGTGTGTGTGTGTGTGTGTGTGTGTGTGTGTGTGTGTGTGTGTGTGGATCTTTGCACATCTGTGTGTCTATGCATGTCAGTGTCTGTGCGCGTGTGCGTGTGTGTGTGTGTGTTGCGAGTGAGCAAGCGAGCAGTTGGCTGGCCTCGGTGGAAACACTGAGAGCGCAACATCGGTGTTGATGATAAGGTAGTCGTAAATGTAACTGTAACTTGTAAAGGATTACTGGGTTTTTCATTGGTTTCTTTGTCTCTTGGTCCATTTTAGGACTGCAATTCCCTGGTATGTAATCCATTACTTCCAGAGAACAATGTGTTATTTGAGGGCTGCTTGGCGTTCCCTGGAACGGAGTATGGAGTGCAGCCAACACAGCCAAATCCTCAATGTTAATTTAACTCAGAGAGTGTAAAGATGGACACACATGGGCCCATCAGGGACCTGTAAGGGTCCATTTGAGGATTTTACTGTGAACATGGCGTTTATGAGAGGGTTCAACGAAACGATGACTTATGACATCTGGTGAAGGTTTGTTTTATTAGAGAGAGAAACAGAGAGAGAGAGAGAGAGAGAGAGACAGAGAGAGAGAGAGAGAGAGAGAGAGAGAGAGAGAACATGCTAGGGCTGCTAAAATGATAATCCAGATTATTCTACTTCATATTGTAATTGTGATTATCAATATATTTTTGGGTGGAAAATGTGTAAATTTTCTTTGTTCGTTGTGTTTATCGCTGACATACATTTGGCCAAATGGTATGTGACGTTCAATGTGATGTTATTTTGCCTTTGTGAGCCTGATCAATGGGGAGATGGGCTGTACATACTCTACATAGTTCTGTAGAGTTGTTAACCACTTGTGTAACGGTGATGTCTCATTGCAAGGTGCATCAGCTGACCGAAGATGTTTGTCAACTTTCATGAATACATAATTGTGATACATAAAAATCACCAGCACTAGAACATACTGCAGAGAGGGTGCGAAAGAGAGAGAGAGAGAGAGAGAGAGAGAGACAACAGACGGACAGACGGACAGACGGACGGACGGACGGACAGACGGACGGTTCTGAAACCTACTGTATTCACTAGACAAATTCACAGATACACTTTTATCCGTTGCACAGATTGCTGGGAAGCGTAACGCATGGTAAAGTAGCAAATGAAACCATATCGTTGCTGAAGGGCAGAAACCTTGTATCTTCATGTTTCATCTTTGTTGTATGACAGTCTCACGCACTGTAGCAAAAATATCTGATCTACAAGCTCACAACGTTACGGTAGTGGTGTGAGCTTGTAGATCTGCATGTATGTACGTATACCTTTACCACTCACATTGAGGTATGAAACTTTTGCAAGGGCCACAGCAGTACAACAAATAACAATCTGCTATTTAAAAAACAACAAACATCAACCTGAATTTTCGCCTATAATGCCATACCAGGTTGAAAGTGGTTAAGCGTGTCTGTGAGTTTCATAAATATTTAACCAGTGAAAAGTATTAACAAGTGCTTGTGAATAAATAACTACATTGGATTTATTGGAACACAGGTTTAAAAAAAAAAAAATTCCTTGATAAGTTTTGGACATACAAGGTTTCAGCCTGACAGCAACGATAATGAAATGACTAGTTTAAAGGCAGTGATACAAACTAAAACTTGTCTTCAAACAAGGATGGTAAGGACGGAGGGCGGGAGCTTGTACAACGTCGGTGTGAGGAACCTAGGCTGACAGGAAATGCTATGATGCCATAATGAAAGAAAAAACAAAACGTGTTTTGCTTTTGGCATCGAAAGACAGAGATAAAGAAAGCTTAGTACTAAACTGAATTAAACTAGCCAAATTAATGACATCATGAGCAGGAATCCAGACGCTAAATGTTGCAACAGCCGCTGTGGATCGGAGTGATGATCATGTAACATATTTAGTTCTCTCTGTCATGTATTTATATTATCTATTTATAGATACATTTGTACTACAGGAGGAGATCTTGCTGTTTTAACAGCCTAGCTTAGGCTGTTAAAACAGCCTAGTCAGATGAGATGCGACAGCAGTATGTTTTCACTGGGTGAAAGAAAAAACATTTTCTCTCATTTTATTTCTTTTCTTAAAGATTCAAGATTGTCATTTATTTTCCATCTGCAAGCAGCTTTGGAAAAAAACTAAATTATGTTTCTCCTAGTTAAATCCTAAAAACTAGAAGAATTCATGTCATGAAAACAAGCATAACCAGATAAAAACCCTATAAAAACTGATTGAAATTCATCTATAGAGTTCATCTCATCTAATGCATAGGAATGTATACCTGCAAAGTTAATATACTATCTAGTAAGGAGATTGGAGTTCAAAAGTCTGATAGCCTGGGGAAATAGACTTTCTGTCCTGCCACTCAGGAGAAGAGAACTTTAGGTAATGATCCCATAACACCAAGAAGGCATAAACATGTATTTAAAACACAGCGCAGTACGTACAGCATTTTGTGCTCAGTATTGACCATGTAAACACTTGGCAAATGCAAATTTGGCTGCCTCCGTTTTTCCTTTCACAATACTGCCTATCAATGGAACCATTTCCCACTGAACTTTTGGAGCGGTTACTTTCAAAATGTAAATGATTACATGTTACTTATTACTTTCAAATAAGAGTAATAAGGTATACTACAGTAATAATGTCTGTGCCAAGTAAGGTTCTTTTACTGATGCAATACTTTTATGTTACTTTCACAAAACACCCTGAAATGAAGGGAAAAGGGACTTGGCATTATATTAAATGGAAGAGGTTAGGCCAAATATTGTTATTAATTGTAAATGTATATTCTAAGAGTCTACAGTATATTTCAATATCATGATGAGTGTCTGAAGGCAATGCATTACTTGACATAGCAGCAGTAATTGTATCACCCAATTTGTAAAAGTAACATGTTATATACAAATGTATTAAGGATAAACGCCTTAAAATGCAATCCAATATACAGAAAATACTGTACATAAAACAACACAAATACACAAACAAAAGCTTTCCCAGTCCTAGCCACTCCCAAACTACATACACATGCACCTATACATTACAGATACATTATCTCCATATCTCAACTATAATTAGAAGCAAGGGCAGGTCGTTTGAAGATAAGTAAAAAGAGATCCCTTAAAGACATGAAAGGCAGTAATAGATCTAAATTAGGTTGTTCCAGTCAGATGGAGCTTTAAATTAAATTTTAATTTAAAGGCATATTGCTCAATTTCTTTAGAATATATATAGGAATGGAGATACTCAGTATGCTTAGAATATACAATGATCTATATTGAAGTAAGAATTGTTTTAAGTAAGAAGAATAGTTAAAGCGGCACTATGTAACTTTTTTAATGAATAAAATTTAATTTTGAGACTATGTTTTGCACCCTGTCCGTCACACTCCCTGGATGCCAGAGCAGAACCTCTGCCCCAAATGTTTCAGATGGGCCTGTTATAGTGCCACCAGGAGGCCGCTTTTTGCTAAGCAATTTTTTTGACAGTAGTCCTACAGATTTTGTCCAAACATCACGCAAATCGGTACACTCTATAGTCAGTAGATGTTTCATATTCCATCCTGACTGGCTAAGATTGGCAGGAGTGGTCCGTTATGAACACCGTGGAATTTTGCACGCACATTCTCACTAGACCAAGGAAGGAATGCCACTTGAAAATATTCAAATCAGCCTCATGGTGGCACTATAACTGGCCAATTTGTGTTTTTACCTGTAACTGTGTAAAACCTTTGCCCTGCATTTTTCACATCTCCTTTTTATAGCGGCACTAGGATTCCGACTTATATAAAACTCATTTTTGGATATTACTCTAAATTTCACGCAAATCAGTACACATGATCTCTATAGTCATGTGAGACGGATCGGTTAGATTTTTCATATTCCATCCTGATTGGCTGAGATTGACATCTAAAGTTTGCAGGAGCGGCCCGTTTTGAAAAAAATGCCGCAAATCATGAGCGCAGCGTCCGATTGCGGTGACACTTTGTACGCACATTTGTGCTGTGTTGAGGAGCAAATGCCACCTTTTTAACATTGCCCTAGCGTCACCAAGAGGCCGATTTTTGCAAAACCATTTTTTTGAATATTACAGGTCTAGTGCAAAACAACTCAATATAAGACTTCTTCATATTCATATGTTAAAACTAAAATGTGCACTGTAGTACAGTACAGTATGTACTGAATTTGTGGGATGTCATCAGCCATCTCACATGAATCACAGTCTCATCTGCATATAATCGAGCATGACAATCAGAACAGATTTGTGGCAGATCATTAATAAAAATGGAGAACAGCGACGGTTAGCAATATTACTGTGTTGAAAGTCATACTACGTAATGCATCACTTACGTAATGTGTTACAGCCACCAACACTTGATTGACTCAAATTATGATATGTGTATCATAGCCGTGACATCGTCCCCTTGGCCCGAGAAGTGTTGAAATAGCGATGTGATGACACTGCATCACTGGGAGCAGCGCCACAACCCCCCTTACACACAGGCCTTCAGCACTTGGGAGTTTTTCCGCTAATGCAATCGTGAAGGAATGAGGAGATTAGGAAAGCCATTTCCTTTGTATAAAGATGCTGGACAGTGTTTGGAGATAACTCGCAGAATGGATGAATGAGGCCCAGTACTCTGTAGGAGGTGGATACTTCTCTCTGGCAGCAGGCGCTTGGTGTTAGTGTGATTTCTGCCATAGTAGCCACAGAGTAGCAGGCTGAGACTTAGTGGTGTGGTGTCCAAATTAAGTGGGTAAACTATGAATGCTGTTTATACCATTTTAGACACCTGGGCCAGCTCTATTTCACATACATAAGGTTGTATCTTGTGACTTTACGTAGGTTTGTCCTACACACAGTAGCATAATGGCAGCAGGTGAGTAGGTAGACAGACCTGATATTTATAGGTATGAAACCTTTCTAGGTCTGTAATACAAAACATCTCTCCTCCTTGAAAGCTGATTATAGATCCTAGCTCATACGCCTTCATAAGCCTCATGAAATCCCTGAGATTAACTATAATCCATCAGGAAACCATCAAAGAGTCTCTTAGGAACATCCACCCTGTTCACCTGACAGCTGGACAGTCTGGGTGCTTGTTTGTTAGTGTGGGCGTTTGTGTGTTGATGTACGTGTATCTTCCTTTCGTCCTGTGAGCCTTGCTAAAAATGTCCAAGTTATGTTCTTTTATACAAGTTTATGGAGAGTTTTGTGAGGGAGATGCTGACCTATTCATTCATCACAGTTTTTGCATTTCACCATAGGTGGAAACTCTCTCTTCTTTTATTTCTAAGATCTTCCAAAACTCTAGCCATTGTGTGGTGGTTTATGTGTGGCACTTGGCTCTGAGATGTGCCACATCTGGGAATGCAGCTCTTGGAACATCCCCTTTTAAGTGTTTGCTATTTACATCAAAGTCCAAAACACTTGCATAGGGTAATGATTATCACCTGTATCTGCTGATGGCAGCTGACACGCGTGTCTGCCCTGTCGATTGTGTATATACATAGTGTAGAGAAAAACAAATACATACATACACGCACACATGGAATCACACAAATATATGCACATGTACATGCCATAGTAAACATACACATACAACAAAGAGCATACAAGTACATGCATGCATAAGGTGCATGTGGCGCGCGCACACACACACACACACACACACACACACACACACGATTACTTGTTCATTCTTTTATATGATTTTTAATGGACTCAACAGCTGTTATAAGTCTCTTAAATCATAGCCTGCCCACCTGGCCCAACCCTTTTATTTGGGAGTCACACATAATGTGTCACTGTGACATCACTCCACTGGTGCCAGGACATGCTCGTGCTGTTATGCCCGGGCTAAACTGGGCACATCATGTATCCGTTCCATTCGCAGAGTGGCTGGCGCAACTGACCGCTGCCACTGTAATCAATGAACCGGCTACGCTATGTCAATCCGAAAATGACGTGTTCGGCACGACGATCCTAAAATTACGCACGTAACCTTCTATTTTAATTCTTTTGACACATGTGTGCGCATTCCTTTTACATCGAAATTTGTTATAAAAAGCATATCAATGGTTTTGTGAAGTTTATGAAAGACCATAAAGCTCTACTGGCTGTAGAATCTCATTCCAGAGGGAGTGGGGTGTTCCATGGAGGGGGTAGAAGATCAATCAACAGGGAAGGAAATGAGGGGATTAAATATAAAATATAAAACAGATATTGACAATATGCTTAACGTATACTGTGCGAATGTACAGTAGTTATCATGAGCGGATCTTCAGTGGGTGCCAGGCACCCATGAACAACAATCTAGACAATCCTGTAATATAGTTTGATTACAGAACAATAACATATAGGTTGAATAAAATGTGATGAACAATTTCGAACAGTAATTCACTCTTTAATAATTTGCTGTACATCCTAGATGTAGCCGTTAAACAGCTCCTCGCTGCTTCAGTTCGGCTTCACAAACTGAACGTAAACACGACGTTACGCCACTGGAATTAGGTACGAGGTATTCCCATCACTGGTGCCTTTGTGTGCGTCGAAAACAACTGTACCCGAGAAGTATCTATCGATGTTTTAGAAAACCGTGCACTTAGAAGTGAAAGCACCCCCTACAAAAAAGAGGAGAAAACAGAGTGAAGAGACAGATAGGGAGGTGTGAGTTGATACTGTAGGAAGACATCATGAGGAAAAGGGGGAAAAATCGGGACAGACAGGAAAAAGCGGGAGGGTGTGGGGATGAATGGAAGGCGCCATGTGGATTTGATTATGAGCCAGTGATGTCATGTAACGTATGTGTGCATTGTCAGGTAATCAGCCCCTGGGCTCCGGCATATCACACGTGTGTGTCAGGCCCGCCTGCTCACTCAGCCAGACCTGACTGGCAAGACCAGACCTCATCTGTGACAGCTGCGAGTAAAGACTTTGTCTGATCTGCTCCGTAAATCGAGCCCCTAGGTAGTGCGCTCGCACACACACACACACACACACACGAGTACATATTATGTGCATGTGCACACATACAATCACGCATCTGTCGAAGTGGCTACCAATTGTTTCTTTATAGTAGGCCTCTAGGCTACACACACACACACACACACACACACGCGTTACAATGAGAAGAACGCAGGTGCTCATGAGGCCAGTGTCGTCTGTGACAACTCCAATCTTCCAACTAACCACTTCCAACCTGTCGTCCCTTTTTTGAGGATCTCATTATAGGGGAAGATTTTCGAAGATTAAAAATAAATAGATGCAAAAGTAGCAGATCTAGCTATTTGAGCTATTGTTGCCACACGAGAGCCTTGGTAGGGTGAAGTATAAAATAGGGCTTAAGGGCTATGGGTGGTTATGGGTCCCAGTTTGAGTGTTTGAAAATATGGTCACACTAGCTTAACCCATTTAGACCTGAGGCCGATTCTAAAAACGCCTTCTAAATCTTGACCTAAGTTTTCAAAGAAAAAACTCAAATATTTAACAAATACAAATGTGTGTTGCTATACTGTACACAGCAACAAGAACCCCAAAAGGGGTTCCCGTCCTGAAAGGTATAGTTACAAATAGGGGTTCCCGCCCAAAATGGGTTAACCACATGAACCCTATTCTGGGCATGTCGTAATAGGCTAAATACCAGATGTTGTGGGCTTGTAGATTGGCTATTTTTGCAAAAGGGATTTGGTGTAGATTGAAAAAAGAAGGGGATCAAGTATAGACCCCCTGGGGGACCCCGGTCAGCTAAGTATATAGGGTTTAAGTGTTTAAAGTGGTTAATGGTTTGTGATCTTCACTAGATTGGATCCCAGTAAGGCATGACAGTCTTTCTTTCTTATACTCGCAGAACTTTGTATGTTCGCCGCTCAACAACAACTCAACAACACTACAGTTTGTCTCATGTTTGGCCCTGAATGGTCCGTTTGATCCTCGCCAGAAATCAAGCTCTCGGGGCAGCGTCTGTCACCAAAACATGTCGAGCTGTTGAAGCTTTATAGCATTAAAAAAATGGATAAAAACCACGTGGATCCAAACAGAACATTTGCCCATCCGTGGAACCCACATTTGGTGGCGTCACCGCTGTGCGGTTTACATGGAAATCCAACACTGTTGGATACATGCGCTGACTCCAGCTCAGATGTGGGCTCTTGTGTGACAGGTCAGAGCAACGGGGACATTTTGACAATTGTTTTGCAGACCCACAACAGCACTGAACCTTCCCCCCAAAGCTGAGGCCCGAACCTCGACATTCCTCTGTGGAGCATTGTGCCAGAGATGTTACATAACTTCGTGTCATCTACCCCCCACACACACACACCAGTGCTATTTGTCATTTTGGTTGGGACTCGTCACAGCAAACATGCTCTTTGTGGCCGCATTTACCCACTTTTGATCCCTGACATCTGGATTATTTCTGGGCACAGTACGCTGGTTTCCGGACACATCCAGGGTTCAGAAATAGACAGCCTTATTTGGGATGACTGAGTTGTTTGCAGTGAGACCTAAACTGTTTGGGTGCAGAGAAAACGGAGGAAGGAGCACAAATCCAAAATCGCATGATGGTAGTTTAGTGCTCATACATACACACCATACATACAGTCTCTGGACTCTGGTGCCAGATTTACTGGAGATTGCAAAATAGTTATCATTGTGTATTTCTATTTTGTGTGTTGTTGCCTGACATCAATTATGTTTGACCCGTGTGTGCGTTCCAGTCTCCTGTGTCTCCCACGCATGTCCTGACAGCAAAGCATTACAGCTCAACTTT
Organism: Gymnoscopelus braueri; assembly: GCF_963280865.1. Lineage (NCBI taxonomy): Eukaryota > Metazoa > Chordata > Actinopteri > Myctophiformes > Myctophidae > Gymnoscopelus > Gymnoscopelus braueri. The sequence goes on along the minus strand of NC_137626.1, from coordinate 23,654,674 downwards.
AAAAGTCTCTGGAGTGCCCTAGGCGAAAAAAGGCAATGAAAGACATCTCTGGACAATCAGATTACAGTCCATTCTAAAGGAAAGGAATCCCTTAACCAGTTCAACCCTGACATTTGGCCATGTCATTATAGGCAAAAACTAAACAAAAAAAATAACATTTTCAAAAAGGTTTTTAACTTAATTTGAATAAAAAATAATTCAAACATCTTTTGAAAATTGGGCTTAAGTGGTTAATATGAGTGAGAGAGATAGTTGTGGGCTTGTAAATCAGCTATTTTTGTATTTGTTTTGTAAAATGTCATCTATATGTGTTAACTTTTTTTGGTTAGATTATGAAAGATATGAATTATGTTTTAGGAAAGGTATTTTCTTTTTAGCAGATTTCATATAGTGTACAGAAGTCCTGACGTCACTCGTTCATCCCTTGGTTCGTAAAGTAATTTCTCTATGGAGAATAACATTGGGTCATCTTAGAATCGTCTCATATAAGAATTCAGGTCCAAAAATAAACAAACTGTCTCTGCGATATTGTCAGGGAGGAGGCTCTGTATCGTTTATGATAGTCAGTCACTTATATTTGATACAGTCTGTTTCTGGCGAAAATTTAACTAATTCGGCAGAAGTAACTTCAGCGTTTTCTCACCGTCAGTTGATGCTTCATATCCATATGAGTCAAACCGCCGGAATCATTTGTTTATTTTTGGAACACAGTTCTTATTTGACGCGATATTAAAGACGTCTATGGGAATTTAGAATGGGGGTGGAAAACCGCGAACCAGGTAGGATGTGTAAATTACGTCCGACTTCGGTGCTCTATTAAGGCTGTGGAAAAAATACAGAATATTCTGTATGTTTGAAATGGGCAGAGTTTGAAAAACAGAGTTTTTATTTTATTTTATATTGCACACCTATGCAATGATTTATATGTTGTGTCCTGCAAGTCCATGTGGGCTGGGCACCTTTGGTGCATGACACAAAAATAAAGAAATCTATCTATCTATCTATAGACCCCTGTGGGACACTGTTCAACTGAAGTACAGTATATAGGGTTAATATGTGGTTGAGTGGTTAATATGAGTGAGAGAGGGTATGAGAGAGAGACAGAAGACAACGTTCCCAAATTGATCTCCCCTTCACCCGGTTTCAGAATTCATTCGAACAAGAGTTCTGCAGCCTCCCTCATCAGACTATTATCACTGCCACTCTCGATTTCACATGTGACAGTCACATTAAGAAGCAGTAAATGGAGTCGATCCTGCCAAGTGTCTGGTTTTACGGAGAACATCACTGACATGTGATTTCCTTGATTTGAAAAGTATGAAAAGTGAATCCTTCATTTATAATCGTAACATTATTTCTTCATACCATTCCTTGGTGTTCTTTTAATACGTGAGTTGTGAAATCTTTATACAGGAAAGTTGTGTTATTTATTTGTGTTATCAGGCCCTGATAATAATAAGCAAAACACTAAATAGGAACTATTTGTACAGAACACTGAGCAGACTCTTAACTAAAACCAGGAGAAGAGAACATGATATTATTATTCCTATTTTATCTTCCCTACACTGGTTGCCTATCTGTTTTAGGATTGATTTTAAGATGTTACTGATTACTTTAAAGGCACTTTGTTGTGGCCTAGCTCCTAATGACATTTTATAGTCATTAACTCCTTGCAAGCCTGTGCGCAGTAAGGAGTCTCGTGTCTCGTGTAGCCAGACTTTATAATTATATGTCTAGTGACATCAAATTCAATATAGGGGCTAAAACAGGGTGTGAACTATTCAGAGATTTAGGGGCTGTGTGTGCTGGGACATTTTTTCCCGACTGAAATCGCCAAGGCGCTCGCCTAAAAACACTTCCAAAAGCCCAAGTTGAAAATATTTGAACTCTCAGCAAGCATAGAAAAACAACACACGTGAACGCGCAAGTGCAAAATGAATGCTCAGCGCCTCGTCATGCTGCTGGGGTTTCCACAAAGGCGGCAATCCCATTGTAAACAATTCAAAACATACACTGCGCTCAGGAAAAAACGTCTTGGTGGACACGGCCCCTTAAACTAGAAAAGCGTGCTCTCTATAAAGGCCCCTAAACATGTGATTTCAGTTTGAGTATGTGTGGTGTTGCGTTCATGAACGTGCGTTCACGTGTCTTTTGCTCAAATGTTTTAAGGAAATTACAGGCAAACTGTATGGAATATCAAAAATCGGTTTGACGGTCCTTGTCACATGACTCACAAGACCATTTATACCTGATTTGATAGGGGGGTTCTAGGTGACCTGATAGTCGAATGGTTACTGCGCATACTACAATGGTTCTATGCCTGGCAGCAAGTCCCCGGTACAATTCCCGGGCCCATTGGACCATTTGCTGCATGTCATTCTCCTACTCTTTCTCCCAGTTTTCTGTCTCTCCCTCTCTGTCACTGACTACCACTGTACTTCAGTATTAATAGGGCCCCCTCCGCTCAAAATAATTTATTTCATGATTTCTTCACTTTGATGTAAAGCATTTTGTCACTTTGTTTTTTCATGAGTGCTTTACTATTATGTATTATAATAACAGCAGATGAAAACAAGAGTATCACTTTCTTGTATTTCCTTTGGATTTGTAACCATGATGTCTCAGCCTGGCTCAGATGCATACTGGACATCAAATCTTTGCTGTACTGTACATCCATCCAACTCCTTTTAATTTCTCTTTCAACATCCTCTCCATCCTGTTCCAATGTATTTCCACAGTGAAGGAGACATTTAACATTAGCACTGTAATATTGTACAATCATGACTTCACGACTTTTGTCTTCATAATATTTCAGTATGACAGAAACCACTAATGTAGGCCATCAAAGTGGCCAACCTCAGGAAATGTCTGTTGTTCATGTTGGTTGGCCGAACTGGCACTGTCTGGCAAGGCAGACGTCAGTCATTGTGGGTCCATGACCCGTTGGATTTAAAAGGGCAGGAGACAGGAAGAGTCTCACTCTTTCCGTATACTTGAACGTGACTGATGACATAGCCGGTTGAATCCATTCATATGCCCTGCTCACTATTTGAACAAACAGTGTTCTTTGCTCTGGACAATAGAGGCATTGACGTGCTGAAAGGCAATTAACCCAGTAACCCTAATGAATCTCTGTCAAGTGCAATCCCAGCAGTCATTGTGACAAATACACAGTGAAACCCAGCATTAATGTGCCTCTGAAAGTGTACAAATGGACCGACCCGTAAGGGTAGGTGACTTTCAATGGATGGATTTAGTGATGATAATCTTCATTCTGTTGTGAATGAGAAACACTTGAGTTAAGTCGGATGGGTCTGAAAACTGAAGCAAATTGACGACAACGCGTCTCTCATAAAAAGGCTTAGGTTCTTTTTCCCTTACTCACTGCTAAATCCTGAGTACTAAATGGACACAGGATTTTGCGGTGCATATATTTGTCTTAAGAGCGTAAGGGCAACACCAGCACCAGTTGAGAAAACAATACTAACATGATATTTGTGGGAACCTAAAAGACGATGATATGATAAGTGGCTCATGGATGAAATTTTACAGGAAATTCTAAATCTCAATGTTTGCCTTTAGGCTTGAGTTAAATTTTATAGTGTAAAGATAATATAAAATGTCAGCTCCGTTGGACTCCTGATTTCAACTCTTCACTCAAACAGATATTCTTACTAAGCGAACTTGGTACAGACAAGTTCATTCTTTTCTCTTTTTTTTCCTATTTTACACCCCCTTCTCTCCAATTAATGACTAACGCTGACAAGAGCCAGAAGGAAACACTGTAACTCGAACTGCATGTCTCTCCTCACCTACTGCCCTGCCTCTGGTGGCTTGACAGACTAGCAGATATTTCACACGGCACGCATGTCAAGAAACACCCCCCCCCACACACGCCCCACCACCCTTTCCTACAACGTCTTGTTATAAAACAGCTTCTGAGACACACACAAGCAAGCACACACCCCCTTTTTTGCGAGCCTCTGCGATGCATAGCTCCATATTAGGGCATGCTGATGATGTAATGCTCCATAGGCAGGGAGCATGCAGTGAGCATATTCCTTATTGTTTGGTCGTACTGCCGGAATGTCCACATCACAGACACTGAGAGAGAGAGAGTAGCGGGCTTTGAGTGTGGGACAAGTCAGATAATGAGTTTACCGCAGTGAAGCCGGAGGACTTTGCCACAGGTAGGCAACAGCAAAAAAGGGAATAATATTAATGGAACATAACTTTTGAATTGAGGGGAAAGGAACTTTTACAGTTACTTTTTTTGGTCAAGTACAAGTGCAGTAATCACTTGTGGCTTTGCTGGGGTCCTGGTTTTGCTGTTGAGCTAAGATGTTCTGAGATGTATGGCTTCAATTTTATCCTGCTGTTTGGAGTTATCATTGTGTAGTTACAGACATCTTTTGAAATAACTTGCTGAGCTGTATCAAATGTTAAAAAGTGGTTGTGTCCTTTAAGCCAATGGCAGTCTAACTTTTTTTGTAAGACAGACAAATAGGTAGCTGCTGAGCGGAAATCTTTTGATTCAATTCATTTGTTGGATTAATTCATTTACAGTCTTATGCTCAAGGAAAGGTGGTTTAGAAATGAAGCAGCACAGGCTTGTGATCTTTTAAAAACACAAAAAAAGTATTTACTTCTGACCAACTCAACTTACATTTAATTACACCTGAAGAGACATCAAAGTAGATAATTCCTTAGGTTTTATTCATAAACTTGAGAGGGGCAGAGGTTACAGACAAGCAATTCAACAAATTATCTATCACAGTATGTGTTGAACTGTACTGTTAGTGAAGAGATAAACCATTCATCACTGAGGCATCAAACATGAACAGAAAGAAGAAAAGTTAATTGTCACTGTACATTGTACAATTTGACAAATCTGCATTAGAGATGCTGGTGTGGATTAAGTAGTGTACTGTAACTTTATGGGGTATATTGGCAGGCATGATATAAAGTAACATGATTACACATATTGTACAATCCAAAATGATCATGCATATAACATAGCACAACACATATGATGCAACATAAATACATTCCACATCTATGGACACTGCACAATTTAACATCATGATGTCCAAAAATACTTGGGTGTTTGAAGGTGAAAATGTAATTCTGTTGACAAAATGATGAATGATCTTAATTAACATCCTGTTTCACCGTTTACATCGACAACGTTATCTGGCTGCTCCCTCTTAAGTACTTTAATGCTTTTCCAGAACTCGAGCACTTTTATGTAGTTCCTACAAATCTAGGGCTCTCATGGGCAATTCTGTGTATAAGTACCAGCACTGGAAAGTTAATCATTTTTAGACCTCTATACAAGCTGAGTGCCCTCTTGGGGCACATTGACTAGCTTGTGCACACTTTGAAAGAAGTCTGCTCCTGTAACGGTCAGCCTCACTCATTTAAAGACTCGAAACAATGGCACAGGGTGCATTATAGTCAGTTAGAATGTATATATGCAAGTGACACAGTATTGACGGTCAGTGTGTACGGTGTAGCCTACACAAAGGGTTATATTGGTCTGTGTATACATGACTTAATCACGCGTGGTTAGGAAATGACATAGCGGGGCCCCTGACATATGGAACGTGTAACACAGCCTTTAAGAAGCATGTGAGCCACAGTTTCCAACTTCAGGAGTCACGTAAAGAGAGGGGGAACCCTCTGTGAAACCACAATGCCTGTTGGTGGTTGGGACTCCACTGACAGTTTGCCCGGCGACTCCCTGCACATTTCAATTTTTTCCCCCTAATATTTCTATTTTATTTGGTAATATGCAACCAGAAGAAGACAGAGAAGATGACAACAGAGATTTTTAACAAAGATAGGAGTAGACATTGGACCACCAACTTAAGTGTTAGATGAAAAAGATTCCACAGATTGTGCCTCCCCATATAGAAGGTTAATGGGCTTAAAGGTCATATTAAATAGTAAAGGTCTGGTTATGGGGTTAGTTGCCATCTGTGCCAACACCCTTTTTCCTGCTGACAGTGCAGCATGACATGTTAATTACTTGTGGTGGAGGAGGTAGAGCATCCGTTTTGAGGTGAGCACAGCCTAGAATTGGCAGCCATCGTCAAAAGTTGTGTAACCAGTGTGGGCTGCATGACGTCGTGCAATTAGAGATTACCAGCGAAATCATTACGTCACTCACCGTACAGCAGTGGTGGATAAAGTACTCAAATGTTTTACTTAAGTAAAAGTATCAATACTGCAATGTAGAAGTACTCTGTTAAGCAAAAGTCCGGAATTCTAAATTTACTTGAGTAAAAGTACAAAAGTTTTGGTATCAAAATGTACTTAAAGTACCCAAAGTAAAAGTACTAGAATGTTTGAAAATAGCAGATCTACAAGCTCACAACGTGCCACGATGCGACGTGTTGTGAGCTTGTAGATCGGCTATTTTCAAATAGCCTAGGTATAAAATAGGGCTAAAGTGGTTAATGTATGTCTTATAATGTAATAATTTATATCTGCAAAGTAACTAGTAACTAAAGTTTTCAAATAATTGTAGTGGAGCAAAAGTACAATATTTGCCTCTGAGGTGCAGTGGAGTAGAAGTAAAAGTATAGACAATTGGAAGTACTCCAATAAAGTAAGAGTACCTCAAAATTGTACTTAAAGTACAGTACTTGAGTAAATGTACTTAGTTACTTTACACCACTGCCGTACAGAACGTGTGTAACTTTGCCCCCCGCGCTTCCTTTTAGTAAGGCCAATGGATAAAATACTGTACTTAAAGTGCCTTCAACCTGGCATCCGTACGTCATTATAAGCAAACATTGTAAAAACAAATTGTTAAATATGGGGAGACCCGATGGTTAGGGTGCATACCCTTATGGGCCCTAAGGCCTGATAGCGAGTCCCCGGTTCGGGCATGCATGTCACTAACATAGTTATAATAGCAGACTATTTTAGCTATTTGTCGTAAGTGGGCTTACTGTAAGTGGTTAAAGCATAAAAATGAAATGAAATCATCAAGAGGAGATGTAGTCAAATGATATGTCAATGATACATCGATGATGAATACAGATTCATCGATGATACATAAAGATGCATGCAACGACGATGCGTCACTGGGCTGCGCTGTAGTTGGTGTGCACTTCCTGAACACAAGGGGGGTTACTGCACTCCTCCGCTCACTCAATCTCAGTGGAGGGTAGCTGGCTCACTAGACCAGTGGTTCTCAAAGTGGGCGTCCGGGGACCCCCAGGGGTACTTGAGGGGGTTTCAGGGGGTCCCCAGCAAAATGTGTGAATATAGCGTCACAATAATTTTAACCTTTCATACTTTGGCTATTCAAAAATAGCAGATATACAAGCTCATAGCGCGGCACCGAGTGCCGCGCTATGAGCTTGTAGATCTGCTATTTTTTTTTTTTATCGTGAACATTTGTGCAAACCTTGGGATATATATATATTTTTTAAGACAACATTTTTAACTCAAATATTTGCCTCTGGGGGTCCCTGGAACAAAATATTTTCAAATGGGGGTCCGCAGGGTAATAAGTGTCAATTTGGGGGTCCTTGACATGAAAAAGTTTGAGAACCCCTGCACTAGACAGCAGCACAGACTCAAATTTGTCTGTGAGCTCCACAGTTTCCCAATGGGGAAATGAGTAATAGTTATATAGTTTCATAATAATCTGATTTACCGGAGTCCCCCAGGGGTCTATCCTAGGCCTCCTCCTTTTTCCCACTCCACACTAAATCTCACTTGTAGATCGGCTATTTTCGCAGAATGTTCCCCCACCCCAGAATAGGCTGGGTGAATTTGGCATGATGAGAAGACATACTGTATGAAGATAGTGTACGTAACGTCAATGTACCAGAATGACCCGATTTAAACGCTGCCCCCCCTCCCCCTCACTAAAGTGTCTTCTCCTGTCTTCCATGAGCACAGTAAATGGCTGATGAAAACAAATTGCAGTCCTCTTTGGGGGGTGAACTCTAATGTGGAGTGATTAGTGTGTGTTGGTAGGGGGGCGTTAGGGATACAGTGTATGTCGTTTCCTCTCAGAGGACCTTTCTCTGTTGATATAAAGTGCCCTTACATGAGGTGTATAGGGTATATATCCATTAGCACTACTTGGAAGTACTTTGTGTATTTTAATTGGGGGGAGAGGGGGAAAGGCTGGTCTTGCTAGTCCTAGGAGAGTCCAAAGTCCATTTCTTATTCTATTCTGGCTCGATGACATCACTAGAATAACATTGGGGCTGGAGATAAGAGGCAGAGCAAACAGCGATTACACGGGAACAATTGCGGGGAAAACGCCTGCCTCCCTTACGAGTGTTTTTAAAACAAGTAGCAAAGAGGATAAAGTACCAGGTACACTTCTGTTACTTCTAATATTTGCTAATTGTTAATGGGTAACAGAGGGTATTAATAAAAACTGCCAGCATATGTTGCAATGAACACGAGCTGCGCTGCAAAGTACTGCAACATATGGTGTCCCCAGTTGAAGCTATTGGTGATAGAGAACAGTGTCATTTTTGTTCAAATGTGATATATGTCGATATTGATATATGACATGAAAAGTAACGGTCACTAGGTACAGCTTCACGTCTCAACCCTGCACACTAACCACACATAAAATAACTTAGAAATAACAGCAAACGTGATGGAATAGTCTACAGTGCTGACGTATGCTTTGACAGTCACCTTTTGAAGTCAGTACAGTACCCAACTGGAACACATGGAGACATTTACATGAGTCCTCCACCCACCCTGAGGAGAGAGATGACCTCCCCACACACACACACACACACACACACACACACACACACACACACACACACACACACACACACACACACACACACACACACACACACACACACACACACACACACACACACACACACACACACACACACACACACACACACACACACACAGTTGGTGATCTTTGGGGCAGAGTAGTGATCTTTGGGGTAGAGAGATAAAGAAAGAAAATAGTGTTTTAGTGCTGTGTATATACACTGTGGGACTGTAATTGCTGTAAGAAACAGGGGGAATTCCTTTAATAACTTTTTTTTTTAGCAGGCAGGGTAGTAAGTCATGGTGGTTTTGGTAAGGCGGGGGAGAGCGTGCGGGGGTACCCGAGAAAGCCCTTCATTAAGGGATTGTTCCATGCCAGCGGGACATCTGTGTGGAAATGCCTGGCAGCTGCATACGCAGCAGTCATAACATCCCCGCGCCCCCTATGCGATGCGGGCGGCACTGATATATACGTATGAGCCAGACACAGTGACCCTGGCTACGCACGGCGCCTTATGCACTGTAATTGTAAACGGGTCCATTGGGTGTGTTCACGTAATAGTAATACCTTGACACGGTTTGACTGATTTTTGTTCCATCTGAAAGTTTTTGTTAACCACTGTAGCTTGACACTGTCATGCACAGAAAATAGCTAATCTACAAGCTCACAATGTGTCGCATTGCGGCCCGTTGTGAGCTTGTAGATCAGCTATTTTCACTGCACAACACTGGCATACAACGCTTAGCTGTTCTCTGTCTAATAGTGTCTATACAATGCAAGCTACCATTGCATGTAAACATAATATATTTACCATATTATACCTGTACATAGCTCAATTTCAAAAGTGTTAGCAGGCAGATAGCACGCTAAATACTGGACAGATAGAAGAATAACATTAACAAAACATAATTAATCAAAGAGCGTACAACCCCCAAAATATGTGCATGTAGTGAATATACTATTACCAAATAGAGGTGAACATAAGCATTTAAGCAACAACAGGGATCAAGAGGAATTCATAGCCATTCCTCTCATCTCTGTTAGTAATATATCAACGGTGGTAACGTTTCACAGAGGATATATAGTAGGTCATATGAGATGCATCAATGGTGCACCCTAAAATACCCTGGAAACATTTTCAGCTTCACTTACTATTGGGCTTTAAACTCGAGGCTCTATATTTATAGCCATAAGTCAGGTTTCCAAACGATGTGAGAATTAACTGGCAACATGGGAAGGGAACTGAAAAAAATAAAAATAAAAAGCTGACCCCGAGCATTGCAGGCGACCAACCGTGAGTTAAAATGCAGCAATGTTTATGACGTGTTACATTTTCCATGACATAAACTGTTGAGTCCTGTTTGAAATAAAGGGCAGATATGAGTGTTTATAGTTTGACTGTGCTTTGAGTTGTGGGGCCAGTGGGCAATGGCAGTGAGGTCTGGTTGTTGTATTCTTATGCACCTTTCATCTAACATGAGCGAGAAACATATTTGAACACAGAGATCTCAAAATTATTCAAAAATGTTTGAAGGTGAATATTTGCAATGCTCAGCTCTGTGATGTTTTCATATTCAATGAAAATGACAATCATCTGTCTTCATTCAAAAACTTTGACTTTTGAACTTATGACACTTACTCATTTGCTTTTTGTCTTCCTTCTTACAGGCTGAAGGTGCTAATTGACCAGGAGAAGGCCTACCAAGAGCGAAAAGAGGAGGAGAACAACAAGAAAGTCACAGGCCTGAAGGAGGAGCTGACCAAGCTCAAGTCGTTTGCGTTGACGGTTGTGGATGAGCAGCAACGCCTCACTGAGCAGCTAAGCCAGCAGAAGGCCAAAGTCCAGGAGCTGAGTGCCAGTGCGTCCAAGACCCAGGAGGAGCTGAGCACTGCAAACACCTGTCTGCAGGAGGAGGAAAGCAAGGTCTTTCGCCTGGAGACTGAACTTCGCGACCAGGCCAGTCGCAACCACCAGGAGCAGGAGGCCATGACCGCCAAGCTGACCAGCGAAGATGCCCAGAACAGACAGCTCCGTCAGAAGCTGTCCACTCTCAGCAGGCAGTTGGACGAGCTGGGGGAGACCAACAAGACGCTGCGCAGGGCAGAGGAAGAGCTGCAAGAGTTGAGGGACAAAATAAGCCGCGGTGAGTGTGGAGACTCTGTCCTCATGTCTGAGGTGGAAGAGCTGAGGAAGAGAGTGCTGGAGATGGAGGGCAAGGATGAAGAGCTGATCAGAATGGAGGACCAGTGTAGGGACCTCAACAGGAAGCTGGAGAAAGAGGCTGGCCAAAGCCAGAGCCTGAAGGCTGAGGTTGACAAACTGAACCACAGGATCATTGACCTAGATAGGCTAGAGGACGCTTTCAGCAAAAGCAAGCAAGAATGTGGCTCTCTCAAGTGCAACCTGGAGAAAGAGAAGACTGTCTCCAAGGTTCTCTCCAGCGAGCTGGACGTCTTGAAAGTCAGAGTCAAGGAACTGGAAACTGCGGAGAGCCAACTGGGGAAGACTGAAATGACGCTTAAGGAAGACCTTACCAAGCTCAAGACGCTGACGGTGATGTTGGTGGATGAGAGAAAGGCTATGGCGGAGAAGCTTAGGCAGATGGAGAACAAGGTCCATAACAGTACGGGTAAGCTGCAGGCGGAACAGGACAAAGTCACGTCTGTCACGGAGAAGCTCATTGACGAGAGCAAGAAAGTGTTGAAATCAAAGGCGGAGCTGGAAGAGAAAATGTGCAGTAATACTAAGGACATTGACCATCTGAGAGCCAAGCTGAGGGCTGAGGAAGAACAGAGCAAAGACCTGGAGTCTAAGGTTGGTGTGATGAAGAACAGGCTGCAGTCGCTGGAGGCCATTGAGAGAGAATACCTGAGGATCAAGGCTAAAGAGGAGCACATCAAGACGCCCGTCAGCAGCCGCTTTCAACAGGAAGACAACAAAGTCAAGGACCTGACGCAGGAGGTCGAGCGGCTGAGGCGCAAACTCAAGGACATGAAGGTGGCTGAGGGCGACCTGCTGAAAACAGAGGAGTTGGAGTCACTGGAAAAGAAATTCTCAGACGAGCAGGAGAGGGCGAAGGCTTTGATGGAGGAGCTGGAGATATCCAGGAACGAGCTTGCAAAGTACCAGCTGGCCGAAAAGAAAGAGTGCAACCAAGAGCATGTCCTTTACAAGCGGTTAAAGGAGGAGGAGGCAAAGTCCAGCCATTTGACCAGAGAGGTAGCAGCTCTGAAAGAGAAGGTCCACGAGTATATGGGCACTGAAGACTCCATCTGCCGTGTGAAAAATGATCACTCCACACTGCAGAGGAAACTGACCCAGCAGGAGGTCCGGAACAAAGAACTGGCCAGAGAGATGGAGACCCTTACCCGGGAGCTTGAGAGGTACAGGCGCTTCAGCAAAAGTCTCCGTCCTGGTATGAATGGAAGGCGATTTTCAGACCTGCACGTTTCATCCAAGGAAGTCCAGACTGAACCGCCCGACCTCCTGCCTCCCAACTGCATGACCATGGCGCCACTAGAACGTGCTGTTGTGAACGGAAAACTTTATGACGAGAGTGAACCGGAGGATGATGCAAATTACAACGAGCTTCAACTAACAAAATGCAGCCCCTCGATCATCAATAACGTCAACAACTTAAACAACAACATGAGAAGGGCCCGAGTGCCACTCAAGAACAAAGAAAGCCCCCAGGTGGTCAATGGTAAAGTGCAACCACGGCAACATGCCAACAATGTCCAGCATGGCGATGTGGTGTTGACCCACAGTCCCGGGCAGCCTCTGCACATCAAAGTGACTCCTGACCATGGACACAATACAGCCATGCTAGAGATCACCAGCCCGACCACAGAGAATGTCCAGTCATACACCAGCACTGCCGTTATACCCACAAGCGGAGGCCCACCCAAACAAAGAATTACAATCATCCAGAATGCATCCCTTTCCCCCACCACAAAATCCATTTCCCCCACAGCAAAATCAAAGGGCTCCCCAGTGTCTGATGGACCATGTTCCCCTGATAGGGCCCTGTCACCTTTCACAATGGCTACTTACTCCAGAACCATGACCCCTGATTCCTCTGGCTCTGTGACCCCGGACAGAGCTATATCGCCAATACAAATTGTCTCTGTGACAACAGGCACCCCTGAGCGGACCATTTCCACAGAGCCAGTGGAGGTTGTGGGGGGTCACGCCGTCTTCCGAGTGACCCCGGAGAGGCAGAGCAACTGGCAGGTCCAGAGATCCAACAGCTCGGGGCCGAGTGTCATCACCACAGAGGACAACAAAATCCACATTCACTTAGGGAACCCCTTTATTCAGACCATCAGCAGTCCGCCACAGACCCTGAGTCCATGCCACATGCCTGGATTTCAGGAGCAGAGGACTCAGGTCTCGACCAATGGCAGCCCCCCTGCTGCCAAAGTCAACAGCAAAATCACAAGTAGCATCATGATAAAGCCCACCTCCACCCCAATCCAAAGGCCAGCACAAATTACAGTAAGTAATGCCTATGACTGACCTAATATCCACCCCTCACCAAAACCCTTCATACCATCCTGTTAATGATCCTTGCCCATTAGACCCACAACACCCCCTCCATTTAACTGTCCTCAGTGTCTCGACAGAGATTATACCGCTGATGTCTTTAAACGTCTGTTTCATTGATCTGTGAATAGAAAGCTAGATGGTTTTTACTTTGGTTGATTTCATTAGTTCTGTTTGATTAGATAAAGCAATGGTTTGCGTGCATGAAAAAAAATAACCATTTGAAAGCACTAGATGATTTCACTCTACACCAGGTTTTAACTTGTGTGCACTTACTGTATTATACTCAATGGTAAAGTTACCATGTAGGACAGGCTATTTACACTGATGTATCATTTCAATGCTGTTTATACTTCATATTACTCATCTTGCATTTTCTTTAAGTTGTTTTCATTTTATCAATATTAAAGTGTGCAAAAAAGAGGCATTATGTTTTAGTTTGTCATCTATGCTTGCATACTTAATTTACTCACTCAATTCGGCATGTTTTGAATGTTTAATATTAAAGATAATCAGAAGATCATATTCATTTGATTTGAAGTCATAGCATGTTCTCTAACATCTAAACACTGAGTTCAGTCACACTTTCTATTTTATTAGTTTTAACCAGCTGCTGTTGAGTGCACAAAATATACTCACTTATTGACTGTTCAGTTTTTCATATCAAAAGACAATTAACCACAGAAACCCTATATACTTAGTTGATCCGAGTCCTCCAGGGGTCTATACTAGGTCTGCTAGTATTTCCCCCTACCTACACCAAATCTCTTTGCCAAAAATAGCCAATCTACAAGCTCACAATGCGTCTTTACGCGACACGTTGTGAGCTTGTACATCTGCTAAATATTCGCCAAGAATAGGGACACAAGGGTTCCTGTGGTTAAAGATAATACATTTCTAGATAAAACAATTATACATTTCTCAACTAGAGATATCTGGAAAAAAATATGTGCTTTGCTTACTTACAGCCTTTAAGATTAACAAGAAAGGGAGAACGGGAAAAAATGAGGGGTACTGACATGTGTTTGCTTGCTTGAGTTAAAATCATAGGCTGACATCATAGTTTCTTCCCTACATCCAGAGCACAGAAACCCAGTGACCTAGAGTGAAAAGCAACATGGGTGAACTTTGAGTTCTTTTTAATGACATAATGGAAACTCCACTTAGATCCTTTAAAACTATGGAGTGGTGCTCCATGCAGAGAATCACCCATTGCTGTTGGGTGAAAACCCTGCAAGCTCTTCTGCGATTAAAGAAAGAATTGTCGCCATTGACTATATCACACGGCGGCCATTTTGCTCTCACTCGTGTTACCCTTAGATAAAACAGACCAACCCCACCCCCCTGAATATGACGTAAGACAAAAATTCCCAGCGTGTGAATATGGTCAATGGTAGACTGTTTTAACTATTCTTACCCATAAACTAAACCTGCATGAGTGAATTGTTCTCTATAAATCAGGAGTGATTCAAGCTGCATTATACTGGAATAGCACTCAAGAACTCTGTCAGATAATTCACATAGATGGCCAAACAGAAACCATTTAAATGACTGGATCAAATTAAGCAAGTGTCCAGATGGTTCTCTTTTTTTTACCCCCACTGGTTTAAACTGGTAATAGGCAGGGCAACTATATGGGTACAATACTAAAGTTACCAGATGGGCACAAGTATCCAAGAAGCTGACTCAGCACTCTTGCTTTGGTCACATTAGGAACACATTCAGTGAGGAAAAATCTACCAGGGATGTTTGACAATGTATCACTTTATGTTATCCACTGATGGAAATGTTTCCAATTGACACAGAGCTAAATAAATTGTATTATGGTATACAAGCAACCTCAGAGGCATTGCCCAATGCATACATTTGAGGGACCCAAATATATTGTGTGTGTGCATCTAGGGGGGAGGGGGGGGGACGTTCAACACAAGTATTTGAATTCCTTTATGACATTATTTGGTAGACCGACTACAGGAGTCTCCTGGCTCTCAGTTCACTTGGTTGGTAACATAATCCTCTCCTTTTATTTTGCTTTCTCCCACAAATCATCTCTTTTCACATGACTCATCCATCCCAATTATGGGTGTGTTTCTCTATGCATTTGCATTTGAAATGTGGTCGTACGCGACCGCAGGGGAAAATGTTGGCACACAGAGATGCTTTTTTTCGTGTTTAAATTGAGTCTGTACTGAAGGTCAGCACGAGGGAACCGGGGGAGGAAGACATGGAATGAAGGTGAGGCAGGGTAGAGGGGACAGCGTAGAAAGGAGATGGGAAATCTGGAAGTTGCAGTGTATTTCCCTGCCAGGTAAATCATATGTCACTGATGTCACCTCCATGACTGAGCTAATAAAATGTGTTTGGAAAGACAGGGGAAAACCCCAGCTAAACTGGAGATTTTAATTTGACAGCAGGGCTATAATTTGGTCGCTCCAGGAATGTAATTAATTATACGTAATGTGCAAAAAAAATAAGATATGTAAGTTAATAGGAGATATCTTGAAGCCACTGTAAGGTTTGGATATGCAATAAATCTCATGACTTTAGTTTGGGACAGATCCAACCACAACGAAATATTGCAAGCAAAACATCCATTGTGTTACTGTATATCACAGCATTTAGCAATTGTTACATTACTTGCATCATAGCAAGCTGTGGTCAAAATGGATCAGCTCTCTCCAAAAGCGAACTAATCTAAATCTAGCCCCATTTTCAGGGTGATTAAGAAGCCAATATTTAACCACTTAAACACTATATACTTTGACCAGAGTCTCCCAGGGATCTATCCACAAGTTTCCTAGGGCATTGTGGGCATCACTTCCTGTTGATTTGATCGGGCATCAGGGATCAAATCGACAGGGAGTGATGCCCACAACACCCTAGGAAACTTGTGGGTACAAGGCCCCCTTCTTTTTTCCCTCTACACCAAGGCTCTTTGCGGAAAAAGACGGTTTAGAAGCTCACAGCGCGTTGCAATGCGCCACGTTGTAAGCTTGTAGATGAGCTATATTCGCCGAATGTTCATCCCAGAATAGGGATGCTAGGGTTCATGTGGTTAACTATGTTCCTCCCTATACCACACAGGAAAAGTTCATTGATACAAAACAGGCACAAAATATCTTAATATACCAGTGATGTAAGGAGCTGATTAACTTAGCAAATCATTACAACCTTCTTGATATCAGTTCTCTGATAAAGCAAGACAACTGTCTCCATAAAATGGTGTTGCATTCTCTCAAGCACAATCACAAGAACATAAATCACTGTCAGTGCAATGAGGTGACCGAATCAAGCATTAAATTGATACAGAGGAAGGAATGCGGCCAGCTAAACCTGATCCAAATCGGTCAGGGTGCAGTAAAACGACACAGGGTGCAAACAAGATGCTATTCATTAGACGTCAACGAGATAACCGCACAGCAGCTGGGGTCGCTGTCTGTGACCTCAATTAGCCGCTGACTCATACTGACTTAAGTTCAGTGAGAGCCAACCTCCTACACTACAGCCAAGATAAGCATACTGTATCTCCACCACCAGGATAAGACGGTTATCCAGTGACACACCGTAGGCCAAGGCCCATTTCATCGTGCTACTTGAGTCAAATTGATAGCTATACTCAATGTCGAGTATTACCGTTTTTAATTGTGTACTTTAGGGGAAGATAGGAAGAAGAATGTCTATTTACCCGCTCAACAATACCCCCTTTGTGATATTTAAACATATCACACCCAAGGTCATGCATTGAAAGTAAAATAACCACACATTATCCCTGCCAAAAAGATAAGCTGTGTATCAAGTGTCTGACTGCAGGCTAAAGCGGATTTCCCTGTCTTAGTCTACAATGATAATAATCACAAAGGAATTCCTACCACCTTGACCGTCAGGCACAATAAAACAAAGGGATAGGACAATAAAAGGGGGGGGGGGGGGGTGGCAAGGCCTAGGCTTACTCTAAACAAAGGGCTTCATATTGAGTGTGAGAGGATATGCACTGTGAGAGTAGCCTCTCTCTCTAACCGCAACCCAAGCCCCAAAACAAACCTTGTGTTTGGTTGCCATGGGGACAATGGCGCCGGCATTGCAGTGTGCACGACGGAGGAAGTTCTTACTTCAACTCCCGCTGCTCCTGCTGATATACGAGAGAACAAAGCATTACATTAAGGCTTGGTGCATGTAAAGTCAACACTGCCTCCATGACGTTAGCCTGCACCGATTTCCTGGGCCATTATGTCTGTTGCCTGCTGTAGATATTCTGAAATGTGTGCCCGCGTAGGAACTTTAGGTCACGGTTCACTGGAGGTTTTAAAATTAATTCTCCAAAATCACAAGCAACTCATGACATTATAGCATTGTGGTTTCTTCCAGGACTACTTTTCTCAGTCTAGACTGAGAGCGGGGTTCAGTATGGGTTTAGGGAATAAAGGCAGATGTGATGAAACCAACTGCAATACTTGTGACCTTAAATTTCTCAGAGTATGGAGCTCAGATCTGCAGAGGATCACTGATAAAATGCTCACTTTGGCATTGCCTGCACTTTCATTTTAAAGATGTTTCCTTCGTGACCAAAAGTGTGATTTTCGATCACCCCAAAGGATATTTTCACAAGTAACTTCACAGGAGAGGTGCACATCACCTCAGTGCATCACCCTGCAATGCAGCCGTCTTTAATCTCTGACACTAAAAAAGGTTCCAAACAAAATCTCAGTGATCAAAGATGTCCTTATCACAGTGCTTTCCTCCACTAATGGAAGGTTTATGTTTTGAGTTTACAAAACCCAATGACAGTTTTTTAAACGTGATGCTTAAAAAGAGATTGTAACCAGATTGTCGCTACACAAGCTTGAAGGGTGGTCGTATAGTGACCTTGAAAAATACACTGAGCTCCTATTTGCATCACGGTTGCTGCAAACTGAGTATAAAGATTCATGACTGATCACCCGCTCCCAATAACAAGTTCCTGAACAATACATTGTAAGAATAAACATACCTGACATCCAAGAAGAATTGTGGTAGCTTTGACCAAGAAGAGATGTATTTGATGACGTGTTATATGAACATCTAGGCCAACAAAACTCTATCCTATAAAGAGACAGAATGAAAGGAGAGCAGGCAGACAAAGAGAAAAAATAGTGAGGTTAAACTCTAGTCTAGAACATATAATCTGTTACATTTGATAGTAAGAATGCGTGTTTATATGCACAACACTACTACTGATAGTAACGCCATACACCAGTTTAGCTCTTATTTGGGATAAGCTTTCAACTTGCATGTGTGTAAGAACATTATGAATATCTCCATGTCAAATGAGTTCAGTCACATAAACCAACAATACATTTTATGAGGGGTTTACCTTCCTAAATACCCCCCAGCAAATAGAAGTTTTATATCCACTGTCCATCAGGTTAGCCATAACCATAAGTGAGAAAATTGCTTTAACTTTGTTTTAAAAAAAGAAAAGAAAGTTTTAAAAAATATTTAATGCGAGTGTGATGTTTGTTGCAGTATTTTGTCTTCATGTGCGCCATGAGATACAGCAAATATTTAGTATATGAAATAGGCAACAATACTACATTTATATGCATTCCAATAAGTTATTATGTTTGCATGGCAAATATGGTATTGGTATGCAATGGCATGCTCTAGTGGTCATAAATAGTACTGCATTCTATTCAGCCTCAAAAACGTGGACTACTCAATAAACCAATTTCTAACAAACCTTCTAATACCATAGAGTTAATAAGTCTAATACTCATTTATAACCTGCTTCATATTAATTATGTACTCACTCGCTGTACTTTTTAAGCCATTGTTTGTACTCAATTCTGGTGGTAGGCTACTGACAGCTCGCTCCTGTCACTGTGGAGTGCTGCCGAATCCATTTTTCAGTGGTGTAAAGTAATTAAGTACATTTACTCAAGTACTGTACTTAAATAACATTTTTAGGTATTTTTATTTTACTGAAATATTTCCAATTTTAAAAACTTTTACTTCTACTCCACTACATCTCAGAGCCTAGGCAAATATTGTACTTTTACTCCACTAGAATTATTTGAAAAACTTTAGTTACTAGTTAATTTGCAGATATAAATTATTATAAAACATACATTAACCACTTACACTTTATCCCTATTCTATACATAGGCTATTTGGACATATCTGACCTACAAGCTCACAACGCTTTGCATACTGCTATTTACAAACATTTTAGAACTTTTACTTTTGGTACTTATGTATATATATTTTTATGCCAATAATTTCATACTTTTACTCAAGTAAACTAAAAAAAAATAAAAAAAATGTTGAACACAGGCCTTTTTAGTACAGAGTATTTTTATATTGTGGTATTGCTACTTTTACTTGGTACTTTTACTAGGTCTACAGTGTTATCAAATACCCACCAAATGTGTAAGCTACTTCATGATTCCCTCAATACAAGTTTTTTTTGTAATAGTCTACTTTTCACATCTTCACCAGGTGCCAGCTGAGATAAATTCAGTCTAATTAATGATTAGCCCTGTAACATGACTGTCACAGACGAGCGTCATGTGAACCATGGCTAATTCATTATAGTGTTAAATGTTTTTAGACTTATATGGCCACGGGCCAATGGCGCACTTTTACTTTCTTACTCATCATGTGCTCCCTACCTTCCTTCCTTCCTTCCTTCTTTCCTCAGATCCCTCTTGAAGCATTCCGACGACCTGGGCCCACCAGAATCCCCAAACCTAAAGGCTGCAGCAGCCCCCTGAAAGGAACCAACCCGGGTCAGGGGTCGCCCCCCCTACCCACCACTCCTCCAGCTGCAGCTAACAACAACCTGAACCTAGCTCATCGCAGATTGTGATCACAGTAGGCTACAGTAATAGGGCATAGCAGTGGCGGCCATTTTGCGGTGCCAGATAGAAAACCCATTCATTTTTCCCATTGAGATTTCTGAAAATATTTATATACATTATTTTAAGCCTGGAAGCAAGCCATGCATGCTCCTGGTGAATCATGACCATAAACCATTTGATTCTGTGTCAAAGACATATTTGAAAACTGCAAAAAATAAAAAATAAAGGGTATTTATTAAATATAGTATTATAATATATAATGAAATATTAAAATGTTTTTTTTAACACAGAATCAAATGTTTTATGGTCATGGTTCACCAGGAGCCTGGATGGCTTGGTTCCAGGCTTAAAATAATTAATATAAATAGTTTAGGAAATCTCTATGGGAAAAATCTATAGGTTTTCTATCTGTGGCATCACAAAATGGCCGCCACTGCTATTATTAAAGGGGTTCTTTGACCGTTTGTATTGTTTATTTTTCCTGCACCATGGCGATGTCGCTTAAAGGAGGAGTTCACCCAAAAAATTACTTATTTTCTATCAATTACACACCCCATGAAGCCTTGATTTCATGGATTTATTTTTGTTTTTGTGGCATTCCTAAGACAATAATTTGATGACCGTGTGTATTTCCGGTAGGAGACACAAATAATCTACTTTGTGTCTCCTACCGGATACATTAGCCGGTAGGAGACGGGAATCAAATTATTAGCTTAAGAATGTGACAAAAACAAAAAAGAATCCATGGATTCAAGGCTTCATGGGGTGTGCAATTGATAGAAAATAAGTCATTTTTTGGGTGAACTCCTCCTTTAATGGCACAAAACATTGAGCTAACCTGAGCCTGAAATAGTTTGTAAAGCATAAAGCAAGCATTGCCTCCAATAAGACTTTGTCAACCATGCAACGCATAAATAACTGAGGAATTATAACCGCAAGCAAGCCATCATTTTTGTTTAACTGGTGAATGAAACAAAAAATTCTAAGAGACAATGGATTCCCTTAAAGACTCTTTGCATCTTTCAAGATGGAACATGTTCTCCAAAATTAATGAAACCTCTTCATGTTCATATGCTTTTTCATACTTTAACGTAGACACTGTATACTGATTCTAAATCCAAATTACAATCCCAAACATTTTAGTTATAATTTAGATGCTGTCTAGACTGAGATGTCATACTCAGTTAGTGATTTGTTTGTATGTAGCCTACTGTAGGCACCATAATCTAGGTAAATTAATAAACAATAAACATAGTTATAATAAAGAACACTAAGGCTAAATAGTGATATTGTTTCAAATGGATCTGTATTGTCATTTGTACTGCTGTGTGTAACTGTAAATGTACTTATTTCATCCAATTCTATGAATGGAGGTAAGTTTTTTTTTTCCTTTTTTTAAATGACAACAATGTAAATAAATGTGTAATATCTGTGTTGTAATGCAGCTTCTTTAGTGATAATCTCTCGAATGTAACATCTGTTATTTTTGGTTATCAATAAAGTTTTTTTTTATACCTTGCCTAGGGATGGTGTTTCTCATAATTATGATGGTCTAGACTCTAGAATAATTTAGTTTTAGTAAACGTGGTAACATTGTAACTATTTGTTGTTTTACCTTGCCACTTAAGGACAAACATTGACACTTGCAACCGCCATATCACATACATGCTTATATTGTAGGTTACAGACAACGTTTTACACTCTCTCTCTCTCTCAGTGTTTGATCATGTTGAAATATGTGTTGAAAATGCTACAGGAATCCATACCACCAAAATTATGAACACTGTCTGAATACCGTACAGTATGTTGTGTTGTTGTAAGCGCATTATCATAGAAGCCATGACAACTCCCCACTTTTTAGAACAGGGTACAGATCATTTCCTGATGGACTTACACAGATTTTTGATATGCCCCAGGTGATGAAGCCTACAATATTCCTTTGGGAAAACCTGACTGTGGAAAGACATACATAAATGCTCAGAAACAAGTTGATTTAACGCAGTGAAAATAAAAGTAATGTTTATCTTTTGAATACTACAATGGTACTCTGTTAAAACTTTACATCAATAATATTGACAAAGACAACCAGTATGATTTTGTATTTGGGAGTGCTATGAGCAAAATAAAAATTCCAACATGACAGCATGTGAAAGGCAGCATAACGGGAAACAATGTAAAACACATTTTTGTAAATAGAGAGGAAAGAGCAGAAAGAGCAGACTTTTAAAGAGCCAATGAGAAAAGTATAGTGATGTAAAGATCTTCCAACTCTTTTCTTATCTGAACCCAACTACACCCAAATAACATATTTCCAATTGACTTGTGTTGATTTGGCATTTCTAAGTTATAAAGAGATGATTTATTTATCAAAAAAATGTCCCCCTGCCAGAATCTGTGTTTATTTATCCCTAATATATTCACTCACAGAATTTGGGCTACCAAACAACTTACATTTTCTGAAAGAGGACAATATTGCCACCAAGTGGTTTATTGAAGCCATGCATATAGGGTGATGAGGCTGATTTCTGTATAGTAGGCCATACAGGAGCTATAGCACCTTTATCCAAAGGGCTTCACGATGTGCGTTACATTCAGCCATTCACACAACGATGGCGGAGGAATCCATTCGATACACCAACTTCAGTTGCTCAAGGGCACTTCAACACAAAGTCAGGCGAAGTCTGGGGCCGCTGTTTTTGCTTAACGGAAATCAGCAATGTTGACCACTTCTCAGGCAGACCAGGGTGTGAACTGTGGATGTTTCCTTTTGGTTCATACCGGCAGTAGGCTCAGGAGGCAGAGCACCCGCCTGGTAACCATAAGGTTCCCGGTGGGAGTCCATAACTGCTGGCTTCATGTTGAGTCCTCATACACTGAACCCCTAATTGCTCCCGGTGAGCAGGTTGGTGCCTTGCATCGTTGCTTTTGCTGTCGGTGTGTGAATGTGTAGGTGAAAAGGGTGCACATTGTAAACCCATTCAATCCGGGAACGCATCCACAATGTCTTCTAAATCCTAACAGGTTTCTGAAAAACGTATGTCTCTATATCAGTGGTTCTCAAACTTTTTCATGTCAAGGACCACTCAAAATTATTGGTTATAGCTAAAATCTAAAATGACACAGATGCGTTCCCGGATTGAATGGGTTAAAAAAAACGTTTATCAGCTGTGCTTATCGCCGACAGAAAGGTGAATAGGACGCTGGGGCTCTAAGGTCAGTGCAGTACTGTCAGCGGTGATCTGTCACAGCATTGTTTATGGCCAAACGCAGCGCTGAGAGGAACATCTCCCTCTCCTCCCCTGTGTCTGTGGCACATACCCAGGAACGACTGGGGCCCTGGAGGACGAAGGCGTGACTCACATCTTGAGAAATCAGAGGATGGAAGAGAGAGACAGAGCAAGAGAGCGAGAGAGCGAGAGAGAGAGAGAGAGAGAGAGAGAGAGAGAGATCGGGGAAAATAATAGGTCAACTTTGTTGTGTAGGAGCGTATGCTGTACGTGTTATTCCGTGCCTCAACAAGCTGTGTGCATGAGAGACCACGGCCGTGTAGACTCACAGCGCGTGTGAATGATTTCTCTGAACGCCAGGCTGGCAAGCGCCACCGAAGCCAGGAAGGTGTGCGTGCAGCGGCAGGAGAGGGCGAAAGGCACGTGACCCACACTCCGCTTGGTCAGGACCAGCGCATCGTTGAACAGGAACAGACCCACATCAGACACCTGCTCATACGTTCTAATAATCACACACAATGTTATGTACAAACCCTGACTGCTGCTTTACTGCTGTGCTGTCTCTGGCGCCTGAATTTCTCAAAAAGGTATCCATCTATCTACCCGTTTTGTACACCTTGCAATGCAAAACAAATGCAGAGAATGTTCTGGAACCATTACGTGAGGTGCGGTTGCGTTGGTTACCTGAGAGAGTCTGGAATGTCCTCATCAGTGCTTTTGAGCAGAGCAGCGTCTTGGGTCACAATCAGCTGTCTGTTCCCTTCACACAGGTTCTACACACAAATTACAAATAAAGACATAACACAGTCTGACACATAAACATGTGTGTGTGTGTGTGTGTGTGTGTGTGTGTGTGTGTGTGTGTGTGTGTGTGTGTGTGTGTGTGTGTGTGTGTGTGTGTGTGTGTGTGTGTGTGTGTGTGTGTGTGTGTGTGTGTGTGTGTGTGTGTGCGTGCGTGCGTGTGCGTGCCAGAAAAAAATAAAGAAAGAACTCTTTCAAGATGTTTTACCGGGCAGCATTGAATCATCTTCTGTGTTTCCTCCATTAATGTGTCTCTCTCTGAGTTCCTCTTCAGCTGAGACACAAGAAGAGAGAGCAATGCAATATACCACAAGGAAGACACAACACAGAACAGGTCAAATAACAGGAAGATAAAAATACAAAATCAAATAATACAAAGTCCTATACATAAGGAACATGCTACATTTCCTTTGCAGTGGTTAGGTGGCAGTACCACGGAAGGCAGACATGCTTCTCATGCAGGTGGGAAACATATCCAGCATATAAAATAGCAGCAGGAATATAAAGATCACAGTTTTATGCGCGTGGTTAACGTGGCATGGATATATGAAACAACAGCACCCAGCCTTTATTAGGGGTACTTGTGGATAAGGGGGTGATTAAAGGAGCCATATATAAACCACTTGACCATTGACGGTTGCAGCTCTGCCTTGTTCTGTCAACACTTTTTTATTCATGGTACATACACGCGTCTCTGTGTGTCCTAACCTTGTGGATGAATTCCCTGTAGCGCTGCAGCGTGTTGAGAGCAGATGACAGATGCGTGTGGTCAGGGTGACCTGGGTGCGTGTGTAGAGACAACGCCTGGAGCAGAGTCACGTACTCCTTAACTCGCCACACTGGACACAGTAAGAGCTCCTGTAGGCTGTACATGCAATATGCACATTACACACACCCACACCCACACACCCACACATACAAACTTGTCTGTTACCACAAAATAAATCACATGACACATCAATTTGTTAAATAATACAAGTTTGCAGTCCCTTCTATTTATTCATTGAGACAGTGCAGTGGACAAATAGGAGGAAGGCTTGGGGTTGGGGGGTGCGGGGGGTAATTTGAACTTGCAACCAGCGGGTGTAAGTGACATGGCAATTACCTCAGCATGTGTGTCGCAAGAGTTCTGTCTGCTCTCTTAAGGAACGCCCGGAATGAAGGGTTCATCTCCCGGCACTGTCTCACAGACACAGACACACACATACACATACACACATTAACCACTTAAACCTGATTACAAAATAGGGCAAAATGGCAGACATACAAGGTTGTTTTTTTTAAAGATTTTTTTTCTTTCTTTTCTGCCTTTATTGACAGTACCAGTGGAGATTGACAGGAAACAGGGAGAGAGAAACAGGGAGTGACACGCAGCAAAGGTCACCGGGATCGAGATTCGAACCCGTGACACGCTGTCAGGCTTGCATTAGAGCCTACTGTATATGTGGTATGCTCCTGGACCGCTAGCCTAGCGCCCAGATCTGCATATTTATTTTAAGCCTATAGTGACATGCCCAAAATAGGGACACCAGGTTGAAAGTGGTTTTAAAAACATATTTTGCGTTGCTGAAGACATGAGCCTGCTAAAAAATTACAATACACACAAACTGAGGAGAGGAGAGAAGAGGACCTGGTCTATGGTGCGGAGGGCAGTGGGGTAGTTGTTGAGGTAGTTAGTGTACACCCTAAGTTTAGAGCATAGTTTCACGCACACATCTCCAATACACTGCTCTGCCCCCCAGCACTGCAGTCTGGCTTCCAGCTCCACCTGAAACTGCCTTTAAGCCACACACACACACACACACACACACACACACACACACACACACACACACACACACACACACACACACACACACACACACACACACACACACACACACACACACACACACACACACACACACACACACACACACACACACACACAGTAGAAATTCACTGCCTGCAATGTCGCTACCAGCTGTATCGTTGTGCATGTGACGATAAATCAGCTTGAACCGTAAGCCTAGAAAACATTCAACCACCCTCTGGAGCCTGGGGGTCCAGAGGATCCAGTGTGTGTGTGTGTGTGTGTGTGTGTGTGTGTGTGTGTGTGTGTGTGTGTGTGTGTGTGTGTGTGTGTGTGTGTGTGTGTGCGTGTGCGTGTGCGTGTGCGCGTGTGCGTGTGCGTGTGCGTGTGCGTGTGTGCGTGCGTGCGTGTGTACCTGTTGAGCTCCAGTATGTGCGTGAGGGGGCTCAGGACCATGTGGATGTGTGCAGAGCTGAGGATAGCTCTGTTGGAGTTGAGTGCTGCAGTCAGAGGCTGGTGGTACACCTTGGACACAAAGGACGGACACGTGTTGACGCAACACACAGGTCACATAGGTTCACACACTATTCTTCATGCCATACTGCAGTGATTCTCCACCTTTTTAATCACATGAACCCTAGTAACCCTTTTTTGGACATAATAGGTTATAAATGAAAAACATTTGGCAAAAATAGGTGAACATTAGGCGGAGGTGACGCGTTGTGAGCTTTTAAGGCCAGACCGCACAAATGCATCTCCTTGCAACTGCCATTGAGGATAAAGGTTGCAAGTACTTGCAAGGAGTTGCATTGGTGTGGTCTGGCCTTAAGATCGGCTGTTTTTGGCTAAAACATTTGGTGAAGAGGGAAAAAGGAGGGGACCAAGTACAGACCCCTGGGGGACCTTGTATACTTCATTGAAGTATATAGGGTCTCCCTTATACAGTAAGTGTTTAATTTCAAGGACCCCTCGGACCCCAATTGAGCTTTACTGCATTTTACAATTTTGACATATATATGTACATACTGTATATGTTTATCCATATGCGTGTTCATTTGTTAATTAATTGGTGTTAATTAATCAGTTCCATTTGTACACTCAGACACATAAGGGTCAGTTTAGCTCCTAACTATCAACAATTTATCAAGGACCTCACGCTGAGAACCAGTGCTACAGTACACAGAATTGTAGTGAAAATACCCTGGTGGACAATACCTTTACTACAGCACCCAGTCTGCCCAGATACAGGCTCTCACTGTAGTACAGCTCTCTGGCTACTGCACCACGCCAGTCTAATACTGCCTGGAGAGGAGAGAATTAGTTCAGATATTCAAATACGGTATACCAGGTTTTATCAATGTAGTTTTTGTTTTTATCTATCAAATTTAATCAAGTCTTTTAGTCACCCTGGTGAGAAAGAAAGATGCTAAGAAGTTAGACGTGACAATACAAAATAAAAACAAATGCAAAATATCTACTGCTGACCAGCATTGTTCTTACCCAAACACAGGGTCAAAATTCCTCAATAGAAGAGCAAGGAGACCACCTCCAAACACTGCAGTTGTGTTAAGTTATTCTTATTCTGTATTAACATACTCCAGCATACATACAGATTGGTTAAAATAAAGTTTTATTCCTTAAAATAAGTTCTGGATTGCAGCTTTATTCATCTTTAGGGGCAGCCTACTGGCCATTTCCACCAGGTTTCATGAATGGACCTTTTTAGTCGAATCCCAGCGGCGCACATCTGGGCAGAAAGGGGAATGAGTCACATGGTCCATTACCACCACGGTCAGCTATTTTTGAGGAGTCCTTTTACCAAGACACTTTATCCCCATCTGCTCCACTCGAGTCCGTTAGGGACAGTGACAGTGGTAGACAGTGGCTGTAACAGGCAGCTTCCCAGGTATAAATTCTGTGAGGGTTAGGGTACTGACGTTGAGAGGGTAAAGCAGAGTGATGCTCAAAAATAAAAAACATGAGTGTGTTTAAGTACAAACTTGCGGTACTTCGGGTATGGGGCAGAGGTGTCTGCGACTCTCCATCAGAAACCCAAGCCCTTTTTCTTCATCTGCTCCCTTCTTCTCCCTCGCATCGGTCACTCGTTCCTCCTTCTCCTCACTCTGTCTTTTCAGGAAGACAGAGAGGAACTCCAACGGTCTCGTCTGAGGAGGCATGAGAACACAAGAACTATGAAAGGTTATTGACCTTACCTTCCTATTCTGGGAATGTCATAATAGGCAAACATTCTGCAAAAATAGCAGATCTAGAAGCTCACAATGCATTGCACTGCCTAGCGTTGTAAGCTTGTATATTGGCTATTTCCAGCAAAGATAATTGGTATTGAAGAAAAAAAGGGCAGAGCAAGTATAGACCCCTGGGGGACCCCAGTCAATTAAGTATGTTGTAGGATTTAAGTGGTTAAGCTGTCGCACAATTGGTCGGGGGCCGTCACATGGTTATACCTTGCAGCTGGTTTAGGTTAGGCAAACCAATGGAAAACCAGTGCTGAAGTATACTGGAAAACAGTGGTTCTCCACCATTTCAATTCAATTCAAATCAAACACATTTTATTATAGCACCAAATCACAATTGATTTGGCAAGACATTTTACAAATACAGTTTACAGTTTACAGTTTAGGCATTTAGCAGACGCTCTTAATCCAGAGCGATTTACAGTAAGCAAGGACACAAGATAATACATCATAATACACATACAGCAGAGACCCATGGTTTTCCCCCAAGCATTTGGCAACATTGGCAAGGAACAAGTCCCCTTTAATGGAAGAAACCTCGAGCAGAACCAGACTAAGGTGGGCAGCCATCTGCCTTGACCGTATCGGGGGGGAAGAGATAGAAAGCCAGAAGGACAGAGAGAGATTACCCAAGTCCCAGTTATGTCTAAGCAATTGTTTGGGGCAGCAGTAGATGAGTGGGTAGAAAAGCCACCTGGGAATCAGGTCACTGGCCCTTTCTGACCAGTCTATGTGTCGAGGTGTCCCTGCAGCAAGACACTTAACCCCTAACTGCTCCCCACCGTGCAGTGGCGTGCACTCATCTGGGCCATCAGAGCAGCCATCAGCTGGGTGAAACTGAAACTGAATTTCCCCCACAAGATCAATAAAAGTCTACCTTTTTAGTTTTTCTGCCTGATTTTCTTGTACAATACCACTGTCCCCACCCAGGGGTTGAGCCCTACTGGTTGGGAAACACTGCTATAAGAAAATCCACAAAGAATGCAGAAATGGTAGCATTCCAGGACTTAAAATAATAATACTTTTAAAGCATTGTTGGCCACATCACACCAATACAAAATTCATCATCTTCTTCAGAGTATCATCACCAAATGCTGATACTGGTCTCTAACTGCGGGAGGCCTGCTGTGATTGGTCTATTGCTTACCTCTCCCTGCGTGGTGATGACTGTCAGACCTTCAACCAGAGTTTCTGTCAGCTCTTTAGACAAACACAGCTCCTCTAGACACATCTGGTCCCACAGGAAGTGACCTAATAAGGGATATGGAGAGACAGCAAGTGGCTGAGTGTGCAACCTTTTACTCAAGAGTATGTAAGCCTGCATGTGTCAATTTGAATTATCTATAATATTATATACAAATCGTATGCTTGCTGGAATTCAACTCATTATGTACCTGATGTGTCTGTGTGTTTACATATGCGTGTATTTATTTGCATATATTTATTTGAATGTGCGTATGTGAGTGCGTGCGTGCGTGCGTGCGTGCGTGCGTGCGTGCGTGCGTGCGTGCGTGCGTGCGTGCGTGCGTGCGTGCGTGCGTGCGTGCGTGCGTGCAACCCACCCAGAGCACGGCCCCTGGCCTCGAGGCTCAGTCTGTGTAGCCGCGACCCCAGGAAGCACCTCATGTCCCCCAGAGCCTCTTCCATCCAGTGGGCCTGTCGGCACCAGCCCTGCAACACGCTCTCACACACATACCGCACAGCAGAGGGCAGGGCCTCGTCCACACGCCGACTCAGCGTCCCACCGCACACACTGCCATTCGACCACTCACTCAGGACTGGGCCAGGGGAGAGGTTGCATAGTAAAATCCTCAGTGTTCATTTAACTCAACGTGTAAAAATGAATCCAAATGGACCCGCATGGGTTCATTTTTACACTCTCGAAGTTAATGAGAAAAGCAGGGAAGCTCATGCAAGCATGCATGTGAAACTAAATCTTTCGTCCCAACCCTTCTTAAACGGAAGACATTTATGTCCCAATATGCCACGGGCTTGAGGATCGAGTTGTGCTTTTTGTGGTTTGGGGTCAGGATCATGTTTGAGAATACAGCACACTGCAATATTGTGTTCATTTTAGAAAATGAACCCGTAATGGTGAAATTGACACTCAGGAGTTTGCAGTGTACAGAAAGGCTGTTACTACTGTACTAAGTTTGTAGTAGTAGTCAATTATAATGACTTTTCAGGCTTTAGCTAGATTTGAGTGAGAAATGGCTATTTCACTTTGGTTTCAAATTCAGGTTTGACCAAGGCTTGAGTGCAATGGATACTGCATGAAGGACTCACTGTTCTGGAAGCTTCCAGTGGCCAGCGCCATGGGAGAACACACTTCTAGTCCACTTAGAGTAGACAGTGTCTGAATGAGTGCCACTCCTGATGCTGGAGGAGGAAGCAAGAGAGAACAACAGAAAGAGAGTCAAGGTTCAAGGTTCACGGTTTCATTAATGTTACATCTTGTGCATGTTTATCAAAGGATTCCCATAAGAGACACGTGAAACACATGAATGAGCCTTTGCATGCCTACTGACCAGAAGCAGACAGAGGGGAAAAAATGTCCACCCCTCCTCCCTCCTCAGATGGTATGATCCAGCCGCAGAGGTTTTCCCAGAATTCCCTGAAGTCAGGGTTCAATGCAGTCGTCTCTGATAGGCTGCATCCTGTCAGGTGGAAGGGGAGAGGATGAGGTGTTTTAAGAGTTATGAGATCAAGGCTGTGAGCCAACAGCTGTGGTCACCATAATCCAAAACAAAGAGTAGAACCGTTTCAGCAATTATTTTCCTGCTAAACATGGGAGTAGGTGGAGGATGCCCCGAGCCAGGCTGAGTTTCCTTATCAGGGCCATGTACGCCTCAGAGGAGACCTGCCAACTCTGCGACTCCCAGAACCCAAGCTTGAAGCACATCTTTTCTGGCTTCAGGGCAGCACTGACGCAGGGCCAGGACGGATGGCGCCATCGGGGTCCTGTACAAGCTAGCCAAAATCCTGGAGGCACGCAGACTGGAAGCAAACAGGGCCAGCCCATGAACAGCACGGCGGGTCGGCGGCTGATGCAGTTTGTCAGGCAACGGGGCGTGGCGCAGAGCAGCAATTGCATGACGGCGTGGTCCCTCCTGTCACCCGGAGGCGAGTGGAACATGAGAGCTTACCTCGACTGCCAGCTGAAGTTCCCACAAGAGATTACCACAACCTCCCAACTGCTAGATATCACGCTCTGGTCAACCTCTACTAAGATGGTCATTATGGCTGAATTGACTGTTCTGTGGGAAGAGGCAATGAAGGCTGCCTTCGAGGAAGAAGGAAAAGTACAGAGCTGGCAGCTGAGTACTCTTAAGCACCTAATTCACCTATTCAGGAAGGTGGTTAGAGAGGTTCCACTGGAACACCCACTCAGCAGTTCCTGAAGTCTCTTGCGATCACAGTCTCCAAGCTGGGGAAAGCCCTCAAAGACCTGGTGGAGGAGGCAGAACAAGGGAGCTTCGGGCCCTGGCTCCGAAAAGAGGACAAGACGTGGAGAAAGCAAGGATCTTAGGGCTGGTTGCAGAGGGCGGTAGGGAATCGTCCCTGCCACTGATCCACCACATCCAGATGTTGAGGTATGTGGTCAGGTTTAGGTTTGGCTCAGGGAAGAGAAGAGAACGGCCCTGCCATGCATAGTCCCTTGTTGCAGCCGCACACAATAATTTGATGTGCACCCACTGCCCCCTTTGGCCAACCCATACTTCAGACACACATAAATACAGGAATATAGGGAAATGGCATGAGCACTCTACCCTTGCTGTTTTAGTGCCATTGAGCAATATAGGGAATGGAACACTTTCATTGGGATGATCAGTCATGTTTTTTGTTATGTATATGAGGACCATAAGGGAAATAAGTCCTGAACTGAATTGTGTCACTTCCTCAAAATGTGTTATTGCTTTTCAAATAAAACAAATAAAAATAAAAGTGTTATGGCACCGTTTTAACTATTTAAGTACACATTTATGTAAGTATTTCTTACTCTGAAGCAGTCGGACCTCTTCTGTTCCACCTGGAGCCAGAAGGCCCAGCCTCCGGATCCTCTGCCCACCGAGAGCCCTCTCCACCTGGCCTAACAGAGCTGGCAGAGTTCCTCTGTGGTCATACAGAATCACCAACACCTCCACTTTCACGCCACTCAACACCAACTACAGAGTGAGTGAGTGAGTGAGTGAGTGAGTGAGTGAGTGAGTGGCACGCACGCACGCACGCACGCACGCACGCACGCACGCACGCACGCACGCACGCACGCACGCACGCACGCACACACACACACACACACACACACACACACACACACACACACACACACACACACACACACACACACACACACACACACACACACACACACACACACACACACACACACACACACACACACACACACACACACACAGACTGTTAATTGATATTTTGTTAGAATATGCAGGATTTATAACTTCCAGAATATTAACCACTTTCAACCTGGTGTTGAGCACGTCATTAAAGGCAAAGTGTTTTAAACGTTTTCAAAAATAGAAGATCTACAAGCGCAATGCGAGCTTGTAGATCAGCTATTGTCGCTGCGGGACACCATCAAATGCCAAAGTATAAGATAGGTCACAAGTGGTTTCCATTTGTACTCATTTCCAACCTGACCAGTCCTCTCTCTCCCTTGCCCACCCTGTTGTTGATTATGGTCCCATTTCAGAACACTTTTCCGGTACTGCAAGTACAAACGGCGCCCATAACAAAGATGGTCAACTGTAGACCACACCGTCCACTTTTCTCTCACCTCATAGGCGGGAATTCTGTTCGAGAGTAGCAGTAGGAGGGTGCAACGGGAACGAGGCGCGGGGTGGGTGTCACCTAGGGGTGACAGCCTGTGAGTGAAGGCCACCGGCGTGCTGACATCCGTTCTCCCTCGCTCACTAGAACAGAACACGTGAACAGGCTTTAGAGGGCAAGATGCTCAGTGCATGGTTTTTGTGTGTAAATTCCTTTAAAGGAGTATGATATAAACAACATGGCAAACACTCATATAGTATATAGGACATCAAATTCGTTTATGATCAAAACAGAGGAGCTGTGTGTCTGGTCAGACAATGACCTGGCTGAACTGGAGGGCCTGGCTTTCTGCAAGGCCAGAGCAGGACCGGTCTGCTCCTGGTTCAGACAGAGACTTGAAGAGAAGAGACCGTCCCCTGGAGGCCAGGAGAGGGAAGGTTTGAAGCTAAAGGTCTCCCTAGATTCAGACGCCTGTCTCTGGGTACAGCCGCTCCTTGTTGCTCCTAGTTGGCTGTTGCTACCCCAGGCTCTCCTCGTTCTCAGAGACAGTCCTGGAAGATGAACAAAAATAAACATCGGCCCTGAGTATGCTACATTTCTACAGGAAAACAGCACTTAACCCATTCAAACCGGGAACGCATCTCTGTAACCACTTTAACCATTATTGTTATACTTTGGCTATTCAAAAATAGCAGATCTACAAGCTCATAGCGCGTCACTTTGTGCCGTGCTATGAGCTCGTAGATCTGCTATTTTTTAACGACCTTGAAAATGTGTGCAAATCTTTGAATATATATATTATAATTTTTTTAAGCAAACATTTCTTACTCATATTTGCTTCTGGGGGGGTCCCTGTAACACAATATTCTGAGATGAGGGTCGGCGGCCAAATACATATAATTTTGGGGTTCCTTGACATGAAAGAAGTTTGAGAACCACTGATATTATAGCTATATGATTTAGAAGACATCTGTAGAATCCCCAGAAGCAAAGATTTGAGTTAAAAATGTTCGCTTTAAAAAACATATTCAAAGATTTGCACACATTTTCACGATATTCATTTTTTTTGCAGATCTACAAGCTCGTAGTGCGGCAATTTTTTGAATAGCTAAAGAAATCTTAAAATCACACAGATGCGTTCCCGGGCTTAATGGCTTAATGTCGGGAGACTTAATTCCAGTGAAATGCAGGTCAAATCAACTCATATATTAGAGTAGAGCTAGACTCTGATCTCACTGTCCCTCCCTTGCCATCTCACTTTTCTCCTCCTGCAGTCTCTCTCGGATGCACTGTCTGATCATCCTCTCCTTCCTCCTCTCCCCTTCCTCCTCGCTCACGCTCACGCTGGGTTGGTTAAGGGTCCCGTACTGCTCCGCGGCCTCTCGGGGAGTGAGCCAGTCCAGGGTGGACACGCAGGAGACATAGTGCGTTTTCCAGGCTCCTCGCTCCTTGTCTCCCGGGCTGTAGGGCAAGAACCAGCCCCTACGGACACAGCGGCCGTCCCACAGACAGTCCTCCAGGCAGGGATTGAAGAGAGGGATAGGAAAGAAGGTTGAGAACAATGTCACACAGAGAGAAAGATTCAATAATAAACGCTGGAGGTTACACTTTAGGGCTGCAACTAATGATCTTCTTGAGCCATTATTGCAACATTGAGAAGATAATCAAGCATGTTTTTCAATGAATTGATGAATTTTTCTTTTAATCAACTAAATCGATTAGTCTGATTAACTTAGTTACGGAATGCCACTTTATTTCATAGGGGCGGCCATAGCTGAGTGGTTAGTGAGCCCGCCTAGGGAGCCAGAGGCCCTGGTTGCCGCAGGTACGATTCCAGGCCACGCCAGCATATGTGTCGATGAAATGAAATTTGTCCCAGAGCAAGGCTCACAGGCCCTCATTGGAAACAAGCCCGCAAGGACTTTCATGAACGTCCTGTTAAAAGGAATACAGTCGTGCAAGGTGTCGCACAAAAATAGCCAATCTACAAGCTCACAACACATAGCACTGCAACTTGTTTTATAATTGATTCAATTAATTCGATTAACTGTTGCACCCCTACTACACTTGATATCAAACACAACACTAGCACCATTTGGCAAAGACAGAGAAAGGGTCAAGGGGAGAGAAAAGGGGAAATCCAGTAGCAGAGTATCCGCTCCTGAATCCCAGAAGCTTAATAGGCTGATTAGATAATGTTTAATTTCCCATGCAGGATACCACAGGTAGATTTTACCTCATTCTGCCAGTGATATCCCGTTTCAAGCCTGATCAGTGTCCAAAAACATGAACCTCAAGTTCCTAATTGAAGCTAATGTTTTTGTTTTGGCCCAAGGATGTGACCATTGGCCTCTTACCTGCTCGCCCAGGACTCTCCAGTGCCAGCTGACCTGGGCTACAGAGCAGAGGTCACGTGGGGTCAGGAATGACATCACATACAAAGAGAGAAAGCGTGGCAGCAAGGTCGTGAAGTCGACATGCGTCACTGGAACCGTCTCCATGAGCCTGTCCCTGCAATACCTGTTCAGGAGGTCGAACATAAAACATTTTAAAATCAAACTCGTGTTTGAACAAACATATTTTAAAAAAAATCACCTGATTGGATACATTTGATATCCCGGCCTGAAAATGCGTTTTCTGTTTCCTTAAGAGCTGGAGAGACAGGGAGACCCCTGTTACTGAACAAACACTCTATAGCAGGAGTCTTCAACAGGGGGTCCGGGATCCCCTAGGGTGTCCTCAGAGTTACTACGGGGGGTCCGCCAAATCTTTGTGTGGTTGGATTTTTTTCGTACATAAACAACTTGAACCCTAGCATCGCTATTTTGAGAAGAACTTCAGCCAAAAATAGCAGATCTACAAGCTCACAACGCCTTGCAGAGTGAGGCATTGTGAGCTTGTAGATCGGCTATTTTTTTTACAAGTCTATGATGCTAAATTTTAAATCTATTAAGAATTCTAATCTGCAACACAATTTTATACAATATGTAGAGGGGGGATCCCTGCTTCATCTCTCTCTCAGCTAAGGGGTCCTTGGCCTGAAAAACGTTGAAGACCCCTGCTCTATAGCACTGATTACTATCAGAACAGCCAGTGGAAAATCTTACCCTACCTACTTTAAATCCATTTGTTTGGCAGGCCATCATATAATTTATTGCCACAATAAGGGGAGTCAGAGATTATTTTTATTGCATGAATTATCTTAAAAGTGGTTGAAGTCACTTTGTTTATCCTCTGTCCATTCACTGTAGGCTACTGTAAATAAATGACACCCTATGTTCTTCTCCTGATGAAGAAAAAGAGAAGGTCATTCATTACCTGAGCTGTGACTTGGTGCATCGTGTGAGCAAAGTGTGCATAAGATGTTTCCTCTGTCTGTCAGTCCACAGGTCGAACCAATGGAGCAGCAGGTTCACCCGCTCCTCAAACAACTAGCAAACAATCAAACAAACAAACAATAGGCTACAAACAAGTACAAACACGGGGGATCAAGATCAAACATATCTCTGCCGTGGTTCTCAAAGTGGGTCTGTAACACTGAGACAGAAACAGTACAAATGGAATCAAATCTGTGGAGTCTGGGGGGTCCTACAACTGATGTAGGTTGTGGTTTGAGCAATAGCGCCATCTTGTGGCTTTTAATGAAATGTGAGCAATCAAAACTACAGGGGTTATTCCATGGTGAGTGTGAGTGAGTGGTGGAAAGTAACTAATTATGCAGATACTTTTGCACTTGTACATTTTGAATACTGGATTTCTACTTGTAACAGTATTACAAGTATTTCTACATTACAGTTTTGATACTTAAGTAAAACAAACATGCTACTTCTCCCGCCATCACTTGTCTGGCATTCATTGATGAATTGATTACCTGTTGGTTGGACGGTTTGTTAACCAGAGGCGTCCAGGCGCTGAAGCGGGTGTCTGCGGTCCCTTGGGACCTCGGTGACCGGGGTTCGTAGTCTGTCCCGTGAAGCTGCCATCGCTTCACGGAATGCGGAGTTGACGTGCTGTCCGCAGAATTCAGGCTCGTCTCCATCTCCAATTTGGGTGTGAACGTAAAGTGGCCTAGTTTCAGAAAACTCTGCCAAATGTTTCCATGTAATGAGCTGTTGTCTGTCAGCTGATCACCTATAAGGTTTAGCCTAATAGCCAGGTAAGGGTTCTAATGGCATAGCACTGTATGTAACGGAATGCGGTCTGCTCGTCTCCATGTAACCTTGGAAACACATCAACAGAGGCGCACACATTGACATTCCTTCAGTCTTCTCACACGCAAACACCTGTCTCCAGTGGTGGAAAAAGTACAAAAATGTTTTACTTAAGTAAAAGTATCAACAGTAAAAGTACTGAAAATTGGAAATACTCCAGTAAAGTGAAATTACCTCAAAATTGTACTCAAGTCCTGTAGAGTACTTGAGTAAATGTACTTAGCTACTTTACACCACTGGCTGTCTCTACTAATTTCAATATGTAGGCCCACTGTCTGTGACCGACTAATACAAAACAAAAGAATAGACACTGAGATTCACACAAAAACACATTTATTGTGTTATTTTCAAGTAAATCAAATTAAAATCACCAAACATCCCAATTACAACAAAACCCCCATGAAACACTAGTATTCTGCAATCAAAACAATTACACAGATAAAAAGAAAAGAAAAAAAAGGAGGGGGGGACGGGCTGATTCATAATCAAAGCAGCGTCAAACATGATTATTGCCATACAAAACGTAAGTCATTAAAGGTAACATTTTAAAATATACACAAAGTCTTTTAAGATAAAGTCTCAAACAATGCATCCAAAATCAAAGGTAAGGCATGGTTGTGATGTCAACATTTGGATGATTAAGTCTTCCATGGCAAAAGGGACACACAGGATATGTGCAGTGTGTTACACAGCTTGCATGGACATGTGCAAATACATTCAACACTAGACAAACACAGTCTTGCAGGTGATATCACAATCAGGCCACTGACAGGGAATTACATGCACAATTTCAAATCTGCTTACCATCAAAGGTGTTTGAGTGGGACTTTCCCCTAGCTTTTGTGATCACCATAGGTCTTATTTTGACTAGCTATGATAAGCATATGAAATCATGTCATCAGGAAATTAATTCTGAGTCTTTCGAAAAGGTTTCTAGATGTAGTAAATCAAACTACATTACACACTGACACTTTAACATTCACAGCACCTTTTTTGATCAATTCCTGGCCTAGAGAGCACAATTCTCAGATTATACAACCTCCACTTTTGTTCATGATTGTAGGAACCCTAACAGATGTTTTACATGCGGTTTCTACATCGACATAAGGCTATACTTGAGACCAGGCACATAACTTGATCCATAACTCTAACTTTGCACTATATAAACAGAGGTTGGTGTTATTTTCATTTTTGATTAATACGTTCATTACGTTGTGATCTAGACAAAACAAAGTGCAACTCCATGAGTTTACATCTTCGGAAAATAATACACGGAGTAAGTTTGTGGTTAATTTACTTACAACCAAGCGCTTAAGAAATTAGTCTGATATGGCAAAACCTAGAACTGAGATGAGATTGTCCTTTGGTGTTTTTCTGTCTCAAATGTAAACGTTAAAATGTGACCATTTCTTTCTTTCCCACTCAGGTGGGGAATAATGGAATAAAATCCCAAATTAAATTAAATCTGTTCATTCTGAATGGTCTTAAAAAACATTTGAAAAATTGGCTCTCAAGTAAAATATCTGAGAAAGTTTTTGTGTAATCTATGGAACATGTTTTGATTTTATAATGTGCTATGATTTGCTTACAGGCTACACCCTATTTCTGACTGCCTCCCAGCCAAGTCTACAGGACCACAATGGAAATAAGTAATGTGACTTTATTGCGATATCCTGATAGATTAGGTACTATATGCAATGTGTGTGTATTGTATTTAAATTTATCAAATCAATTAACCAACCACACAACAGAGATGCATCAATACTGGTATCAGGTAATCAGCCATTACAAGGCTGACACGTTTCCTGTGTCGGAGAACTTCCACAATACTGTAAGTTGATACCAAAACAAAGTAAATAGATTTTCTGTTGGTTTACACTGAATGGTCTCTGTAATGGAGAAAACTCTATTTATCTGATTAATTTCTGTCATGGCACAAGATGTACGTAAGGTTCAAATCCATGTAGTTAAAAGGATCCCTGATTAATAAGCTAAATATGCCTTAATGCATCATAATTGCCCTCTATAACTAAAAGGTTAAATTAAAAACACTTTTAGTCAAGGGGGACAACGCCCGTCACAATGATGTCATTTGTCCACGTGTGGTCCAGTTCTATGGAATGTTATTGGCATGTCCTAATAAAAACAACGTAACACTTCCTACGGTTAATATGAACATCAAAACAATATTTTAGATATGTTTTATTAGCATATGTATTCCATAGGGCTGGACCACACATGGATAAATGACATCATCATCAACCCCTTCAATAAAAGATGAACTATTTCTAAAATAAAAAAAAATATTAAAGGTGTTTTTCATTTTAGTTAAAGAGGGCAATTATAATGTATTAAGGCATATTTGGGAAATTAGCCAGAGATCCTTTTAAATGTCAGAATTTGTGCATCAGATCAGTAATATCTAATTTCTTTTAAGTGGTGCTGGCAGTGAGAAAGTGGTACAATACTGGAGAATGTTGTCATTATTGTTCTAACCCCACAAAGCCCTCGAGGTAGGGAAAACAAATGCTCCAAGAAAGGAGGAGAAAACAGGTGAGAGAGAGAGAGAGAGAAAGAAAAAAGGAATCACACACTGGCAGTCCTCTCTTGGCTGTCTGCTAAGTTCAGTTTCTGGCTATAAAGGAACAACAGTCAAGGAATCATCGGTGACAGAGTAGTTACACGTGTGTGTGTGTGTGTGTGTGTGTGTGTGTGTGTGTGTGTATACGTACAACGTATATTTGTTTTAGCTCATGCTCATTGGATTTAGCTATTTTGTCTCATCTGTTTAAGGAAATAATCAGTAGCTGATATATTGCACTTTTACCTTAGCGCTAGGTATACTCTTGGTTGCTTGTTTTTGCAGAAAATGCACTAAAGACTTCTGGTGATTAGTAGTTTTCGTTCCCTACCTATGTTGAATGCACTTATTGTAAGTCGCTTTGGATAAAAGCGTCTGCTAAATGACTGTAATGTAATGTAATGTAATGTATTTCATTCTTATATGGTGAGCACACAATACGATGGTTTAAACACAAATCAAAATGTTAATAAAAGGATACATTGAAGTACTCAGCTCCTCCAGCTGTGAAGAGAAAATACATATATTTTTTAATCACTTAAACAATAATATACGATGCCAACAAAAGCTGTGTTAATTTACTCTACAATACCAGTATATTGCCGCTAAAGAAATGACATAAATTGCCAGGGGGGGGCTGGTTGAAGCAAACATTAACAAGTGTAAGGACCGTCATGACACACTGTCTGGAATAGTGACGGTCTGCGTTCAAACTTAACGTGCCGTGATAATAATGCAGGCATTTAGACTAGGTAGGGTGACGTTTGGTACTGGCCTCTTGCCGGTACCAAATATAACAGCATTGCGAATTGGCGCAAGTTCACATACTGTATGACGCCACATGAATGAAAATTTGCCGTTTCCCACAAGTGTTAACAGCGTTAAAGAAACAGCATTTAACACTGATAGCATGTGAGAAGTGAGAACCCCCCCTTGTGCGTGGATAAAATTATCATTCTCTACTACTAGAAGAGACATCGCAATAGGCAGGAGGCCCCTGCAGGGAGTCTTACGTTAGACAACAGTTTGTCCATGTTGGTGTCACAGGCTGGTTTCCTCTGATCCTCGGGCAGTTCGTCCACCTCACCGTACATGTCAAAGTGCAAACGTGCCAGTTTCTCCTGCATCTCTCTGACCTGCTCCATCTGGTCAATGGAGCACTCGTTACCTATTGAAAGGAAGGAAAGTTATTAGGCTAGACTATGACACAAGATGAAATGTAGTTAACCTGGTCTCTCTTCTCCTCTCCATCTGTGTGCATTCCATCTCGCAGGCTTCCAAGGATTCGACTACGGATCGAGGGTTTACATGAAGTATGGCTGCGGACTATTATGGATATTGTTGCTGTGCTTGTGTCCCACCCACTCACTTCCTGGCTTCCCACTAGGGCTGCAACTATCAATTATTTTCTAATCAATTATTCTATCGATTATTCAAATAATCATGCCGATCATGTACGCACATGTGCAGTTTAAGCCGTTTATATTTTTGATAGCAGATGTGTATTTGTGATGGAGACAGTGACTTCCAAAAGGAGTCTTGCGGTTGGTTTCAAGTTCAACACAACAGAATCATGGAGCTACGTACTGCTCGTTAAAGTGTTTATTAATTTATTTGTCTATTTATTAATTGTTACTATTTGTAGTCTTACTTACGGAGTCTGCGGTACACGGACACTCCTGCCCAGTCAGTGATAAAATGGCTAACGGCGTTGTTGATTGCTATTAGATGCTTTTTCTCCCCCTTTCTTGAGATAAACATTTGTTTGTTGAAATAGTTATGTCACACACATATTTTTCCAGTGGATACTGCAGGCCTTGTTGAAGGGTTTTGCAAGAGATTTTGCAGGTTTTGCAAGAGATTTGCTCAAGGTTTCTTCCTGTTCTCCTTGATACCGTCAACAATCGCTTTCTCATGGGGGAACTGTTGGGTCTCTGTAGACTGGAGTAGTGACTTGTTGTGATTTGGCACCAAATAAGATTGATAGATTGATTGATTGGATAAAAAACCAGGACGACCACCAGGGCTTAAGTAACACATGAAGGGTTCTGTCAGTAGCCAGCATACAATTTCACATCTAAGAGCAAACTGATAGCATTCAAACAATCATGGCTGTTGTTCGCATGACTGACTGATCCTTTATGAAATAAGTATTAAGCCGTTTTGCTTCGTGGTTAAGTAATCCATGGTCCCATATAAATGCACAGCTCACCAAAGGCCTGCAATTTCCCTGAGTGGAAGTCTTCGAGGAGACCCAGCAGACCATTCTCCATCTCCTGCACATCGGACACGTCCGTCAGAAAGGAGTGCTGGATGGGGGCGGGTGCTGCCGGGTTCTGGTTCGCCCTACGACCAGAACCCGCTTGGGACCTGGCTTTATCTCGGACTCCCCTGAAGAAATGATACAGGTCAATCAGTGAGTGAGGGAGGGAGGGTGTTGGGTGGTGTGCGTGTGTGTAATAATACTGCTCTGTTTCAGCTGTCATATGCAGCCTGGCTGTCTGGAGGAGAAGGTGCTACGTGTACGGATACAGGATAGGTGGGCACTAGGGACATCCGGGCACCTCGATGTAAAATTTGATATTTTGTCCAAAATGTTAAAACATTTAATATTAGAAAAATGGTCAAAAGTAATGCACACATGATGAGTAAGTACACATGATGTGAAAATGCACAGTACATCATTATAAGAATTAAATTAATTTGATCCTTCAACTTCTTGTTTATGCCCCAAAATGACTGGATATACAGGTTTTGTAGCAATTTGTAGCAATTGTAGAAATATTAGACCTTAATTGTCGAATTGTTTAAGAATGTTCTAATCATGTATACTTTAAAACATTTTCAAAATATTTTATTTTTAAACATTTTGGACAAAATAGACAATTTTACATCGAGGTGCCCAGATGTCCCTGGTGGCCACCCATCCTGTTACGAAGTGTACCCTTGGGTCAGTGGTTCTCAAAGTGGGGTCCAGGGACTCTCTAGGCTCCTTTAGAGGGGGTCTAAATTGACCCTTAAGTCTGTAACTCTGACAGTGTACAAATGGAACCGTTAGGGTCCATTTGGTTCCATTTGTATACTGTCAGAGTTAAGGTGGGTCCTTGAAATGTAAAAGTTTGAGAACTACAGCCTTATGTGTTCATTAATTGTCTACCCCAGTTTGTGTTAAGTTTGATTCCCTTTAAAGTATAATATAATAAACAGAGCAGTGTGTTTTGTGTGAAACACCTCCTGCTCTTGGTCCTCGTGTTGGTCCCCGTGTTGTGGCTGTAGCCGACATGTCGGCCCCCGGTGGAGGTGCCGCTCTTGCGGCCAGAGCCGGTGGTCGTCGCACCCGCCGCCGGGGCGGTGGTGGAGGAGGGCCTGGGGCTCTTTCTCTTCAGCTTCCGCTCCTCCATGGCCTCATGATACGGTCGGTGGATCGATCAGCTTGGCTGGGAGAAGACAACAGACAGACAAGACACACACGCAAGACAACTAAATGAAACTCGAGAGGTAAACAATGGGTGTGACCGTCATTAAAACCCCGAACACGGATGACGAGCTGCTAACGTTAGCTTGGTGCCAGTGTTGCCATATCTTGCGAGAGAAACGAGCAACCAGCTCTATGAGAACAAGCCCAAAATAAGCATCTTCTTAGGCCACATGAGCACTTAAAACCTTGTAGATCGGCTATTTTCAAAAGAGATTTTAACAACACCATTTACAAATTTGGTATGGGTCTCTGCTTCAAAATGTTTTCAGTCTGTGGACACGTACATATTAATTTGGGGGTCCTCTACATGAAAATGTTTTATAACCACTGATTTAAACAACATTTAGAAACAAGCCCAAATAAGCAACTACACTTTAGAAAAAAGCCCCCAAAAAACGCAACCACCAATTTTACAAGCAACTTTACAAAAAACGAGCCCAAAGTTGCGTATAATAAGCAGACATGGCAACACTGCTTGGTACAGCTAGCTAATCGGCTATTTCACTTTAACGCGCTACGCAGGGATAATTCATTTCAATGTGAGCCGATAATAAAGACATTCACTCACTATGTAGATAAAGTCCCAGAGTTTGATGGCACAAATATCCAAACCACAGCTTCACCACCACACTGTTGAACCTGCTGCTAACAACACTGTCAGAGGACCAGTGTTGCCAGATTTTGAAAGAGAAATAAGCAACCAGGTCTATGAAAACAAGGCCATGAGCACTTTATAAAGTAACCTAGAGTGTATTTGATAGCTGATCTACAATCTCACAACGCGTCGCATCGGGACGCGTTGTGAGCTTGTAGATTTGATATTTAAAAAAAAACATTCATTAAAGAACACAAATGCTCCCAGTGGCACA
Organism: Gymnoscopelus braueri; assembly: GCF_963280865.1. NCBI lineage: Eukaryota > Metazoa > Chordata > Actinopteri > Myctophiformes > Myctophidae > Gymnoscopelus > Gymnoscopelus braueri. The sequence continues at coordinate 23,610,511 of NC_137626.1, read as the reverse complement.
AAACACTTTCATGAAAATATTTGAGAACCACTGGTTTAAATAATAATCAAACATTTTGGAAGCAAGCCTAAATAAGCAAGTAGACTTTAGAAACAAGCCCAAAAAAACCGCAGCCCGCAACTAACCAATATTTACAAGCAACTTTACAGAAAAACAAGCCCAAAGTCGCTTATAATAAACTGACATGGCAACCCTGCTGAGGACTGTTTTGACGTGACGTCACTCTGTGTCACTATGGTCACGTGACGTCCACAGCCTGCTTCACAGGGCAAAAAAGCATATTTTGTAAAAAATGAAATAACGTACACTGTACATAATAATTTATATCGACAGTGGTGTAAAGTAGGTAAGTACATGTACTCAAGTACTGTACTTAAGTACATTTATGTATTTTTACTTTACTGGAGTATTTCCAAATTTCTTTGCTTTTACTTCTACTCCACTACATCTCAGAGACAAATATTGTACTTTTTACTCCACTACAGTAATTTAATTTAATTAAGTTACTAGTTACTTTGTAGGTTTTGATTATTACAAAACATACATTAACCACTTCAGCCCTATTTAAACTTTGGCTATTTGAAAATAGCCGATCTACAAGCTCACAACAGTGTGTGAGCTTGTAGATATGCCATTTTCAAAAATGGTATACATTATTACTTAATGGTAATTGAAACTGGACATTCTGCATAATGAGTACTTTTACTTTTGGTACTTTAAGTACATTTTGATGCCAATACTTTTGTACTTATACTCAAGTACATTTGAATTCCAGACTTTTACTTGTTACAGTATTTCTACATTGCAGTATTGATACTTTTACTTAAGTAAAACATTTGCCACCACTGCTGACATATCTATGCCACAGAGACAAATTCGTCTTTAGTTACGTAGTTTTATCCAAGCCACTGAGCGATCGGTGTCCTTCAATGGCCTTGTTTAGACCAGTGTTTAGTAAGTGTATCAATGAAAGGACTGCCATTGTCCCACGTCTGTTTCTTTAGATTGAAATTGGGGAAAACCAGGCGAACTTGACTGAATGACTGTTGGCAGGAATCTACATTGAGATGTCAAAACCGGTTTTAATGCTACCGACTGCCTTTGCATTCCCCTTCGGATGTTTCCATTTTAGCAGCCAACTATACATGTCAGGGCTCCAAATGGGTTGCCTCCTTAGCTGACAGAATTGGAGAAAAAGATGCAAACATGTCACTTTATGCCTTGTTTATGGGCATGATGGTAGTTGAGGGAGTTGTCAAAATTGTGAAGATTCTAATCAGCCTGGTCAAGCCTGCTTCTCCAGGCTTCCCTTAACTTTCAGGGCACCAGCAGTTATTGCAGTACAACGATTATCTACTGTAAACAAATTTCATACAAGACAAAGTAAAGCAGATTGTTTATTATATCAAGTAAAAGATCGACCAAAAGCAACAGAAGGCACACATATTTGGGGGCAGATGTCACATCAGTACCAGTGATCTTTGTCAAAATAGACACCCATCCATTCCACATTCATACCACATTGTGATCATCATATAGCAAAATATAGCAGTACACAAATTTTATATATGCACCATTAACAGTAGGCCTATGTCAGAAAATAGGGGAGTGTCTGACTCTATCCCATTCTTTAGGGAAAGAGGGTAGCATACAATATAGTAACGGGCTAAGCTTTGCAGTTTATGCAATGTTGAACAAATGCAGCCTGTTGCAAAAATATATTCATATATAATTTTACCTTTTCCAGCCACTGAAGCTAATACACTATACAAAAAAGCAGGAAAGTACAATAGATTGGTACAGTCAATTGTAAGAACATCCATGCAACATGGTGTCAAGTCAAACTGTTAGCTTAATTGGCAGTATTATAGCATTAGAGAAAGATAGTGGCAGTACCTTTGTCATAAACCGGTCATAGAAAAAGAAAAGTCCATATAGTGCCAAAAATATTAGCTTTAAAGAAGGAAAAAAGCATACATAAAAACATATTTCCATATACATCTTTATAGAAAGACAGGAGCCTCCAGAAAGTACAGATGCATATCCCTTCTTTCAGGAGGTACAACATTACATCCGTGTCCATCCACTCATCGAAAGGGTAGATGAAACAGCTAAAGAAGGTGCTAAGCCGGTGCTGTATTGGAAGACTGACGAGAAATCCGTTCAGCAATGTATTGATGATGGGAATGCGACCAAGTGTTTTAATTTTTATCGTGCGTTTAGTGTCAAGGTACAGAGTGGCCTTTGAGGGGAATCTTTTTTTAATGCGTGCCCTCAAATTACTAGTCCATAGCCATGGATTAGTAATTTGAGGGTACGCATTTAAAAAAAAGTCCCCTCAATGGCCACTCCAGGGCTCCGTATTAAGGAAACAACTCAGCTCAGCTCTACAATGACATAGTAAAGCCACTGGTCGCATCTGCTGTTGAAAGATACAATGGAACCATATTTGCGTATGGGCAGACTTCCGTCTGGCAAGACATTCACCATGATGGGCAGTGATGGTACTCAAGGAGCGATACCCCTGGACATGGATGTCTTCCAGAAGATCAAAAAGTATCCTAAGAAGGAGTTCCTTCTCAGGGTGTCTTATATGGAGATCTATAATGAGACAGTAGCTGATTTGCTAGTCGATAAGTGGAAGTGGAAGCCGTTGGCAGTCCGTGAGGGCACCCTTAAAACCGTGTATGTGGCTGATCTGACTGAGGAACTAGTGATAACCCCTACTCAAGCCTTGCCTGGATTAGGAAAGGAGGGGGGGAAAACATGCATTATGAGCAGACAAATTAACCAGCGGAGCAGTCGATCACACTATTTTGGAGAGCAGAGAAAATAGTGACCCATCATTGATGAAAACGCTGAAGGCGCCATTACCGTGTCTCACCTGAATTTGGTTGACCTGGCTGCTTCAGAAAGAGCAAGTCAAACGGGTGCAGAAGCCTACATCTTTATAGAAACACAGGATCGTCCAGAAAGTACAGATGCATATCCCTTCTTTCAGGAGGTACAACATTACAAAAACAAAACATCACTTTTGAAGTATGTCAGTAAAAAGTGAAAAGTCGTGGCAAGTTATGTAGAATTTTTGGCGCAAAATCCAGTTTTCACATAGACAAAGATTAGAACAATATCGAGGACTTCTACAAATTATGTTAAGGGCTTTTTGAGTAAGCCCTGCAAATATGCAACACAATGATGGCATTCTTATCCAGCTCCTATAAAATAAAACAGACAATTATCAAACAGAAGATATGGTATCCAAACCAATAGTCTGTAGTCGTCTGATGCGATGTGTTCGCCAACATTGGGTTTTTAGCGGGTGCCATCATGCTGTTGCGGTTCGAACGAGGTAAAACCGGACCATGTGATCCCTTGGCAAATACTGGAAACTGGGCATGGGGACGGCTCTACGCCCCGTGGCTTTTTTATGTGACCGTGGCATGCATCCTAATCCTGTCCACTTCAAGTGAAAGTTGGAACGGTTAAACCTGGTTCGAGGCGGCCTACAGTGCAGTAGGGTTGTCTGAGGGAACTTGTTCACGCTCTGTGGCATGCAGTTTGAAAGGTTAGTAATGTTTTATTCTGTCCATGGTAAATTGACGAATCAGCTTAGAGGTGGCCATTGGTGAGAGGTTGGGTAAACGCAGGTGTACACGATATAGGGGGCTGCTCAATGTTCCTGCTAGCGCGTGAAATAGCTTTACCCTTCTCAGTCTCAACGAGTGAGTCCTGTGTCTTGCCAGCATGACAAATGGCCAAGTTAGGGAAAAGGCTAATTATATATATTTATATATTCAAAACCAGCCCCGAGGCATGGAGAGATTAATATGGGTAGCTGTCAGGGAAGCCCAGACCGGTGACACACTGCTCCCCTCCGTCAGCCAGGTAGGGGCCCCCATCCTCATAGAGAGGCATGGGGAGGCCGTCCTCTGCGCTGGCAGGAATGAGCACATCTGGATCCCCCTTCAAGCTGGGCCTCTGGTTGTCTGGGAAGGCCATGGTGAAAAGCGCCTCAGGGTCACATACAAACTTGTACACGTACCTCTCGCCGGCCACCTGCCAAAAAAGAGCCAGAGGATTAAAGGACAACTCAGGCAGATAGATGTAATCAAAGAAAGACTGGAATGAATTAATGACATTAAAAAAAAAACTTTAATAATGTAAATACTCAACCTGTGGGTCAGGACCCCCAGGATGAAAAATTGTTAATTTCACTATAATTTCACCGGCTAGAAGGTAATCCAATGTATAACCAACTGTATAAGAATGACTATTCAGATCATAGATTTCTCCCCACCTAAAGTATAGAGACACAGTTGTAGAATTCTGTAATTAATTTAATCTAACAATTAAGATCTTCCTTGGCACGAAATCTTATCAAATGAGGCTTTTACGGCTTAATACGCATCAATTTGGGATCCTCAAGAACCGCTGATCTATGTAATCCCACTCGGAAAATGCCTTTCCTATTCTACTAACGCACTATAAAAGTGTGATGTTGATATGAAATGAAAATAAGATTGGAACGTGACCTGCCTTTACCTTCTGCATGATGCCCTTCTCATAGTAGTAACGCAGGGAGCGACTCAGCTTGTCGTAGTTCATGGCGGGACGATTCTTCTGCATTCCCCATCGCCGGGCCACCTGTGAAACAGTGGGGGGGGGGGGCTTTGTTGAATACTCAACTCTGATTGGTCAGGTATTCAACCATGTTCTATATTTTGTAGTGTAAACATAAACATAATGTAAACATAATTGGTAAATCAAGGTTGTGTGTTAAATAATTATTCATATTGTTCACAAGTAGTCTTTGGATAATGAACAAACTTAATCCTGAAAGCAGTAAGACATTTGAAAAACAATTCCAGTTCTGAGTTGGTGTCCTATACTGATAGACATCAATGAGTTATGGAACTATGTGTCAGTTAATCCCTGAAAATCTTTGCACACTTCATATGTCCAAAAACAAAGCCCAACTTACCTCCTCAGGCTCAATGAGTTTGAACTCCATGTTGCGTCCAGTCCAGGCGATAAAGTGGCTGTTGGCTGGATTGTCCAGCAGGGTGACCAGGAACTGCCAGAGCTGCAGGGAGCCCCGGCGCTGGTAAGGCGGGCCATCACGGAAGACCAGCCCCTCCTGCTTCACTTTACCTGGACAAAGTAGCGAGGTTACAATGAATGAACAGGACATTCAACATCCACAAAAACATGTATGTTTTTTTTCACACAGTTAAGTTTGGCAACAACTGCCCAGTTTAACCGAGCGGCAAAAGCAAAAAAACAGTAACTTACCTTCCAGTCTTTCTGGTACAACACATGTGTCATCGTAGTACAGCTCACCATCATAAACGAAACCTAACAAATTAAGACAGTTCAAGTCGAGTGTTTTTTTTATAGCAATGACACTACATGTATCAAAGTCTTAACAAACATGAAAAATCTATTTCAATGGATAGATAAGTAGTACATGAAATTTCACTTTGGGAACTCACCATCATTGTTATTCTGGTAGAATGCTGAAGATTTGCCAAATGATGACTGACAGTTTTGTACCTCTGTAAGACACAAGAATGGCAAGCACTTAGAGGGTTGCGATTTTAAAGGACCATACTGCCGTCAATACATGTCTGTTCACACACCTATACCAGACACACTCAAGACAACATCACCTCCTCAATTGTAATTCCCCAGCTGGTAAAAGGTTTTTACCAACATAAAAAGGATCATAGGTGTCAATAGTAAGTAAGTTAACTTCATTTTAAAAAGCGCCTTTCAAAACAAAAATACTAAATACCTCTATACAAAAAGGCAAAAACAAACATCCCAAAACTTATGGAACAACTGTGTTCTCAACAACATCTTAAAACACTTTTTTGTTTTTACCAGCCATTGTTTTTACCAGCCATTGCAACAGTTCAGTCACCCTTTCTTTTGAGTCTAATCTTTGAGACAGCCAGAAGGCCATGGTCAGAAGATCTGAGAGATATCACACTTTAAAGCGGATGCAGTATTTTAGAGATGGAAACTGGGGCCAGCCCCTGTGGTGCTTTGTAGATTGAGTAAAAGGATTTTTAAATCAATTCTGCATTCAATGGGCAACCATTGAAGAGCAGCCAAACACTGGTGTAATAGGTGACTTACGTCTACCAATTAGTTAATAGTCTGGCGGACACATTTTGTACTAACTGGAACAGAGGCACCGGGTTGTAAACAGTGCATTGCAATAATCGAAACAGGATGAAAAGTGTGAGATCTTGAACATTTAGTATGCGTTTTTATTTCTTTATATGCATTCGATTTATTTCATAATTCTAAGAAACAAGACCGAACCACTTTCTTCGCATGTGAAGGTGATGGTCAAAGACTCCTAGGTTTTTGGAGGCCTGTTTCACATTAACTGCTAAGGGACCAATATAGTGCTGAATTATTTCATAGATGCTCTCAGGACCTATGACAAGGATTTTTGTTTTGTCTGGATTGAGCTGAAGGAAATTACAAGACATCTACTCATTTATAGCAGTTAAGCAGTCTTGCAAGACGGAGCTTACTAAGATCATTCGGTTATACATACAACAATACATGTCTATTCACAGCTTCAGCCATATATTGTAAAAATAGAACGTTTTCCTGTTGATGGCGTTAATTAGCTAAATTGGATTTAGTACAGTATGTGTGTACATTTTCTCCAAAGTCATTAAAACGTTACAGAACTTATCCGAATAATTGAGTCAATATTGGCTAAACATCATTTTGGGTTTAATGAGTCCGCTATTAAAATGCCTTGAAGCACTATGATAAATTATATTTTCACAAAAAGCAAACAACCACTAGTTGGATTACCTACAGTAATGTACATATCTCAAGCAGGTTTCAAATCCCAGCAAGTTTCATACTGTACAGAAACAAATGGAATCCAATGGCTTCCTTGAAAATCAAACTAACCATGGTATGCTTTGGAAGACGATTGCCAATAATGTTGTAGGCATTAGGCAATAATGCCTACTACAACTCACAATAATGTGAGTTCTAGGCAATGTATGGTCCTTTTAAGATTAAAATGAATAATTTTGCACCACACACCATTAACGTCATTTAGCTAGCAGCTAGTTAAAAGATGTTAATAGGATTGACCCTGGCTGGCTTATAGAAAGTGGTTCACAGAAGAACACAGATCACAGAGTTCAACTGTCACTTGGTAATCTCATGGATACTAGACATAAGAATTCTGCACTGTAAAAGGAAACTAAACGCAACTTCTTTTTGGGAAGAACCAACAATATATTGGAATGAATGGAAGTTGCGATCACCGGCCGATATACATTATCCTCCAATAAATAAATAATAATTAATAGCCGCCTAAAGGAAAAACGAGATTAATTCAAATTATTTTGTTTGTGTTAACTGCAACTTATTTTTATAATAATTGTCATATCAGTATGATTTGGTTACGTTATAGCTATAAAGTTTCAGCCTTTCTTACCCTCATTTTACAAACACTGAATTATAGTGCGAACTTGCTGTAAAATGCAAAAAAGCAAGCAGTGTTTTGGCACCGAAATTCCGGGGGATCTCTAAACTACAAGAGCTCAATCTCTACGTCTAACACACACACCTGAGTCAAAGCCATAGTCTCTGGGCTCTTGTTTGATGTTGACGGGGTGGAAGGGGGCCGTACGAGGGGGCAGAGGACCCATACCAGGGGCCCCTTGCTCTGGGTAGCGTGGGTCCACCATCTCCTGTTTGAACCCATGCGGGGACAGGGGGACAACAGGCTCCGAGAGGTGGCGCTGGTACATGGGACGGCCGTCCTGGGTGGGTGGCTGGTGGTGGTGGGACTGAGAAGGGTAGGCCGGCCTGGCTGCATTCTTTGGAGGGGGGAGTGGTAAGCAGGGCTCTGACATCTGCCGATGGAACCTGGGGGGGGGGGGGGGGGGGAGCGTTATAATTATAGATTATTTCAGGCTAACATATCATGCACAGGCGTGACGCCAACAAGTCAGTGGATTACTTCAGACAGTATGTGATTCACTCAAGACAACTTGGCACATTTGTTATGCAAGAGTCTCTGAGGTCTCATTGATGCACATGATCACTGCTCACAACTCAGCCCTTTAAAATCACACACATTTGTCAGGTCTTTAGTTGAAACTAAGTGTGCATGTCAAGTTCCTAATGACGTACTAGTCACAAAGGTTTTAGGGTGCATACTGTCACCCATCTTTATATATACAGTCCACTTTTGGTACAGCCCAAACCCAAGAGGGTGTGTCCACCCCAACTCACCGGTGCTCGGAGCTATACGAGCCGTCTGGCCGACTGACAGGGGGCCGTGGCAACGCAAAACGCTGACTTTGGCAGGCCTGCGGGGGGTGATGGCCATGTTGTTGGTTGTGGTGTTGGCGTGAGGAGAGGGCATGGTTAGGAGGACAGCCGTGACCTAGCTGTGGGCCAGGGACCTGCCTCTGTAAGGGGGGTGTCCCTGCCGGGTGGGCAGAGCTGCACAGCAGGGCAGGTGCAGCAGGCGGAGTCATCGGTTTGACCCCGACTTGCTTGCCGTCATAGGCACTGGGGAAGCAGAAGGGATGGAGACCAGGTTACGAGGAGAGAAACAAGAAGATGTCTTATTTTGAGAATAGAGACCACTTGTGTGTGTCATGGAAAAGGGTGGAATTTGAGAGAGATAAATGAATAAGATATATTTGTCTGGGTTGTGTAGTGGTGTGTACTGTACACATACCTGTAGCTGTAAAGGCACTTGTCAGTGTACGGTGTGAGTCTCTGCTCCTGGCTGCAGGGTGACAGCTCTTTGGATGGGCTGGATTCCCGTTTCACTTTACTGACCGGTGGTCCATGGAACATCACTGCAACACACACACTTATGTTTACTATTGAAATATATGACAAATTATATTCTGGTGTAAAAGAAACGACATTAAGAATTTAATATGCATATAACAATTAAAAGCACTTTGCATAGGAGTGAGATATTAGTTTAAAAGAGAGTGTTGGCCCACCCCATGCAGAGTAACCTATCAAATAATGTACAAACAATGGTAAATAATACTTAACCCTAACCCTTTTAACAAATGGAGAGATGCAACGTTTTTTTTTATTATAAATGGCAATTAGATTTTTATTTATTCTTTTTGTTTCTTCATATGGCTCATTAAGCAAAAGAGCCAATTGTGTAAAAAGAAAAAGCATGAGCCAATTTCAAATGAAAAAAGGAATTCCATGTTCAGAAAAATGGACTTTGTGGCAATTTAGAAACAAAAGCATAATTTCCTTCAATATGTCTGTCCTGTTGGGAATAACTGTGTACACAATGGCAGTATGGTCGACCACAGATGTGTAAACAGCTTGATTTTTCCACACAGAGTCATTTCATTGAGGCAGCTATTAAGCAGCGATACACAGACATGCACACACAGAGACATCTTTGTGTGCTGCTTGAATAGAAGGCCAAACATGCAAATATTTCCCCACTTCCTCCCTTATCTATGACATGAGTATTGTAAGGGCACAGCGGGGTACGGTAGGAAGTCGGAGGTTGGGTCCTTGCCTGCTCTAACAGCCCCCGCTGTTTCCTGTGCCATATTAACTGCCATCATTCAGATGGTACTATGCCACGGCTAGCTTCTTTCTTTTTTTAACCCATAGTCAACAGGGCAAGATAACAACAACATTCTTATTTACAATAATGCCTCAGGCATCAGGCATAGGCTGTGGTGGGGGTTACTCATTCATACATTGGCAACTGGGGAATACCCATGTTGTACTCCGGTCTTGCAGAACAGAGGGCATTAGTCATTCATTTCCATCACTCAGATTTGAATTACTCAACTAGTGACCTTCTGGTCACACGCCTACTGCATCCAGACCACATCCCAAATCACAACACGAAAGATAAAGTTTGCAGGAACTTGTTGCAACTGAGCCGCTGTTAATGTAAGGTACTTGTACACTACACACCCAAAAGCAAAAAAAAAAAGCAAAATTGCCATTTTAAGACCATGACTGACGCACAAAGCCTCCCTGCGTCACTGAGGCGTTTGCGTCAGAAAGTCACAAAGCCAGCTGAGGGCCCATTACTGAGACCACCTGAGGACCATGATAAATTACTATTCCGTTTGTAATCATTAATGCAACGTCATGTGAATGTTGGTTTAGGAAATTAGCTTGTATAAAAAGTGATGCATTACGTTTCAGCTAATACATTTTTTATTTCTCAACAGTTGACATCTTCAGTCACCAGTGGTAGAAAAACACTGAGTGACTCAGTCAGCCTGTCACTTAAATGCTCCTCTACACAGCCATACTGCTCTCCTGAGGTTCGTAAATGAAGCAACTGCCTGTAATAATGGCTGGCACCACGCCAATACTACACTCTCGCATGCACATGCTCTATTCAGGAGGAGTAAAAGCTTCCCAGTGTTAAAGTGCACGAACCACAGCAGCCAACTGCAACACTAGATTGTGCTTTTGTCACTGTGCGTAGTGGCATTACCAGCACAACCAACCTCCTGCTGTAACTGTGAAAGTCCTTCACCAAAGAGCCCAAAATAACAGATTTTCAACAACAGTAAGAGATGTGACACAGGCATACGACGGAGTCTAAACTAGCCTCTAAGTTGCTAATGCAGAGGTCCATAGTTCCCAGGCAAAAGCAGTGGCTGTGGAGGAGTTGCAAATAGAGAGAAGTATAACAAAGCCAACACAGCATGGTTGGGTTTGGAGCTCTGCCCAGCAGCTACGCTCCGGCTGCCAACTGCTTGGGACTCAACAACAAGACCTTCTCCAGTGGTCCATCAGTGGTGGTTAGGGACGTGGCTGGCTTAAATTACCGCTCCAAATCAGATTCAGTTCTGGAAGCAACTGGATATATTGGTGGAGGCCTAACAGCCAATTGGACAGACCCACAAGCACAACACCCGCTCATTCTGCACTATGCATGGGTAAACCAACCCGAAAAACTCAAAACACAGGCGTTGACTTAATCCTGACAGTCAAGTCAAGAAAGATGGTCACTTATTTTGGAGACACAGAATGATCTTTTCGTTTCCATTCTTTCGTGCTCAGTAACATTGTAGTCCTTGGGAAATGGACGTATAAATAAACAATGCATGTAATTATGCATAATGTGACTCCTTGTCGCAGCACTCTTTTCTTTCCGCCCCATCATAAATATTACAGGAGTGGTGTCTGTACTTACAGTTGTCGGACTGGAAATCTGGGACAAACTGCTCGTCGTCGGGAACCTGGGCTGTAGAAGGGGATTTGGGAGATTTATTTTTTACAAGGGGACATTCTAATGAAACTGCCAAATGTTCAAAATGATTATTCTCATTCATTTAATCCTTCTCACCTTCTGCAATCCATATTTCCTGGAGTTGGCTCAGATCTTGAAAGAGCTCTGCAAAGGAGGAAGAAATCATATTATCCATAAATTCACAATATGCTGACACTACTTTTTGTTTATGTTGACACTAGTGCAGTTAATAAAATTGTGTTTACAGGTTGTTAACTATAGACTATGCTGGTGCCAAGGAATGCTGCTGCACCCCTTTTCACTTAAGCACCAACAGTTGAGTGACCCTGGGGACAGAGGGGCACTATACTCTTGTAAAGGAGCAAAAGTCCAATGTTCCACTATGACTTTGATATCAAGCCATGCCATCTCATATCTGAAGAGTGTTCCACCCATAATGATTGTAGCCTACCTTCTGTGTCCAGAGCCAGCTCTGTGTCCACAAACTTCCTCTTCCTGTCATTGAGTGGTCTGTTCAACTGCTCCTCTACCTGAGATTTCTGGAATGACAATGGGGGCAGTGAGAGGGGGGTCCCAAACATAGCCTAATGCATAACATTCATTATGCCATTTTATTCAGGGAATTAAGCTAAATTGACAATTAAGTACATTATTTATTAATTTAACAATTTGATAAATAAACACTCACACTCTGTGGTACCATGTAAGGGACTTGCTGGTCGTAAAAGCCGTCCATGTTGCAGCGTCTCTGCGGGGAACCAACGGCCGTCCAACGGGAGATCCCTCACCGACACCGAGCTGCTGTGGGAGAGGCGACAAAATATAATCACCCGTTACCTGGCATCAACGACAGCCATCTCACACTCACTGCCCATCTATTATTAGACACAATCGCTCCCCTTTATCAGTGCGTTTGGTTTGTGTTTGTTTAACAACCAGTGGAGCTCGTAAAACCTTGTCGGCAAAGCGCCGGGAGTGCAGGTCTTACGTTAGCCCCATTTGGAACTTTCCCCCCAGCTGTATAGCTCCGAGATGCGGTTCCACAGCATAGGGTGCCGGCAGATTGCGACACCGGACAATATTGGTGATTCTTACCTTTTTCCGCACATCGTATCCAAAAAGTAAAGGTCGTCCCCCCTGCTCTCAGATGTTTTACATTTTAGCGGTCAAGAAAATCTAAGCAACGGGTTGAAACAAGCGTTTAAATCGCTTTTTTTAGTCAGCCTGTGCCATGTTTTCCCAATGCAACCTTAACGGGAGCAGAACTGCGCATGCGGACGGAGGTTGACTAACCACAGGCTGACTAATTTAAGCGCTTGTTTCAACCCATCGGTTACATTAGTTGACCGCTAAAATGTAAAACATCTGAGAGCAGGGGGGAATACCTTTACTTTTTGGATACAATGTGTGAAAAAAACAACATTATTGGCCAATTTTCGCCAGGGTCGCAATCTGCCGGCACCCTACGCTGTGGAACCTCATCTCAGAGCGATATACAGCGGAGGGAGAGGTTCTGAATATTGGAGCTAGTCTTCCCTAAGACCATCACGTATGTCAGCTGGGATGGACCAGTGAAGAAACCAGGCCACATGAGTTGATAAAAATGCAGTCACCACTCTCCTAGGTGAGTAGGTAGCGATATGAGAGTCTCTTTCAAAATGCAGTTTATGACTTTTGAAAGCACACCATACTAAAACAGTCTCTTTCTCACATACAGAGATTATAATATATTTGTTTTGCTGTGACATGTGCTCTCTTGCCATTTTGAGCTGACAGTTCATTCTGATTAACCTCAACCCAGTGGTGTAAAGTAACTAAGTACATTTACTCAAGTACTGTACATAAATACAATTTTGAGGTACTTTTTCTCCTACTCCACTACATCGCAGAGGCAAATATTGTACTTTTACTCCACTACAAGTATTTGAAACTTTAGTTACTAGTTACTTTGTAGATTTTGATTATTATTACAAGACATGCATTAACCACTTCAGCCCTATATAATACTTTGACTATTTGAGAATAGCAGATCTAAAAGCTCACAACGCGTTGCAAAAAAGCGATGCGTTCAGTTCAGTTTTTATTATTCACTGCATAATGAATACTTTTACTTTCAGTACTTTTGTACTTTTAGTCAAGTACATTTTGCATTGCCATATAGGTAAGTAAGTACAACATTCGAGTACTTATTCCACCACTGGAAGTAGGGCTACCGTGCCCATTTATTTATGGTCTGTAGCTCCAGCTACATTATCACTACCCTTTCTACTTACTAACCGTAACCCATTTGTATGGTAAAGTATTTAGTACAATATAACTATAGGACTGACAGGGGTTGGTCTTCCTTCCTACTCTTCCATTGAAAAATGTTATTTGTCAGGTAGGACAGATATCGGTTGACTGGCAAGAGGCCTGCCCAAAGCTCATAATAAACCCAATCTCTCCCATGGCCAAACAGGGATTCCCTCTAGACTCAACGATAGATTTCCCCACAATTAGGCCTAATTGAAAACTTACTGATTGTTGCTTTAAATAACAAAACACAAAATCAAGATTGAGTAGCCTTTATGAAAAAAAAATTGCATTCCGTATGGTCAGGCGATGACAAATAGGTAGTAGCAGTGGTGTAAAGTAACTAAGTACATTTACTCAAGTACTGTACTTAAGTACAATTTTGATGTATTTTTACTGGAGTATTTCCAATGTTCAGTACTTCTACTCCACAGCCACTACAACTCAGAGGCAAATATTTTCTTTCACTCCACTACAATTATTTGCAAACTTTAGTTACTACAACTTAACTAGCCTCGGAAACCCATGTCTTTTTTTTTTTTTACAAAGAAAAACTACAAGCTCGAGCTTGTAGATCTGCCATCTTCAAAAGATTTGTATACATTTAAAAACTTGTGAAATGGGGACATTCTGCATAATGAGTACTTTCTACTTTTGGTACTTTAAGTACATTTTGATACCAATACTTTTGTACTCAAGTACATTTTGAATTCCAGATTACTTGTAACAGAGTATTTCTACAGTATTGATACTTTTACTTAAGTAAGTAAAACATGCGAGAACTTTTCCCACCACAGTATGTAGGCCTACCGCCTACCTCGTGCATGTGTAGGCTACAGTGGTACGTTGCATAATGTGTTCCAACAAAAACATCCAACAAGCTGTTGACAAGCTTGGCTGAAAGTGTGTTGATCAACTTCCCTGAGGCTTAAAGAGTGTTGCCATGTCTGCTCATTATAAGCAACTTTGGGCTTGTTTTTCTGTAAAGTTGCTTGTAAAATGTTGTTGGGCTTGTTTCTAAAGTGTAGTTACTTATTTGGGCTTGCTTCATAAATGTTGTTTAAACCAGTGTTTCTCAAATATATTCATGTCAAGAACCCCCAAATTAATATGTATTTGTGAGATTTGTGTTGTTAAAATGTTTCAAAAATATATTCCACATCTTTTGAAAATGTCTTCCAATATTTTAAAAAATATTTAAAAAAAATAGCCAATGTATAGGGTTAGAGTGCTCAGTGGCCTGTAGTCGCTTCTTTTGGGCTTGTTTTCCTAGAGCTGGTTGCTCATTTCCCTCCCAAAACCTGGCAACGCACCTTAAACTCCATTCAGACGCAGTTAATGTGTGTCATATGGTTGCATAACCTAACTAGGGGAATGGGATCCGACCGTTTGCAAAAAGACACGAACGGCGATGTAACGGATCAGATGCATAACTTGAAATAATTATGTAATCACTCATTGAACACAGCAAGTCCTTTAAGGTTTAGGGTCTCATGTTACATTTAAGAATAATAGGCTAATACAAAAATTAAACGCTATAATACATTTTATTTGTAACGCACTGTATATTTGAACCAATCTCTGAGAGCAGGCAAGAGATTTGCAAGAAGGAAAAAAAGATTTAAAAAAAAACATTGAAATGAATTCAGATCAATGGTCAACTATACACAGCTAAGAAAAAGTTTTAAAATAAATGCAGTGTTGCCGTCTATGAGAGGAGGTGGGGGGGGGGGGTGATGATCGCTTTGTGAAGTTACCAAACTGTACAATCACCCTCTAGTCTCACCCATGGGGCCTCCTCCTCCTCCTCCTCCTAGGACTTTGTTTTTCTCAATGAAGTGAAATTTGATCCCTACGTGTGCGCACCAAGGGGGGAGGGGGGATTGCGCGACGCGCTCGCCATTCATAAAATTTCCAAGCGGACACAGATCAACACACGCAACAGAAGAACTACTGCAAACAAAACACATACATCGGAAATGGGGGGGAAATGGACGCACAAACAGCCTCTTCTGTAACATTTCATTCCCATAAAATGGCGTTCAGTCCCTCTCTCTCTCCTCGCGAGCACTCCACACATAACACCAGCGTGTGCTTTTACAGCAATTACAACAAACCACGGTCTCCAGTCCCAGTAAAACACATTCACGCTTCATCACAGCAATATAATAATAATAGTGCACAACTCACTCTGGCAATGTGGAGTTTTCTTGGCAGTAGTAGTAAAAAAAAAATCAAAACAAATATTCTCGCAGGCAGCAACCTTTTCTCTCTCTACATTCCCTGCTCCTCCTTTTCACGCAACTTGACTGTGGATTTTCTCAATGGAATGATGGTCTGTCTGTCTGCGGTCCCTTACTGCACAAACAGCTCCCTGTAGTTCGCACCCATTGGCTAGTACGCATTGCCATTCAAGCGTATAGCCAATCCCCATCAAGAATGCCCTTAAGCCCCCCCTGATGTTTTTTTATGAATGGCTGCCCCGTTTCATTCATGTCTCTGGAGAGCTCTCTTAAAGGGACAAGGTACAGTTTGTTTTCACTTTTGTTTGAAAATTGAAAACAAAATGTGCTTCCATTATTTATGAAACGGCGCCAAATGTTTAGGGGTGTTGTTCGGGCAAGGTAAACAACACACAATGAATTTACTCAGTTTACCTACTCAGCTTAGCAAGAGTCTCCCATTTCAGTTACAAAGTGTATGATGTAGGCTACATTACAGACTATGAATTAATGTGTAGTGAATAGTAATAATACATTAAACGAAGTTTAGTCTGGCAGTATAGTAGCCAGATAGATAAGTACCGTCCGGGGAGGTAGATATAGCCAGGACTGCCTATATGACCCAAAAAAAAAGTGTGATGGACATTATGAATTGATCATGAACCTCCTTAGACCAAACACGGATCATGCACACATCATGTGTCACACATGCCTTCTTGTCAGTTTTGACTGTTGACCTGTTTTCAATGTTTTTATTGGCATCATTGGCCTTTGTTCAATGTTGAGTCTATAGTCTGCATTCCTTCATCACAGCACATGCCTGAGGCGTCTATTTCAGACGTTGTGGGAGTTCTAGTAGTCTATTGGTGTCCCAGGCTCTGTGTCGAATACCAAAACGCTCGCCCAAAACACAGTCGCCCCGGGGCAAATCTGGTGATCTCGGAACGGTTGCCACCAGGTATTCCTAAACGTAACCTCAGAAAAACGGTGCCAAAACCTAACCTTATTCCTAAATTTAACCTCAGTAAAACTATGCCTAACCTTAAACTTATTTCTAACCTTATCCTCAGTAAAACAAATACAAGAATCCAAGAACCGCTGGGGGCGAGCCGTCTGCCAAAAAAATGGGGGCGAGCATGTTTTAGGGCGAGTCTTCCAGTTACCTCTGTGTCTACTCTACACATGATGTAAGAGGGCATTCACAGGTTTGGATGGTAACCGGAAGGCTTGCTCCAAAACACACTCGCCCCCATTTTTTTAAAGGGTATTTTTTGGGCCTTTTTCTGCCTTTATTGATAGGGTAGTTGGCTGACAGGAAATGGGGAGAAAGATGGGGGGGTGACACACAGCAAAGGTCGTCGGGATCGGGAGTCGAACCCACGACACGCTGTCAAGCTGGACTACCAGCATATGTGGTATGCGCCTGCGTCATCCCAAAACCTATACCACTTGTGCAAGGACGCGCTGTGATTGGCCAGTAGCCACTTTGAGTGGCAGTTGGGGCAAACGCTCTCACCAAAACATGATTTACTATTCTGTCTCTATCGGTACATAACTCGAACGGCGCTGACTCGGCCCAAGCGAACTTGAGCCACGTGAGGCACCACCGAGCGAGCTAAAGCGAGCGAGTTGCCGTGCCGAACTTTGCGAAGTTCGCTTGGTTTGACCCGGGTCAAGACGGTGCGCCTCCGTCGCCGTCCAAAACTATACGGGCTAAAAAAATAACCTGCAGTAGTTGTAGGCAGAGGCACTTCCGCGTTGGCCACAGAAGGGGGATATGGTTATAGCACAAGTGGTATAGGCTTTAGTATGTCACTATGTATAGGCTTTAGTATGTCGCTATGTGCCTGGACCGCTAGGCCAGCAGGCGCCCGTCGCCCCCATTTTTTTGCAGACCGCTCGCCCCCCAGCGGTTCTTGTATTTGTTTTACTGAGGTTAAGGTTAAGGCATAGTTTTACTGAGGTTAAGATTAGGAATAAGGTTAGGTTTAGGCATAGTTTTACTGAGGTTACATTTAGGAATAAGGTTAGGTTTAGGCATAGTTTTACTGAGGTTACGTTTAGGAATACCTGGTGGCGACCGTTCCGAGGTCTCCGGATTTGACCCGGGGTGAGCGTGTTTTGGGCCGAGCATTCTTGTATTGATGAGGATGTGTTATCTTCTGTCGCTGGAATTAAGTAATTAATGAATGAATAAGCCGTGAGACTGAGATGTGAAAGTACTAAGTTTAATACAATAATTTGCCTATTTATTTAATTTTTTTGTCTTTTAGATCATTTCCACAATTTTCAGCAACAAAAACTGTAATTCATGTTGAAAATATAATATTTAATCTGTGAAAGATCTCCTCTTGTCTCAATTGTCTTGCATAATCCTGTATTCAAGGATGCGTGCTGCATTCCTAGCTACAAGACTTTTGATGCTTGATGGCTTGTCTATGCTCAGCATGCAATGTATTATGTATGATCTGTGAACTGGGGACCTGTTTCGTGAGAGTGCTCCTTATCTTTGTATAATTCATTATTCATATAGGCGTTCTTCAAAGGGGCTGGAATTTACCCTTTCTACTACGTAGTAATATCCTTTGAACACTTGGTGTTCAAAGGATATTAGTCTAAGAAAGGTGAAATTAGATTCATGGGATTTTGATGGGATTTTGATGGTTTGTGAGATTAGCTGCACACACACACACACACACACACACACACACACACACACACACACACACACACACACACACACACACACACACACACACACACACACACACACACACACACACACACACACACACACACACACACACACACACATGGGATGAAAATATCTCAGCCTTTAAGCCTTTTAAAACATAAACATAATGATGTACAGTTCTACCCACCATTGCACATACCGGCTGGTTGATCGGGCGCCTGTTCATCTGGGAAAGGGTCTTAGCCAGACAACGCATATGTTACACTCACCCACTGAAACTCTTAGCTGTCAGGAGGAAATGGACACTCCATGTGTCTCAAAGGATGCACATGGTAGTCTACTCACCATCATTAGATGGAGTTGACTGGTGTACTGTAGACTCATGGTAAATGCAGTTGAAGGTAACAATATTAACTGTGGGTCTGTTTCATTTAGGCGTTCTTAATGTCTGCCAGTCTAAATGTCCTCTGTGAAAGAGTCAAGCAATTGTAGGAAAAAAGTGGGGAAAAATAGGTTTGTTCATTGAAATAATACGGAAAAAAACATTATTGCTGCAGCCTGCACACACTTCTTTACTTGCTGATTCCCACCCACACTAGTATGTGAAGTTCCATGGGGGGGATTGAAATTATACATTACTAAACACATCAAGAACCTACATTATTATTGTCGAACTATGGAATACTGCTGGCTGTAGTTGACCCCCCCCCCCTCTCTCTTGCCCTGTCTGAGCCCCGTTCAAAGCCTAGTAGTGCAAACAGACATCTTTACAGTCATGTAACAGTTCTTGTCGTAGCCCTTTGATAGTACTCGCCCAGCCATATCGCACATGATTGCTTCAAAGACCATTCAAATCAGCAGGGGGGGGGGTGTTTGGGTCCAGGGATTTGGTGCTCCATTTTTCCACTTTTAATCCCACTTTGAACTTAATCCACTTCAATTGCCAGATGTTTCACAGAGGAAGCCGGGGTTTGCCACCTGATTATGCACTGGTATTTGCCTTTCTGGTCTTCTAGGCCAGTATTCAGGTTTTGAGATGTATTTTCTTGTTAGCTAAGGGGTGTGCTGATCCTAACACACCTACCCTTTGTAGGTATGTGTGTGTGTGTGTGTGTGTGTGTGTGTGTGTGTGTGTGTGTGTGTGTGTGTGTGTGTGTGTGTGTGTGTGTGTGTGTGTGTGTGTGTGTGTGTGCGTGTGCGTGTGCGTGTATAGATGTTCAGATCAACATTATATCAAAGAAATAGCAAGAGGATTCATTGCTGAATCCGCTGTAAGTTATAAAAAAGCCATCAAACCATGTGCACACAGCATATTGTTAGTCTAATAACTAGCTTTCATGTTCATTCAACTAAATGGGCTCCCCACGTCAAGTTAATCATACACTGGAACCAATATAAATACAATGCTCTGCTTGCTATCATTATATTTGTGCACAGAACAGTCTCTCTGTCAGACTACACTAAAAATAGACAAACGCTTGGGCCACATGCTTCATGATTGAGCCTGCATACTCAATGTATGTATGTGTGTGTGTGTGTGCGTGTGCGTGTGCGTGTGCGTGCGTGTGTGTGTGTGTGTGTGTGTGTGTGTGTGTGTGTGTGTGTGTGTGGTTGGGGGGTCTTATCTGAAGAGCAAGGCAGCCATGTACAGACATGTACAGTATAGCTCGGAATCCTACACTCACTAATGACTGTGAGATTTTAATTCTGTGCTTAACGTGGTTTATAATTGTCTCTTTCTTTGAGATTGAAACAAATCAAGATAAACAGCACAAATACGTGAAAATAATATATAGTAATTCAGTTAAATGGTGTTAAAGCATAATTGTACTAAAGTATAACTTAATCAGCTTTAACAGTTTGATCAATTTCTCCTGTATAAAGTGGATCTTTAAATATGTAAATAAACCCAGTCCCAGTAATAATCATTATTAATGACTTAATCATTTGCTGTTCACTGACACTACGCACGCAGTAGAACAACTTTTGGTAATCTTTTTCAATCGAAGGTAGACAATTGAAAAGAACGACTGAAACTATAACACAAACAGAACCCAAGGAATTTAACCTGTAGGAGTGCAGTGACAAAGTCCCCCTGGGGCCTTCCTACCCACCAACATGATCACGGCCTCTGCTGTGTCCCTGATGTGACTATTTAACCACTGAGTGTGCCTCTGCCCCTCCCTTGCCCTGCTACTATTTCCCCTCAGCCAATCTCCTACTCTCCCTTCTACTTGAGACCAGACCCATAGAGAGAGAGAGTTACGACACGCTCTGATCTCGCCGGAAAGCAGGCCGCTATGGGCTGTAGTTCCAAACATTGGAACTATCTCATTGAGATAGAACGAGCATTTCCGCATTCTATTCTTACAATGGGAGTCAACGCTAGTGTCATCACTCTCATATTAGATCACACTGCTTGAGACCAAAAATGGTAAATGGTGCATTTATATAGCGCTTTCATCCAAAGCACTTCCTTTTCATAGAATGTGCATTACATTCACACACACATTCATACACCGATGGCGGAGGAAACCATGCAAGGCACCAACCAGCTCATCGGGAGCAATTAGGGGTTCAGCATCTTGCTCAAAGGACACTTCAATACTAACTCTGGGGGAGCCCCCCAACCCGGGATCGAACTCCCCGGCCACTCTACCCCTGAGCCACTGCCAACCAAAGATTCTGATTACCCTGAGTGCTGTCACCTGTGAGGACCAGCTGAGCCTGGTTGGGTGACAAGCTCCTGTTTTTCTGTGTGTTCAGTGCTGGGTCATAAGTTATGTGTTATGTTATGAGTTCAGTTATTGTTAGTGTAAGTTGTATAATTGTTCATCTGTGTCTTACTGTCTTTATTAGTAAAGTTAAGTTTGTGATCCTCATCTCCTGCACAAGTTCCTGCACTTGGATCCTGGCTACCACACCTTCTGTTCCTGACAAATACAGCCTTTTCATAGAGGCCATATTGACAGGTAAACACAGCTGAAGGTAATAAAATGAATTGTGGGTGTGTTTAATTTTATGTGTTTCTGTGTGGCAGCAGTAACTTCATACTTGCACACATATTTATGTTTAAGGTGTGATTTTTAGACCTGTTTCTCCATATGACTTCCAGTTCCTCACTCACAAAGTGCAGATGCAACAGATCAAGATGATCGACAATAGTTTGACTTCTATCATGACCAGGTAGCTACACAACACAACATTCTACCAAAGTTCTATGAAGTGCTTTAAAGTGTAACAATACCTTTGTAATGTCCATGACAAAAATAAACCAAAAAATAAAATAATATATATCAAAATGCAGTGAACTGCATTAAACATAACAATTTCACATCAGTGTGAGACCTTTCTGTGAGCTTGTAGCAGTGCTATTTTTAAAAGATTTCGGTGTCTTATCTATTATGACATGCATAAAATAAGGAGGACATGAGGTTGTAAGCGAGGTTGTTAAACAATACTGCTTTGAAGAGATCTATAAAATGTCTCTGTTGAGGTACTACCTCAAGGCCTGATAATGTCAGCTGTTTCGGTGTTAAACCAGTGTTTAACATAGCAGAACAGTTCCACACTGCATACCTTTGAAACCTTTATTGTCTTGGCAGGCTGAAGGCATGGCCGAGACTATGTTTTGCACCCTGTCTGTCTGTCTGTCGGTCCGTCCGTCCGTCCGTCCGTCCGTCCATGGTCAGCTAATCTCCGGCACCGTTGGCCCGATCGACGTGAAACTGCACACACACACTCCCTGGATGCCAGAGCAGAACCTCTGCCCCAAATCTTTCACATGGGCCTGTTATAGCGCCATCAGGAGGCCGATTTTTGCAAAACAAATGTTTTGATATTACTCCTACAGATTTTGTCCAAACATCACGCAGGTACACAGTATCTCTATAGTCATTAAACCGAACGGTTCATATTCGATCCTGATTAGCTAAGATTGACATCTAAAGTTTGCAGGAGTGGCCCCTTTTGAACAAAATGCCGCAAATCATGAATGCGCCGTCCAATTGTGGTAAAACTTTGCACGCAGATTCGCACTACGTTGAGGGGCAAATGCCACCCTTTTAACATTGCCCTTTTATAGCGCCATCAGGAGGCAGATTTTTGCTAAACATTTTTTTTATATTACTCCTACAAATGTTGTCCAAACATCATGCAAATCGGTACACATTATCGATCAGTACACATTATCTCTATATTCAAGTGATCAAGACAGATCCATCTGATTGTTCCTATTCCATCCTGATTGGCCCACAATAACCTACCTGACCTGGCGGAGGCTTGTGCTCCGAGGAGCACTTTTTCTAGTTTTGTTTGTGCCTTTGTGGGGAAGCACTCCCAAAAATAGATTAATTCTATGTTAAAAAATAAATAAAAAAAGGGGGGAAAAAGGGAAACTGAAATGTATCGGTTTAAAGTCAATTCCACTCCAGGTTATCATCAAAGGACCATACCGGCAATGTCAATATCTATTCAGGTTTAGGCAATATATTTTAAATTATTATTTCCCATTAATGCCTTTATTTTATTTGTCAGTAATGTCATAGTCAATGGACTAAACATGCTAAGACCACTGTTAGGGTCCCTCAAAAGCTGTGGATAATCAGTTTGAAGAGCTCATAGAACTTATATGATGAACACAGCTTGTAACCAGATAATTGTCTGTATGTGTGCGTGTGTTTGCGAATGGGTGTGTGGCTGCCTGGAAGAAATAGCCCTGTGTGTGTGTGTGTGTGTGTGTGTGTGTGTGTGTGTGTGTGTGTGTGTGTGTGTGTGTGTGTGTGTGTGTGTGTGTGTGTGTGTGTGTGTGTGTGTGTGTGTGTGTGTGTGTGTGTGTGTGTGTGTGTGTGTGTGTGTGTGTGTGTGTGTGTGTGTGTGTGTGTGTGTGTGTGTCACCTAATGGGGATATTTTTCTGGCCCCCATGAGGAAAAGTGTTACAGTATATGGCCAAAACTTGGCCATGTACAATTTGGCTCCATCAACCACTAATAATAACGATAATTTCCGGCCCAGCGAACTATTAGCAGTGTGTGTGAGTAACATGGTTCTGTTATTGATCTGCTACAGAAGTTCTTCTTATCCTGCCCTCAGGTGTCAACAACCATGATGCTGTCACCGTTATCTTTCTTACACTTCCTGCTTTTGGTGTGGGGCCAAATAAATGAGGACTTTTATTATCTACTAACACACATCCTGTACTGAAAATTTGGACAGGACCAGTCACGTAATTGCTGCTGTATTTTCGTAGCCTGTTTTGTTGTGACCCACAACAATGACATTGACATAATATAATACAGGTTTACAAATAAACTTTGCACAAAAGTGTGGTTGAAAATATATTTTCGATGCTGGAAATACAAGTTTGAAGACCAATGGCGAGGCCACTTTTAGCAACTATGGGCCCGACTTGTGGAACAGCTTGCCAGAGGGCGTGACCCACTTTTATTTCCACTTTTTATATAAATGTAAGTATACAAATAATATTAATAATAATATAAATTAAGCTTAACTGATTGATTTCAGTTACTATATTTTAAGGGAGCATTTGTCACCACAGACTGTATAAAGGAGATTCCCATGCATGGTTACATAATTGACCATCTGTCTCCTTGTTATTCTTATAATCTAACCCAGTCCTCTCTCTGAACCCACTCTTCAATGTTCAACGGATGCAATAAGCAACCACTTGCAGTAGATTTGGGATACTTAAGACTAGAGGGAAACTTGAGTGAGAACAATCAGTAACTAATCCAGGACCAGCTCTGGTTGCAGCTGTAACAAAGTCCAAGATAAAATATTTCCTGGCCTCCACAGCAGAATGAGTCATGTCCTTGCCTTAAGTCTCTCAGGTCTATGGCCTCGCAAGTTCCTGGATGACCAATGATTAACTGATTAACAGCATCCATCTTGCCCTGTTATGGATATAAAAACAGCAGTCAGCTGTTATCAATATTGCTGTGCTTACCTGTGCATACACACACACACACACACACACACACACACACACACACACACACACACACACACACACACACACACACACACACACACACACACACACACACACACACACACACACACACACACACACACACACACACACACTATTTATATCCATTTATCTACAAAGGTAGTAGCCTAGCTCTGTATGGGTTCCCAGATTGCTATGCACCTAACATGCTCAGAATGACTATGGATAAGCTGAGAGAAGGCCGTCTGTGGGTGCTGATGTGGGCCGAAGTTTCACATGTACTGCATGCTCATTGGGGTGGAGTTGGGGGAAACTGATCTCCTCACCAAGGAGTCTGCCCAGTTCCCAGTGTAGACAAACAACCAAACACATCTACAGATAGTATGAGTTTTTGGAGTGAATGTAAAGATGTATGCCTTCTCTATAGATGTAAATTCCTACTCCTTCGACATACGTACTGTATATGGCCTTTCTGCACATCAATGGATCAGACATGTTTGTATATTATCGCAAATCCTAGATTTGATTTTACACCTTCCACTCCCCCGCTCATTGCCCACTGCTGACAAGGTTATCTGCTGCTCGAGTTCCTTTGTGTGTGGGTGGGTCCTCACTGTAGTGTACTGTACTGTACTGTACTGTACTATCTTTAGCTTGTTTTGTTTTTGTTGTTATTTGTTTCTTGAAACCCAGTGTTATTATATATTTTTTAGAACATCCCTCACCAACATTTCGCTAGTTGTACCTGTATGAGTGAGTGACAAATAAAACAATCTTGATGCTTGATTCAGTTCCTTATCCAAAACCTCAGTCTTTGCAGACTTTACTATTGCAACGCCCTCCATGCTGGTCTGCCTGTTGGAAGCATCCAGACTCTTCTCCCTACCAGCTCCCAGGCTGTGGAATGACCCCCCCCCCCCCACTTATGGACTGCAGACTCACTTCTGATTTCTGCAGTCTGAAAATTCACTTCTATAGACTCCAACAATACTCCTTATGTCTTTGTATCAGTACTTGTTGCCTATTTAGACATATAATGATTAAAGTTTCATTGCTTCTAAGATGAATAACAGCCTAGTAGTGAAATTATGATATTGTCCCACGAAATGGATACAAAAAACGTAATTAATATAGATATTCTATTAATATAGATATTCTAGCACAATAGAACCCTGAGTGTCCAAGCCTAATTGTGTGCTTTCGAGTCTATCTACTGGTTCATGTGATTGAGAGACTCTAAGTGCAGATGTATGTCTGCATGGAATGCAGACTACTCTGACTTAATCACCTGGACCTCTAGGGTCCCTATTCTGGGCATGTCATAATAGAACATTTGGCAAAAAATAGCAGATCTACAAGCTTATGTCATCTGCTAGTTTTGGTGAAGAGGTTTGGTGTAGATGTAAAAAAAAAGAAAAGAAAAAAGGAGTACACCAAGCACAGACCCCTGGGGGACCCCAGTCAAAGTATAATAGTAGATGTGAATGTGCAACTAAATCTTTAATAAGACGCTTTCCTCCTGTGAATGACTGACCTGACTAGTGTGTGTAAATGGGTAAGAACTGCTTAATTGGCAGAAAAATTCTAAGAAAATGTCCAAAAATTCAACCCAGTTATGATAAGCACAAGAACCACATGTACTCACTATTTCTGGAAAAAAATTGAAAATAAAAAAAAAGAACATTCTTGAAGAGATTTACTTACTACTTACAGACAATAATGACGTCAAAAGCCCAAATACACACCAGGTTGAAAGTAATTAAAAACAGGTGACAATGCTGTCATTTCCATCAGAGAATACCAAGTACAAGTAGCCTACAATTATTTAATTACCTCTCTTTATGTGCAATGCAGTCACACTCCATACACGTGGACTTCATTTCTTTCTTTCTTTCTCTCCCTCTGGTTTGATACAACAATGATGACTTTAAGTGAACAAGGATGAGCGTGGGCTGTCAGATATCCTCAGGACAGAGAGTTTGTCCTGATATCTCTGTTCTCTGTCTGTAATGGAACAAATTACATTTGTTTGAACTCAAAGGATAACTAGGTAACTTTGAGCCTAAATTAAATATATATTTATATATTTTTATATATATATATAAATATATGATAAAATAGTTTTTTTCCCCTCTATCAGCCACTATAAAATTATGCTGGGGTGTTTTCCTGCAGAAAGACACATCCCTCTGGCTGTATTTTGGTTTTGTTCCACTGTTTATGTTGACATTCCACTGTTTATGTGACATTCATCCCCCACAGACAGAGGCGTGCATCCCTGCCTCTGTCTGGGGGGGGGGCTCGGCCGGAGCTCTTATTTAATCCCTTTGAAGTTCAAAGGGGTTGTGCACCGAGTTGATTGATTGGGCCATAAAAGTGCCAAACTCGCTCTGTGCTCGTTAGTGCTCTCTCTAATGAATTAATGCATCAAAGACAGCCTGTCAGAGAGGGGAAGGGAGAGTATGTGTGTACACACAGATCAGAAACGCTACCTATTTAGCCTTTAATGACACTGACTGAACCAGTGTGTGGTGCCAAATATCAAATATGACATGCCATCTTAACTCCTAATAATACATAAGCTTATGTAAGTAGGCTAGTGTAGGCTAGTGTTTGAGTGACTCAGATGTACTGTACAACAGTGCATAAATTAAGCATTGTGGAGAAGTGTTTCAGTTTTTGCCTACCCCCACAAACTGCCTCAAACCAGGCTGCTATATTCAGCTCAGCTTTATTCAGAGTCTCATGACTATCCAGTATCCACTGAAAGATTGATGGATTGTTGCTACTAAAACAAATGATTGAGTAGTGGTAGCCTACCTTCTCACACTGAGGACTGGATAATTTGGTTTGGAACTGGTGAAGGGAATACCAACTACACTCATTGGCAGAGCAGAGCAACCCAAAGTTTTATTTGTCACTCTATCATTTAATTTCATATCACATCTGAAAAAAACTATCGAGCCATTTTACATGGCCCCTTTACACCAAAACCCACATAGATTCTTTGCTACAGAGCCAAATGGTTTCACATGTATAATTATTTGTAGAAGGAATAACATCTCTATGTAATATACAAACCTCATATTATTACGGAATATGACAAGGCTTCTAGTTACAGTGAGTAATGTGCGTGCATGCCTTGAAGACTTGAAACCAACCAACCATGGATTTAGGTGCCAACATCCACACACAGTTGCTCTGTTGGGAGAATAAAAAAACTGTGTACAACACTGTCCTCTGCTGGACATGTCAATGTACATGCACCTCCAACACATTTTATTCAAAGTTTTTTTTTCTTTTTCTAGTCATAAATATGTACTTGATAAGATGACTAGAACGAAAACCATCAGTAGGATACTCTTTGGTTTTATGACTGGAGTTGAGCACAATAGGCCTATGCCAAACATTGCATCACTTTATTTGCCTGAAATTTGACATAATGGTCAGCCCTATGTTTCCTCAGTTTAGGGTTGGGTTTGGCGTTAGGGTAGGTGTCGGGGTTGTGGTTAGGGTTGTGGCTAGGTTTAGGGTTAAGGTTGAGGGAAAAGGGCTGAGGGAACAAAGGTCATAATCTAGGACAGCGATGTGTAGTGGGCTGCTTCCCTAAAAAATAAGCACTGTGTTTTTCTCAGTGATCCCTGGCACAGGCTGCCTCAGCACAATGGCTGCTGGCAAGCTGTGGATTCTTGTTGGCAAATCCCCCTGGTATTGTGGGCCTATTGTTTCGAGGCTTTAGCTGTGTGTGCCTGTTGAACGCCACCTGCCTGCTTCACCCTCTCACCCCAATCAAACCACCAGTGTAATAATATTGTGCCTCTTCCTGAAAATTCTCTGTGGTCTAGAATAAACACTGCAGCTGATGTCTGCAACCGCTATGGTGTGTGCACACAGACACATGTGCACGTGAGGTCCCTCTTGGTAATGTCTGCACTGTATGGCTAACCCTAACCCACAACTGTGTAAAACAACTGCTACCCTTTTCAAAACTTTTATTATTTTCATAATTTTTTGCATATTTCGCATATAGCACAAAATAATCACGACAGCAATTTGTACACTTTTAGAGTTAAAATAAGATCCTGGATAATTAATCGAATGAAAGAAAACAAGGCACAGAGTCTAATTGCAGCGTGGCTTCCCTGTGCAATTCAAAATACAGTTAAATAAATTACCTGGCTAACTGGCTTGAATCCGCCTACATATAGTAGCCTACATCTTAAATTTGAAAACACTTCTTTAATCTGACCTGCATGGTTCACTGTATGCTTGTGGCAGTGTGACCTGTGCTGTGATTGGTCAACGTTTTTGGGGGCAGAGCTACATACACAGATTCAGACAAACCACCTCCAGACATGGTGGTTCTAGACGGCTGGACCCATCAGGGTCACACCTTAAAAAGGTCTTCATGTCAGGATGTTGCGATGGATTTGACGAATACCTCAGACACCATTTTCATAGTCAGAGAGGCAGAAATAGACCCACTCAGCATGCAATATGCGGTGCATTTTTATTTGATAAGACCTAAGCTAGGGAGAAGGGAGCTGAGGGGTGAGGTTAGAACAGGTAGTGGTGTTTGGGGGAGGGGGTGTATCTAAAATGGGACAGGTGGGAAGCTAGGAATCATTTAAAAATCCTGGATGCGTCGGAAAGACCCAATGGCTGGATGGAGGGCCCCCCACTCGCCGTGGCGCCGGTACTCTCCCTTCTCCAGCAGGTACTGGCGACCCCTGTAGTTTGGATGTTCATAGAAGACCCAGGCGCCATCCTTCACGTGGGCGGAGCAGATCTCGCGGTGGCGCCAGTGGTCTGTCAGGCTGGGCATGTCCTCGGCGAACTCAATCATTTGACCACTGAAATCTTGACGCTCGTAGACACGGATCCTGTGTGTGCTGGAATTCGCCTTGGGAGACACAGAGTGGCAAGTCGCGGTGTGCATGCCAGAGTGTTAGTCACAGTTTCATTGCAATATTAGAAAAATAAGTTCTTATTGCAGCTTCAGTAATAAAATGTGGACCTGTTCAAGAATCAAGAATCAATTATTTGTCACTTACACACTCAAAAGCAGCAGAATGATGGGTGGGACATGTTCCGCAAAGACTGTGGAATGTGCTGTGTACCTTCATGCACCCCAGAGGATGACACATACTGATTTAGGTGACCCCATGCAGTACATAACTCTAGCCCCACCCGTAGGCAAACATTTCCAAGATATCCCAAATGGGCAAGTTGCCATGAAAGTTACTGAAACCTAAACGTTATCCCACGACCTTGCCTCTAGCACCACCCTCAGGCAAAAATGTCAACTTTGCACAAAGATAACTCATAGGCAGATTGCACAATGAAAATCATATATACATTAATAATTTCATAATTAATCTAAGTTCGAAGACTTTTTTTTTGTCCCACCACCAGTGAGAGTGTGGCTCTAAGTATGTGTAAGGGGTAGCACGGCCTAAAGCCCCAAGAGAATTAAAGACTCTTTAGCTTTGTTCTTTAACACTTACGTGTCTGACAAGACGACAGGAACGGATAGTGTCATTAAATCCGTTCC
Organism: Gymnoscopelus braueri; assembly: GCF_963280865.1. Taxonomy (NCBI): domain Eukaryota; kingdom Metazoa; phylum Chordata; class Actinopteri; order Myctophiformes; family Myctophidae; genus Gymnoscopelus; species Gymnoscopelus braueri. The sequence goes on along the minus strand of NC_137626.1, from coordinate 23,580,507 downwards.
AACGCTGAAAGTCGGGGTACTCCCCTCTCGTCAGGATGTACTGGTATCCCATGTAGTTGGCTCTCTCATAGATCACCCAGGCCCCACTCTCTACACGGATTGAGTTACAGTGAGCAAAGTGGGAGCTGAGCTCGGGACAGTCACTGGTGCACTCATAGAACCGGCCTTGAAAGTTTTTGTCTTCATAAAAGAAGATCTGCATGGAAAATATTGCAGTATTAGTTGAACAGTAGATATAGCCCAGACAGATTTTAGTATCAATACATTATGGTAAATAACTTAGTACAATTAGTGTACTTATAGTTGTGCAATTTATTTAAGGTTTTAATGAATTACGTATAGGAAATTGCATATCACACCAGATTGCAGATAACCAAGACTAACAAACACTAACAATTAAAAAAAAGAAAATTCCATACATTGCCAAGTGAATAATAAAGAATAATTTGAAGACATGAATGATAATATAAAGCTAAAAAAAAAAGTTGTACAAAAGCTTATCAAAAGTAATTTAACAGTAACTTAAAGGAGGAGTTCACCCCAAAAAGTACTTATTTTCTATCAATTACACACCCCATGAAGCCTTGATTTCATGGATTTATTTTTGTTTTTGTGGCATTCCTAAGACAAAAATTTGATGACCGTGTGTATTTCCGGTAGGAGACACAAATAATCTACTTTGTGTCTCCTACCGGATACATTAGCCGGTAGGAGACGGGAATCAAATTATTATCTTAGGAATGCGACAAAAACAAAAATTAATCCATGGATTCAAGGCTTCATAGGGTGTGCAATTGATAGAAAATAAGTCATTTTTTGGGTGAACTCCTCCTTTAAACCCTATATACTTTGTTGAACGGGGTCCCCCATTTGACTATACTTGGACCCCTCTATTTTTCCTGATGCCCAGAATAAAACACTAGGGTTAATGTGGCTAAAAGAAGTAAAGAATATAGTAAGTATAACGATTTGAAAACAGGTTTTGGGTCTACTCTTTGACTCTACTCTAACATAAGCACACACACACACACACACACACACACACACACACACACACACACACACACACACACACACACACACACACACACACACACACACACACACACACACACACACATGCACTGCCAACATAGAAGCTTATAGCAAATACAAAAATAAAAATTCTAACAAAATAGATACAAAAACATTGTTTTTACTTTGCAGGAAATAGTTTTACAGTCTGTGCAAGAAGTAATTACTTACCTTCCCAATGCGCTCCATTATTCCACTTTATTTTGCTCGTCCTCACTCAGTACAATAAGCCCCCTGACACAAACACACCACACTGACAGCACCATGGTTGAGATTTATATATGAAGTACAATGAAATGCATTGACAGTAGAATGATTGTCATTCAAATGAGGGTGTCAGCAGCTGATGCTGTTTGTTTTGCTTTCATGTTTAATACGTGCAGTATTATGCTGAGCTTTAGAGTTTATGGTGCCAGATCACGGAACAGAAATAATTGGTTATAGTGGCAGTCACTGAAATTTGGGGTGAAATTTGAATTGCATTTTTGGTTCAATAAAACCAAGACGTTTTAGATTGGCATTTGTTGACAAGTCTTTTACAACTTCCCTCATTACTTCATGCTGATGCAAACCCTTAAATAATAATTCCTGGGCACTTCAGGAGAGACTACCCAAATCAAATATACTGGAGTACTCTGGTCTGCACGTGTTTTATTGTTTTGCAGGGGTGACTAAGTGTTTTGCAGTCACGCCTGCAAAACAATAAAACAGGTGCAGACCAGTCAAGTGCTCCAGTATATTTGATTTGGGTAGTCTCTCCTGAAATGCCCAGGTATTATTATTTTCTCTGATGCAAGTTGTCCCTGTTGAGCACCGACGAGCCCTTCTACCTTCTACTGGCTGAAGCGCGCTGGACAATTGTGACCTTAACCTTTGACCACCAAAACGAAATGATCTCTTCTGGGCGGCATACTGATCATTCCCACCACATTTCATGAAATTCCACTGATCCATTCCCAAATTTGACCTTGATCTCCAATGTGACCTTTGACCACTTCAACCGAAACGTTAATCATCTATTTGGGGCAGCCAAAGTTTTATGATTTTATGAGTTTTAGATTTTCTTTTTTATTATTTTGCAAAAAGACAGACCTCGACCTTTATTATGAGGTTGACCTTTGACCTTTTTGATCCAAAAGTTAATATCGTCTTAGGGGCAGCCAAGGATAGACAGGACCGATTGCAATACCCTGCCAAACAGTACTGCATGCAGGATGGGTAACGATTTTGAAATGCCTAATGCCAGATCAAAATGAAACAATAATTTTAGATCAGAGGAGCCATGGAAGATTTATTGTCACGTGCTGTAGCTTTTATTGCCTGGACAATTCAACAATTACATTGCATATTCTTCCCATGGATATGACATGATTAGTACGCCTTGACCCTTCGCATGGAACCTACGCTTGCCTGCACGGTCCCCCACTCAGCGTAACTTTTGTACTCGCCCCTCTCCAGCAGGTACTGTTTCCCACTGTAGTTGGGGTGCTCGTAGAAAACCCAAGCCCCTTCGAACACCTTGCAGGAGTGGACTTCTCGGTTGTGCCAGCGCTCGTGGAAGGCCGGCATGTCGTCAGTCAGCTCCATGGACTGGCCTTCGAAGTTAACCCTCTCGAACACCTTCAGTCTCCAGGAATTCCCCACCTGTTCCCGGCACAAATCGCTAAGCTAGTTAAAGTTATACACTACAAACATCAGGACAAAATCTGCATGTGTTGTTGGAAAATAATGGAGCAAAGTCATGACCAACCCTACTTCATTGACCGGGGTGGGGTCTCCCAGGGTTCTGTACTTGACCCCCTCCTTTTTTCCTCTACATCAAAGCTACAAACTCCTTAATGTACAATCTTGCTATTTTCACAGAATGTTCTAACAATAGTCTGTTATGACATGACTGGAATAGGGATGGTAGGATTCATGTGGTTAAAACTGAAACAAGCATTTGTGCATTTTAATGATCCTCAAAATATCAACTTTAATGAAAAATTCATCCAGGAACTCTCTGGGCTTCAGGGCCTATTTTACTCACATTACTGATTATCCGGCAGGACCTGATTGTGTCGCTAAAGCCCAACCAGTGCTGGTAGTTGGGATAATCTCCTGGCATTAGGACATACTGGTATCCCCCGAAGTTGGGCCTTTCGTAGATCACCCAACACCCTCCCTCCACTTGGATGGAGTTGCAGCGGCTCAAATAGGTTTGCAGGTCACTGCAGTCACCATTACACTCATGGTGCTGTCCTTGGTAGTTCCTGTCATTGAAGAAGATGATCTGGAAAGAATCAAGTTCCTTCAAATATATGATTGTGGTGTGGTGTCTAACATTGAAACACAGTCTATTCTACTGCTTGGTTTGTTCACTTGTGATTTCTTGGAATGAAGTCTTTCCTTTGTTGAGATGCTTTTGTCTTGTCTACTTGTAGCAGAACTGAGCTGTTGGTCAAATCCAGTACTTTGCTGATTGTACAAGATGCAGTATCACAAATGTATATGAAGTGAAGTGAATCTTACCTTTGCCATGGTTTATAAGAGTAGGTCACACACGATACATTACCGGTATTACAACATTAAAGTAGGCTCCAGCAATATTCTCTTTATACAGGACAAGAACAATAACACCAAGCACATGGTTCACAGCAGCATAATTTTTCTGGAACCAGAACTCTGGTATACAATGTAACACAATAATTATGCCAAAATGTATGCATTAAAAGCTTCATGTCATTGGCACATTTATTCACAGTGACTCTTTATGTTAGCTGGAACCGTGAAGGGAAGGCATTCCTAAAACAATCTGTTCTAGGGGGTATTTCAGATTCAAGTGCTCTCTAGAGTGCTCTGCTAGAGTGCATGTAAATGCATTGCAAGGGGATTTGAAGGAGCCTTCATTGCTTAGCTCATTTAAGTGATTACCACAAACAAAAGCATCTGGGGTGTAAAACCTTCTATGTCTCTCAGTTGTGACCTTGACCTTTTTGACGCAAAAGTTCATTTCATCCACCCATCAGTTCTTGATTTAGGTCTTTATCTTGATTGTGACCCTGACCTTTGACCTTTTTGTCGCAAAAGTGAATCATCTCTTCGGTGCAGCCTACTGATCGTTCCTACCAAGTTTCATGAAAACATTTTCTCACACATATGCACACATTTGTGCATTTGCCGATCTTCGTAAAACTGCAGAAAAACAATGTAAAATTGCAGTATGGTATATTCAAAATATTGTTGGTCAAATCCAGTACTTTGTTGATTTTACAAGATGCAGTATGTGTTGAAACATCATGAATGTATATGTTATGAAGTGAATCTTACCTTTATCATGGTTCATGAGTAGGTCATTCACGATACGTTGTTACAATAATTAATACAGTAGGCTCCAGCAATATACACGCACGCACGCACGCACACACACACACAAACACCATTCCAAGGCTATAATTAAAATGTCGATTTGTGAAGCTCTGTATCAGTTAGATGATGAGTCATGTACATTTCGGAGGATATACATATGTGTATATACATGTATTAATTAATTAAGGAAAATTATATATATATATATATATATATATATATATATATATATATATATATATATATATATATATATACTGTGTGTATATATATATCTTTTTCTATATTACATATATGGGACTATGTTTAGACAGGCTTGTTGACTTGGGAAGCCTACAAAGGAAGCATTCACGTCACCAAATTCCACGACTTCATTCATGACTCCTGTTACCAAGAGGAAGTAGGTGTTCCTCTCAGCAATGAAGAGGCTATTATGAAAGAATAGAAACATTAAACAAGGGATCTGCAAGATGCAGGACTCAAGTATGCAACTCGCACTATAAACTGAGAAAATTATTAATTCTTAAATTAACAGACTTGGTGCTAGATTTCAACACCATAATTTTATTTCATTTATCATGTGTATGTATTTGCTTATACAACTGTGTTTTCTGTGCCCACAGCAGATTAATCTGACATCTATTGTATTTGTAATGTAATGCATTTTCCGCTATCAGAGAATTTTAATAGCGCGAGAATATTCTTCTTCTCTGCCATTGAACGGACACAATAGCGAATGTAGAATAACCGCAGCTGCACACAATGGCCAATAACAAACCAGTCAGTGTGTCATTATACAAGGGCCACCATATTATACTGTCCAGTCAGGACTTTACACAATGGGAATAGAGATTCTGTGGCTGTATAAAAGTACCCTGTACAGTGCATTGGTTCTACAATTAGGCCTACTGTCCAAATATCATACTTCCATCCACAGACAAGCAGGAGACTCATAATCATCATCATCATGACCATGGGAAAGGTGAGGCATAGCCAATGAAGAATTCAAATGAAATAGAGCCACACTGATTTATAGGTTTGATTTGACATTTTTGATGACATCCATATCTGCAATTATGCATTATGTGTATCGATTATTACGAATTTCACAGTGAACATGGAGATTGGCTATTTTTAAAATGCTTTGAATAGGACTTATTAAGTGATTAAATAGAATAATGTTCAGTTTGTGTGTGTACAGTATTTTATATTTACTTGTTTCCTTTTAAGTTTAATACTTAATTAAAAAAATGTATCTATCAAAAAGTGATTTGTGTCTATTTTTATGCATTTTTTTTACTTTTAATTTAAATGCTCTCAAATTGAAGCTTCAATCAATCAAAATTGTGGCACCTTTTGGACAAAATATCGGACTAGAACTCTCATTGGTTGTGCTCTAAAATTAAACTTTGCATATGCATATTCACTCTTCTCATCTTGTTTTTTTTTTCTAACAGATAATCTTCTATGAGGACAGGAACTTCCAGGGTCGTTCCTATGAGACCACCAGCGACTGCCCTGAGCTGACCTCATTCCTGACCAGATGCAAGTCCTGCAGGGTGGAGAGCGGATGCTTCATGGTGTACGATCGCTCCAACTTCATGGGCAACCAGTTCTTCGCCAGGAGGGGCGAGTACTCCGATTACCAGCGTATGGGCATGACTGACTGCATCAGGTCCTGCCGCATGATCCCCATGGTAAACCCTGCAACCTTCCAGTCCAATAATGTCTGGCAGCATGGATTTATTCAGGATTCAGAATCAGCTTATTTACACAAACAGTCCAAATCTGACTGTGCTGCATGCAGCAGTAGCCCCTACATTTGCAAACCAATTCCTCTACAAAGTGAGGTTCAGGGACCGCCAGGGGGTGTTTGAATGGGAAAGCGAAAAGGTCTGAAAACCCTCCTCTACAGCATGTGGTCTACTGCAGGAGTAGCCTCATAGAATTTGTTGTTATGATAATTAACCAATTGAGCCCTACCGTCCCTCTGGGGCGAACATTAGGTGAAGATAGCAGATCGACAAGCTCACAATGCGTCGTGAACTTGTAGATCAGCAATTTTCTTCAAAGATATTTAGTGTATGAGCAAAAACAGAAGGGGTCTAATATAGAGCGCCTGGGGGACGTATATAGGGTTTAACCCATTAAATCCGGGAAAGCATCTAGAAAGCATTTAGAAAACATTTTTAGAATCGGCCTCAGGTCTTAATGGGTTAAATACGTATATATGGGGTTTAAGTGGTTTATATTGTAAAATGTGATGGCTGTCGTTCCCTCTGCAGCACAGGGGACAGTTCAAGGTCAGGCTGTACGAGAGGGAGAACTTCGGAGGCCAGATGCACGAGGTGAACGAGGACTGTGACAACATGATGGAGCGCTACCGCATGTCCGACTGCCAGTCCTGCAACGTGATGGACGGCCACTGGCTGATGTACGAGCAGCCCAGCTACAGAGGCAGGATGATGTACCTGAGGCCTGGAGAGTACAGGAGCATGAGGGAGATGGGACAGTCCGCCGGGATGAGATTCAGCTCCATCAGACGTATCATGGATTCCTGTTAGTTCACCGTTGACTGTTGAACAATAGGTTTTTAATAAAGGCTTATAAACCTGTATATGAAAATTCCGTTTGTATCATTTGTTGGCAAATATATAGGGAAACAATTGCTCCAAATTAAAAGCCCTAAATAAATGGAAATAATAATGTTGCATAATCATATTCAACATGCAGAGTTTGTCAACTTTCTAGTTTGCCCATAATGGCTTTCATTGAACTCAGACCAGCTGTTTGTTGTTGAATTCACACACAAAAAAACATATGCTTGCCATGGACAGGGATTGACTTCCTGTCTTGTGTGAGCTTAGCTGTAGACACTCAGACACACAAACACACAGACACACAAAGGTTTGGGGGGCATACTGTACATATTTGGGACATATGGACAAACGCTATTCCACACAGCTCCCCCTTAGACGTCACACCGTAAAAATAAGAAAGAATATAATTATGTACATACATATATAAAGATGGTGGCATATCTTGTTTCCAAACTGGTGCTTTGTCTGCCTCAGATAACTTTACAACAGGGTCAGAATTTCTCAATGGAACACTAGTGGACCACCTACGACCACTGCAGATGTGCAAGTTATACTGTATTGACCTGACCATACATTACAGATTGGTTAAAATTGTGTTTTATTCATTATAGAAAGTCCCAGATTGCTTTAAATCATATTGTAGATATACTGTTAATAATATAATTACAATTTAATAATTACACTTTAAAATGTAGGCATTTAGCAGACATTTTTATTCTGAGCATCGGAGATCAGAGTAAATGGCTTGGAGTTGGTCAACCAACTACAGTACATGGGAAGTGGTCAAGTAAATAGATGGCAAGAATTCTGTCAAGTGCTACAAAGTAGGATACCAGGTAAATATCAGAGCTAGCATCTGCTGTCTTAACAACGTCAACATACTATCTAAATAACATACTTAGCATTTGTGTCTAAATAACATACATGGCAATAACATGCATTGTTATTGCATACACAACATCACATGTTATGTGAGCAAACTATCAAAGTAACTGGCTATCCAATGAGCTGGGCCCCAGCTGGATTGGTCTTGTTATTTAAGAAAGGTAATCGACTTAATTGTGACAATTACCGGGGGATTTTGTGCAGCAAAAGTGTGCTTTATAACGTTAACGATAAGCCATTCCGAGAGCAGACAGGAGCTCAACCTAAAACAAGCTGCATGGAACACATTGTGGCATGTAGGCTTACAATTGTGTCAGAAAGAAGCTGCAACTGCCTTTATAGACTTTTCCAAAACCTACATCTGTTGTTCAGTTGTAGGGGACAGTTGGCAACATACATTTGTAACATACAGTATTTTGCTTAGAAGAAACAGATAGGCCTATGTACAGCTAATTTCCGGCACCGTTGGCTTGATCGCAGCGAAACTGTGCACACACTCCCTGGATGCCCGAGCAGAAACTCTGCCCCAAATATTTCACATGGGCCTGTTATAGCGCCACCAGGAGGCATATTTTTGCAAAAAAAATTTGTCAGTACTCTCAGTAGCCTACAGATTTTGTCCAAACATCAATACAGTTTCTATAGTCATTAAACGAAACGGGTCTTTCAGATTTTTCATATTCCATCCTGATTGGCAAAGATTCAGTTTGCAAGAGTGCTCTGTTTTGAACAAAATGCCTCAAATCATGAACACAGTGTGCAATTTCCATGACATTTTGCACGCACATTCCCATTAGGCTGAGGAAGAAATGCCACTTGAAAATTTTCAAATCAGCCTCATGGTGGTACTATAACAGGCCTTGTATGCGCACTCCCTAGAGGCCAAGGAAAAACCTTTCCCCTGTATTTTTCACATCTGCCTTTTATAGCGCCACCAGAAGGCTGATTTATGTAAAACACATTTTTTTATATTACTCCTTCCGATTATATCCACATTTCACGCAAATCAGTACACATGATCTCTATACAATTTACAATTTACGCATTTAGCAGACGTTCTTCTTAATCCAGAGCGATTTACAGTAAGCAAGGTCAACACAAGGTAATACATAAAATGCATAGAAATAGTAATCTAGGATCATAAGTAAACCAAGAACCTATCATCAGTCTAACAGTAGAATATCAGAAAGAAAATCAATAATCTGTACAGTGAAACTATACACACTATAGGATGCCAGGTCAACAATGACCTGGCATCTGTCTGCATAACATGCTATCTAAATTACATTTTAGCCTTTGCATAAGCCTGTAAGGTCGTCGAGGCTAGGGCAAGTGCTACGGCAAGTGCTACAGGCTAAGGTGGAGTCTGAAGAGGTGAGTCTTCAGATTACAGCGGAAGATTGGGAGTCTACAGTTCTAATTGCAATGGGGAGTTCATTCCATAGTAGGGGAGCCAGAAGGGAGAAGCATCTGGGACGTGTGGAGCGTTGTCCCGGATGTTTTAGCAAAGGTTCTGACAGCTTCCCTGTGTTAGCTCATCTGAGTGAGCGGGAGGGGTTTTAGGGTTGGATCAGTCTTTGAAGATATGGGGGTGCCATACCTTTGGTTGCTTTGTAACATCAGTGTTTTGTACTCTGTGCGGGGCAGTAACTGGGAGCCAATTGAGGGAGTGGAAAAGGTGGGAGACATGTGTACATTTTGGCTGGTTGATGACCAAGCGTGTTGCGGCATTCTGGATCATTTGGAGAGGCTTAAGTGCACATGTCGGGAGGCCACTAAGGAGAGAGTTACAATAGTCAAGTTTTGATATGACTCATGTCTGGATAAGGAGCTGGGCTGACTCCTGGGAGAGGATCGGGTCTGATCCTTCGAATGTTATAGAGTGTAAACCTACAGGAACGAATGACCGCTGTGCTGTGTGCCCTGAATGAGAGCTGAGTCAGCTGACTGTCCAGGACAACACCAAGGCTCTTGGCTGTTGGTACCGAAGTCACCAGGGCGTTGTCTATGGAAATAGTTTGATCTTGCGTGGGGCAGGACTTAGCTGGGAAGAAAAGATGCTCAGTCTTGTCTGGGTTCAGCTGGAGGTGGTGAGAAGACATCCACTGTGAGATGTTAGCCAGACATGCGGCCATACGCTCTTCCACCTGAGTTGCAGAGGGGGAGGATAGAAACAGTTGAGTGTCATCGGCATAGCAGTGATAACATAGATTGTGAGCAGATATGACAGTGCAGAGAGATTTAGTGTACAAGGAGAAAAGGAGGGGGCCAAGTAGGGAAAGGAGTGATACCGCTCTGTAGATCTTGACGTCTGAGGAGTAGTTTTTTGTTTTGTTTTGAGGAGCAGCGTTGTTCTGGCAGATGGGATACAGCCTGAAGTTACAGATGTGTTGATGATGGAGGTAATGAAGGGGAGCAGATCAGGTGCAATGGTCTGGAAGATTGGGGAAGGGATGGGGTCAAGAGGACAGGACCTCATCTGGAGAGAAGGAGGACAGGCATGATATGTTGGGGTTAGCATTGCTTTTATTGGGGTTAGCATTGGGTGATTCGTACACTTCTCTATAGGGAAGATGGGAAAAGGAGCTACTGCTGTCACCAACCTCAAGCTGTCATCATCCCTCTCAGCGTCAGCTGAGAGGGATGATGTTGGGGTGGGGAGGGGGTTTAAGGAGGGAGGGGAAAGTGGAAAAGAGCTTCCTTGGGTTAGAGGCACAGGATTGAATCTTGGCGTGGTAGAAAGAGGATTTAGCAGTGATAGTGAGAGGGAGAAGGCAGAAAGGAGTGAGTGAAAGTGGGAGAGGAAAGTGGGAGAGGTCATCTGGATCTGTTGAGGTCATCAAGACGGATCTGTTCGATTTTTCATATTCCATCCTGATTGGCTAAGATAGACATCTAAAGTTTGCAGGAGTGGCCTGTTTTGAACAAAATGCCGCAAACACAGCGTCCGATTGCACTTGCAGTGAAACTTTGCACGCACATTCGCACTACGTTGAGGAACAAATGCCACCCTTTTAACATTGCCTTATTATAGCGCAACCAGGAGGCCTATTTTTGTAAAACCATTGTTTTCCCAACAATGTATGAAATGTCCCAAAGTTGAAAAAGTGTTAACATATTTATAAAATATATGCAACTTGAAATGCAGGCCTACAGTAGAACTATTAACAATTATTTGGCAAATCTGACTGAGGTAAACCAAGCTCCACCCATTTGATGATCAAAGTTATCCTCATAACAGTCATTCAATTCTGTAGAGTTTATATCGTTAAAAAATATTTGGTTACAGGTTATACTAGTATGGCTCCGCCTGCTCTCTCTGCATCGTATTGCCTACATGGACTTCTTCATAAACTGATAAACTGACTGGTAAATCATTGCAAATATTTTGGAATGTGAAAAGATGAGAAGGACCTTGTCAAATCAAGTAGCTAGCTGGAGAGTGGCCTAGCTTAAAGTTCCTTTAGTGTAACAAAGCCTGTCCAGTAGCTTACATTGACAATAGCAGCACACAATAGCAGTTTCACCAGATTATACAACTTATAGTATCACTGGTAACAATATGGTTAGTGTACATATAGCCTAACAATAGCGTACTTACAACATAGATACTGTGCCAATTCTGAAGTGTTTCTCTTTTTTTTCTTTTTTTCTTTACCAGAATGGAGTGTGATGAACAAACATGTCAATATCTCGTCACATCATTGTATCATCCTTGGTAAACATTCAGAAAAAGTAAAGAAACAAGATCCATATGTCAAAAAGCCCACAGCAGAAGGCCTTCAAAGCATACTAAATGTTGCTCAACAGAATCAGAATCAGAATCAGTTTCATTGTCACATCACAGGTTTACAAGGTAAAAAAGTGGGTGAAATTCTTTTTTGTACATCGTTCCCATCGCAACGTTAGTTTCCATAGAAAGAAGAGGGGGGGGGGAGAAGAAGAGGGTGGGGGGCAGGTGGGAAGGAGATCAAAACAAGAGAGCAACAGAAGGCCAGACAAGTTATCTACATATTTACAAATTACCTGAGATAATAAAAAACACTAAAAAAACTAAACTAAGGTGCCTGAGCATAGCAGCAATGTATTGTATACTGTGCATGTTATACTTATACTGTGCATGATAGACAATGGACGTTAAGGTGCTTAGAGGAAAAGGAGCACAATAAAAAACAAACAAAAAAAAGTCAGTGCGTTATACAAGGGATTAAGGTGCAAAAGGTCAGTGCGTGTCCACCTAGAGTGGACTGACCCTAGTATAATCCGCAAGTAGCTCCATGAGGGAGTGCAACAAAAAGTCATTTGTACCTGGTGTAGTCCACAGGTGTGTCCGAGGGGGGCTAAAGTCCAAGTCATTGTCCCTGGTATAATCCACAGGTGTGTTCAGGAAGAGCCAGAAAAGTCTGCGCCGCCTGCTGTCAGGCTGCTGAACTCATCCAGGCTTATGCCCCATTCAGCATTCTGACAGCAGCTGGATTGAAACTACACCAAAACCTGGTGGTGGAACTCTTGATACTGCGGTAGAGCCCCTTGCCCGGTCGCGGTTGTTGTAGGGGGTTGAACAGTCTGTGACTTGGGTGGTGCTTGTCCTTGATGATGCGCTTGGCTTTGACCACGCACCGCTTTTTGTACAGTTCCTGGATCGCTGGGAGCTCGATTCCCATTATCCGCTCTGCCGATCGCACTACTCGTTGTAGGCTGATCTTTTCTCGGGCAGTGCAGTTCCCGTACCAGGCCGTGACACAGCCTGTTAGGATGCCTTCAACAGAACTGTTGTAGTACAGCCTGAGGATGCGACGTCCTACTCCGAGCTTCTTCAGGCGGCGGAGCCAGTACAGTCGCTGCTGAGCCTTTTTCCTCACGTGTGTGGAGTGCGTCTCCCATTTGAGGTCCTCCTCGATGTGTACTCCGAGGAACTTGAACTCGCTGACCCTTTCCACTGCAGCACCGTCGATGAGGATGGGCGCATGGTCTCTCCGTGGCCTCCTGAAGTCCACGATCAGTTCTTTGGTCTTGTCGACGTTAAGAGAGAGGTTGTTCTCCCGGCACCAGTGTGCCAGTGATTTGATCTCCTCTCTGTAGTCAGACTCGTCGTTGTTGACGATTCGGCCTATCACTGTCGTGTCGTCCGCGTACTTTATGATGGTGTTGGAGACATGTGTGGCTATGCAGTCATACGTGTACAGGGAGTAGAGGAGAGGGCTCAGCACGCATCCCTGGGGTGCTCCGGTGTTGAGGGTCAGGGGGTCGGATGTGATGCTGCCCATTCTCACCACCTGATGTCGGTTGGACAAGAAGTCCTGTATCCAGTCGCACATGCTTGGGTGTAGCCCTAGGTGTCTGAGCTTTTTGTCAAGTATTGCTGGGACAATGGTGTTGAATGCTGAGCTGTAGTCCACGAACAGCATACGTACATATTTGTCCTTCAGCAGCTTGTTGTCCATGTGCGAGAGGACGGTGTGGAGAGCCATGGCACGGTGTGGAGAGCCATGGCAGACAGATACAGATGGGATACTTTCCTTCAAAAATAATGGTATCTTAGAGCAAACAATACCTGCATCAGGCTCATCAAGAAGACTGAGTCGGGTTAATACAACATTGTTTAACATACGGAAAGATTGTTTCATTTGTGGGAAGGCCATACAAGACAAGAACATCTGACATTAAGACTGGGACAGGTACAGTAAGAGTACCAGAGACACGGTCTGTCATGCAGCATCAGAAAGGTTGATTGTACCCGGATGTCTTTGTGTATAATGCCAAACATCATAAAATCTTTAAACGAAATATAAAACTGAAATAAAACATAAATAATCAGAACAGCATACCAGTACCTTTGAAAAAGCTTTTATTAAGCTCACTGCAGTAATTGACAAAACTGTTTTCTCTAAAGAAATTTAAATGATGACTCTAAACTAAGGGTTATGATGACATACTTAAGAAACTGGTCCATGCTTTGTCTCAATATATCTGTAGCTCTATGTAGTATTTGCCTCTCAGAGAGATCTTGGCTCTTGTGTCTCACAGTCTTCTGTCTCTTCGTTTTTTTTCTTGGCGATGTGCAGCTTCTAATAATAATGATAGTGTCTCTTCAGTGTGGACTTGAACAGTCCAGTGTTGGCGTCTGGCGAATCTCCATGGGGAGAGAGTTCCAGAGGGCAGGGGCTGCTACACTGAAAGCTTTATCGCAGAGGGTCCGCTTATTTCTGTGAGGGGTGGTGAGGAGCCCCAAGTCAGAAGACCTCAGGTTCCGCGCTGGGGAGTAATCCTCGAGGGGGTCTGACAGGTACCACGGGGCTAGGGCATTGAGAGCTTTATAGGTGAGGAGGAGCAGTTTTGTAGGTGATGCAGAATTTAACCGGAAGCCAGTGGAGGTGTTTGAGGGTGGGGGTGATGTGCAGCCAGTGTTTGGTGCGGATGAGGTCTGTCCAGGGCAGGGCTTTGGTGTAGTGCTGAGGTACAGCTGGGTGTCGTCAGCGTAGCAGTGGAAACGTAGACCATGGTGGCGGATAATCTGACCAAGCGGGAGCATGTAGATGGTGAAAAGGATGGGACAGAAGCCTGTGGCACACCATGGTTTACTGGGGCTGGGTGGGAGCTGGATCCATTTATGGAGACAAACTGTTGCCTGTTGGACAGGTATGAGTGGAACCAGGAGAGAACAGATCTGGTGAGTCTGAGGTGGGTGGAAAGGCGGTCGAGGAGGATGGAATGGGAGGCGGTGTCAAAGGCTGCACAGAGATACAGAAGAACCAGGATACTGATGTGGCCTAAATCAGCAGCCCTGAGGAGATCGTTAGTGATCTTAATCAGGGCGGTCTCGGTGCTGTGGTGGGCTCTGTAGCCAGACTGGAGAGGTTCAAAGAGTTCATGATTGGACATATGCTGATGGAGCTGTGCAGCTACTGCACTGCTCTTTCCAGGGTCTTGCTGAGGAAAGGAAGGTTGGAGATTGGCCGGTAGTTAGAAAAGTCATCAGGGTCCAAACCAGGCTTCTGGACAGGCTCTGTTACACTAAATGTAACTTTAAGCTATGTCACTCTCCAGCTAGCTGATTAGCTACTTGATTTGGCAAGGTCCTTCTCATCTTTTCACTTATCATCAATATTTGCAATGATTTACCTATCAGTTTATGAAGAAGCCCATGTAGGCAGGCAATACGATGCAGACAGAGCAGGTGGAGCCAAATACAATAGTATAACCTGTAACCAAATATCTTAAATGATATAAACTCTACAGAAGTGAATGACTTGCTGTTATGAGGATAACTTTGAGCATCAAATGGGTGGATCTTGGTTTCCCTCAGTCAGGTTTGCTAAATAATATTTTCAAATTTTCTCAACATTGGGACATTTCATACATTTTAGGGACTTCCACTCAAGTGAATTTGCTAATATTTTTCCACCCTTGATAAGTGAATTGAAAATAAAACTAATCTGTGTGATACTGTAGATTTCATTAGGACTGTTTCATGTTTTCACGATTTGGGACACCATATACGTTTAGTGACATAACTCCATGAGTATTAAAGCTACTTTACACTATTGATATTGCTGGATTCAGTAGAACCACACCTTTCAAACAAGACATCATAGGTCCTGCCATGACAATCCATGCCAGAGTCACTACAAAGTAAAGAGAACATTCTACATAGATTTACATTTCCGCCTATGTAGGTATGTGTTCAAATGACTGTATCTCCTATTTACATTCAGATATTGACATTCTTTTTTTAGAATGTAGAAGAATGTCCTGACTTCATTTATACCAAGTTTTAAATCTGTCGGAGCTTCCATTGTGAATCTACATGAGTTTCTATGCCTCAACCCCCAGACGGCCAGGCTTTTTGTTTGGGTATAACCTTATATATCAATTTCACCACTTTTGCAGTAAAATATTTTTACACAACAATCCATTTCATGTATGGGAGACCTTAGAGATGAAGAAAAACTATGTTGTGTTTGGTTCTACCTCCGGTAGGGGTATCTCAAAAACTAAAGCCCTTTTTGGCTGTTTGTCACAGGCCTATTACACCTGACCTGGTGGAGGAGACCTGTGCTCCGAGGAGCACTTTTTCTAGTTTCTTTCATTTCTCTTTCTTTGGACTGCATGCGCAATACAAATACCGAACATATGAACCTATGTACACTATGTACTGCAGCATACAGTAAATGGCCCTAACAGAGGTGTTAGAGCCATACAACGATTTATTTATTTATATATCGTTGCTGTCGGCCAGAAACCTTATCTCCATATTCTTTTTGTGTTTTTTCGTAAATGAATGCCCCACTTGATCATCCTACAGCGTCACACAAAAGTATCAAAAATAGCAGATCCACAAGCTCGAAGCGCGGCGCGAAACGGTGCGTTTTGAGCTTGTTGATCTGCTATTTTTGCTATTCTTGAACTTGAATCCTGAAAAGTAACCGTTTTGGACATACAGTATGAGGATTCCACCTGACAGAGACAATATATATATATATATATATATATTTTTTTTTTTCATTATATGTACATTTTATTTGTGAGTTGAATGAATATTGAACCAACCCTAAACATCCTAGTAGTTCATTGGGATACCATTGTTAGAATGAAAATAGCTGATTTGCTTTGTTCACAACAAATAAAAGTACATTGTTCAGTGAAAACAGCTGACGAGACATTCATCGATTTGAATGACAAAGCTGCAGGTCGACTGCGGGTTATAAAGGCAGGGCAGGCTGGTGGCTGGTGCTAGAATTGCCAACACAATGGGAAAGGTAAGGCTGGTTGTTTTTCTATGCATCTTTTGTGCCTCTGCGTACCTCCACAGACTGTTGAAACGAAACCAATAAACAGGGATCATTTATCCCTTTGTCATGTGATAAAGTCCGCCTGGTCTCCTTATTTGACCTCACATCCAGAAAGAATTCTTGCAATACAACAAACAACCCCCCCTCGATTGACCTGTTTTCAGATCACATTCTACGAGGACAGGAACTTCAAGGGGCGCTCGTACGAGTGCGGCGGAGAATGCTCCGACCTGCACTCCCACTTCAGCCGCTGTAACTCCATCAGGGTGGACAGTGGCGGCTGGATGGTCTACGAGAGGCCTAACTACATGGGCTATCAGTACTACCTGATGAAGGGCGATTACCCTGACTACCAGCGTTGGATGGGATTCAACGACTGCGTCCGTTCCTGCCGTATGATCCCCGCGGTAAGCTTCAGTCAGGCATGGTCTGAGGATCTGTGCCAATGTGCTGGTGATCCTCCACTGCTCTTAGTAACCCTACTGTATATGAAGTCATCTATATGGTGGCATCAGACAATCTTGGAGCAACTACAGTATGACAATTTCAGCTTGTACGTTAAAGCTTAGCTTCTCCTTGAAGTCGTGTGATTTTTGATTGTATATTGGATTCACAGCTAGAGCTTTGTAATAGTCATGTTGCTCTTATTAGAGAAAGAAAGAAAGAAAGAAAGAGAGACCAGCTGTCTCTAATTCTCTTGTAACATGAATCCTTGTCATTTCATCCACCCCACAGCACACTGGCTCTCACAAAATGAGGATCTACGAGCGCGCCGAGTTCGGAGGTCAGATGATGGAGATGAACGACGACTGCGCTTCTGTGTCCGAGCGTTTCCAATTCAACGACATTCACTCCAGCAACGTGATGGAAGGCCACTGGATCTTCTATGAGCATCCTCATTTCAGGGGACGCCAGTTCCTGATGCGCCCAGGCGAGTACAGGAGGTTTAACGAGTGGGGGAGCATGAGCGCCAGGGTGGGCTCCATCAAGCGCATCGCCATGTGAAGAGAGTGATCTCAATGGTCTCATGTAATGTGATGTTAATAAAACTGTTCAGACACCCACTGTGCTGCCTCTTGCATTTCCTTTCCAGCCATGTGTTGTAATTCGAGGCTCCTGCTTGACATGGTCAAAGTTCATGAGCATGATGTCAAATGTTAAAATGATACAACTAAAGGTAGACTAATGTTACAAAACTGACCCTTGGAGTTCTCACAATCAATGCTATTGCATCTGACCCTGTTGATATGTTGATCTGTCCCATGCGTGGCTGGGTAGGTTTAAATGTGTCATGAATGTTACAGGAAAACAGCTTCAACATAAGCCAAACCAAATGAAATCTACAGACACCCTGTAATCGATGCACACATGTCTCCCTCAACCATGATCACTTGATGCAGAAGCAAACACATACACAGAGTTTAAACAAGCATGTTTATTCAGAATGGACAGAGGAAGGAGGTATGAAGACTTCTAGTTGAAGTCAGTAATTCGCCGTAGAGAGCCGACCCTTGGGCTCACGGCTCCCCAGTCGCTGTACCTGCGGTACTCGCCGGGTCTCAGGTAGTAGTGTCGACCCCTGTAGTTGGGCTGGTCATACAGCAGCCAGTGGCCGTCCACCACGCTGCAGGAATTGATGTCGGACATGCGGAAACGCTCTTGTACATTGGGGCTGTCATCGCTCACCTCTTGCATCTGGCCGCTCATGTCTGGGCGTTCATACAGCCTCATCTTGTAAGAGCCATGGTGCTGCAGGAGGAGAAGATACCAGAGCAGTGTTGATTTTGACAGCAAATTTTGATTTAGTTTTAGTCATATTCTTTTTTAGTAAAATTCCATTTAGTTTTAGTCATATTGCAGTCATCTGAAATGTTTTAGTGTTAGTCTAGTTTTAGTCAACTAAATATCATAAGATTTTAGCCGACTAAATCTACAGTTGATTTAGACATTTAGTCGACTCAAATGTATTTTGGCGGGCCTCGATGGCGTCATGATGGCTGATTTTACTCTTGGTTGCCTGTTGAAAATAGCTGATCTACAAGCTCACAACGCATCGCAGTGCGACGTGTTGTGAGCTTGTAGATCTGCTATTTTCAGAGCGCAACACCCGAGTGCAACCAAGCATAAAATGACTTCTACTTCTACTGGATCTCTTCTCCACCGGTCCCTCCATAACATTTTAGTCTAGTTTTTATTTGTTTACGAAATTGTCAATATATTTAGTCATAGTTTTAGTCATTGTAGCTTAGTTTTTATTTAGTTTTCGTCAGTGAAAAAAGGTAGTCGGCGAACATTTTTCGTCATAGTTTTAGTCGACGAAATCAACACTGTACCAGAGTCAAACTCACTGACATACAGTGACTCCGAACCAATTCACAGTTGTTTTGGACGAGAAGGACAGACGATAGTCAAGAAGACCCTCGTGTTCTTCGTGAAGTGTTTCAAATTGTAAAGTTTGAGCAAAAATGCTGTGTATAGGTATGGATACAAGACACTTGGATTATACTCTGAGCTGTGTTGAAGCTTATAAATAGATTGTTTAAAAATAGTTTTTCTGAACTATTTTAGTAGTATTATTATTTTGGATTATTTATTCACCATGAAGGAAATTGACACAAAAAGTGAATACAATTGTCAATTCAAGGCTTCATGGGGGGAGTAGCTTATAGAAAAAAATGTATTTTCGGGAGTAAAGTACTCATTTAAAGTGCCACTTAACACCAGGCCAAATTTGTGAGTTTGCTTCTCTCTAAAGGTTAGAAACTATAGAAAGGTAAAAAAAAAAAAATGTGCCATGGTACACTGTGATGTAAGAAATGAGCTGATAAAATCAATAATTTATGTTACATTTGACGATGTGCAAGCATTGACAGTAGACCATAATATTGTCAATACCTGCAATTTAATGCTCTTCAATTCAATGTCGAGAGGTCACTCTCAAGACTTACCACTGGGATCATGCGGCAGGAGCGAATACCATCACTGATGCCGATCATGTGCTGGTTGTCGGGGTATTCCCCTCTCCTGAGGAAGTGCTGGGGGCCTTGGTAGTTGGGCCTCTCATATACTATGAAGCAGCCGCTCTCCACCCTGATGGAGTTGCAGCGGTTGAAGACGGTGAGCAGGTCGGCGCAGTCGCTCATGCACTCATGCTGCCGACCGAGGAAATTCCTGTCCTCGTAGAAGATTATCTGTGAAAGGGTCATTTATGAACTGTCAACATGGTTATACATTACTGTGGTTTGATTATCATTTACGATTAATTCTAGAGATTCTTATCGTATTGATTATTTAATTAATGTAATAGCATTAATGATGGCTATCAAACATACTGTACCTTCCCCATTGTTACAGTTGTCGCTTCCTGGATGATACTGGATGGATGCTCTCCACGTCTCTCGCCTTTTATATAAAAAGCTGCTGTGTGATTGCGCAGCATAAAGTATTGTCATTCAAATTGCTGCTATCAACAGATATAGGGACACCAATCAGATTACGTATAGCCATGCTTCATGGTGTGATGTGTCATTGTTCTTGTTCATCACTATTGATCAAAACACCACGGTACATACTGACCCATGTGGTCAACGCTTACAGCATCAGCAAAACAACATACTGTAGCAATGTGCTTGTTTGCAATCAAAAACAAAAAGCTATCCCATGAACCGATTAATTCCTTCATGCACTTTTATATATTCCTCACATTGAGCAACTGAGCATTTAGCAATTAAACTGGGTGGGTAACGTTAAATGTTCCTTGTTTTGAGTTGTTGGATGACAGCCAGTTCACAAACATATTACTCTGGTTCAGACTTCTGAAGTCTTTCTTTTGTTGGATAATAGAAGGTCACATACACACACACACACACACACACACACACACACACACACACACACACACACACACACACACACACACACACACACACACACACACACACACACAAGCTCGTACGCAGGCAGGCAGGCAGTCACGCACGCACGCACGCACGCACGCACGCACGCACGCACGCACGCACGCACGCACACATTCTGTGGTGCAGGGAGGGAATCAATCCCTTGAAAATCCACATTTTAAGAAAAAGTTAATTCCAACACACACAAAGGCCACCTTTGCATTATGATTGTATTGTATTGTATTTGTATTGATTAAGTTCAGTTACAAGGACCTTTATCAAGACCTCTTCATAATGTGTTTAGCTCACACAGGTATCATTACATGTGGTTGACTATTAGGTATAAGGTAGAAAGTTTAAGTCGGGATAAAATACAGCTTTAACTAATCTTTTTTGTAATGTGATATTTATATATTTTTGTCTGTATTTTTCTGTAATAAGGTCCAACAATACATTAATTCAAAGGGTTTTATTATGGTCTCCTCGAAAATGGTTACTGAGAATTTTAAATTAAATATGACACCAGCACACTGTGCTTTATACACACATGCACGCACGCACACTCACACATACTCAGTATTGTATATACTGCATTGGGGTCATTGGGGGGGGTTGATTGATTGAATACTTTATTAACACGCTTATGAACAGTACAGGTAGTACTGTCAAAGGTTATGCTAAAGGAATAACACAAAAGGCCCCAGGGGCTTGTTTCCATAACTCCATTATGGTTCCAGGAGGTCTGCAGCAAAATGATGAACAGTTTAATTTCATTATTATTTCACTATAGGAGTCAAACCCAATGAGAGAATGTATAAGGATGACTATTCATATCATAGGTTTACCTCTTTTCACTGTTATTAGCACAGCTACATTTGTGAAATTTACGAAATCTTTGAACAATAAAAATCTTTTATTATGAGGGTTCCTGGCACTGGTCTGTGTCCGATAAATCTGGGGGTCCTTGACATGAAAATGTTTGAGAAACACTAGTAAAAGCGTCATTGCACCGCATTGGAAGGCCCCACGGTATCCTAAGTCTCTCTCTCTCTCTCTGTGTGTGTGTGTGTGTGTGTGTGTGTGTGTGTGTGTGTGTGTGTGTGTGTGTGTGTGTGTGTGTGTGTGTGTGTGTGTGTGTGTGTGTGTGTGTGTGTGTGTGTGTGGAGGTGGTAGTCGTGTAATGCAGCAAGAATAGCAATGGACAAGGTACAGTATGAACTCTATGAAATAATCAAGATGCACAAAGATATACGAGGGGCTGATACCATTTTATTCAACGTGTGAAAAAGGGCATACAGAAGACACTTGATGAGGATCTCCTCCTCTTCAGAGGTCCATGATGCGTCGGATGGAACCGACCCGGGGGCTCATGCCACCCCAGTCGCCGTACCTCCTGTACTCGCCGGGCCTCATGTAGTACATCTTGCCCCTGTAGTTGGGCTGCTCATACATCATCCAGTGGCCGTCCATCACGTTGCAGGAGTTGAAGTCGGACATGTGGAAGCGGTCCTCGCAGTTGGGGCAGTCGTCGTTCAGCTCCATCATCTGGCCGCTCATGTCGTGGCGGTCGTACAGCCTCATCCTGAAGTTGCCACGGTGCTGCGGAGGCAATCGAAGAAGAGAGCGAGTTATGAACTAGAACTTACAGTACATGCACAGGTGGCTGTTTCTCTGTTGTGTGGTTTGAAAACACTGGTTTGAAAATGTGTTGTGCCCCAGGCAAACCAGGGATGTCAGGTTGAAAGTGATTAAAATATATTTTGGGGGGTACAGAATTTGCCTCCGTATTCGGACTGATATAGTCAATTTAAAAAGGGTGTTTGACTTTTTTGTATAGTTGTTGCAATAATAATGTGTGGTTGTCACAAAATCCCAAGGCACATCTGGACTTTTCACACAGCACACCAGTGTGCTTCGGCACACAGTTTGGGAACCACTGTTCTAGAAACCTGCAGCTCAACAACTGAAAATTGTTCTCTATTACTAGTCAGTGTATTATGTGGATACAATACACATTCTGTTCTAGTTCTCCCTGGGCTGTGCAGCCTCGTTTCTCTGCAGAATTTCCTTGTTATCTCTGTTGTCAAACGTCTCTAAAGTCAATGTCTCAAGAATCCAAACGAAAACAACCGACCAGTTGTTCATATAATTGTATCACTGTTTTTCAACAGCTTTTTGAACACAAAGCCAATTCCCTCGCTCGGTTACGAAACATTCATAAACCCAAGCTCGTACGGAGGCACTGTGTGGTCCTAACCGCTCCTTACCATGGGGATCATGCGGCAGGACCTAACGCAGTCGTTCATGCCCATCATGCGCTGATAGTCGGCGTATTCACCCCTCCTCAGGAAGGACTGGTGGCCCATGTAGTTGGCGCGGTCGTAGATCTGGAAGGAGCCGCTCTCAACCCTGATGGACTGGCAGCGGTTGAAGTAGGAGTGCAGGTCGGCGCAGTCACTCATGCACTCATGGTGACGGCCGCTGAAGTTCCTGTCCTCGTAGAAGATGATCTAAGGACAAAGGATGAAGGCAGCATTCATTAAACACATGAACCATAGAGTCCCTGTTCTTTTCTTTCTAGTTGGCAAAAATAGCAGTTCTATAAGCTCACAACACGTCAACGTGTTGATGTGTTTTGCTGTTTTTGCTATTTGACATACAGCAAAGAAGGGTGTAAGTGGTTCAGCATCATCCACAGAGGCCTCCCTGCTGTGTGAGGAGTAGGGCCTACAGTAGGTGAAGCAGTATTTGCAGAATACATCAGACAATGTCAAATTTAGTTAAATGTGAGTTCAGTTGATACTAGTTTGGCTTTAAAACACATACTGTATACATAATATATACTTTTTGTTGTCCATCTGGGCCATGAAATGTATTTGCAAATATACCGTTTCCCTCGGTTAGTGTACCAAACGAACATGTACCTTGCCCATGGTTGCTGTTGCTGTAAGCGAGCTTCTTTCCCTGTTGTCACTACCTGGATGAAGTATACTTATATATATACGTTGGAGCTTTGCAAAGGTGTGATGCCAGCTGTTGTCATTCAAATAAGCAGGTAGGTGAGTCAGCAGAGTGGTCACCGGTATCTTCTCTTTGGACAACAGTTGCACACGAATGTCACGAAACCTTAGTCAGAGTAGGTAATGGGTGGTAGAATGTAACTTGTGTAACTAATATTCATTGTATCGTTATTGAATAATGGTTGCCAAATTCAAATCTGGCATAATCAGTATTTATTGAACATGATGGTTCATTTGCTCAACTAACAGCTCCGAAAATGTTGCCAGTATCAATGTTCTCGTCATTCTCACAGAGGTTTTCCTGTGCAGACAAAGGGGCATTTCTCCTGTCCAGTAGAGCTTTGTTTATGACCCTTTCTGGTTGAGGGCTCTGCCAACGGTGCATATTTTAGGCTCTGTTGACTGTGAGCCACTGTGTCATATAGGCCTACTATGGTGATATGTCTATGAGATTCTAGTGTGATCAAAGCAGCAGTGTAGCAGCAACTGATGTGGGCAATGTTGCCCCTCACAGCTGCCAAAGAAGTTGCTCCGGGCATCACTGCCTTGTTCAACACCAACCTTCTCCAGGCCCCAAGACCAGTATCCCACCCTGGGCGACCGGGCTTTCTGCTCCACTGCCCCACGCCTGTGGAATGCCCTCCCCGACCACTTAAGAGCCTCAGAAACATTTTAACACATTTTTAACAGCTTTTGCATAGCCTTTTTTTCTTAGGTCTTATAATTCGTTTTTAATAAACTTTTTCAGAAAGTGTCATATTGTTGCTGAATGCTTTTTTTTGTTGTTTTTGCCCTGCCTTTTTTTTTATTTATTTTTGTGCCATTTGTTTTTAAACCCTGTAGCACTAACACCAAAAATGTAAAGTGCGTTCTAATAAAATGTATTATTATTATTATTATTATTATTATAAGACTCATCCCTCTTGGAATCATCAGCTATATTCCATTTTAGGCCAACTAACTAGAAAAGACAAAGCAAAGAGAAAGTAGACTCTCATACATAATCCTCCAAAAATAATATGCATATAGATAATGAAAAAGAATACAAAAGAAAAACTGCCTTGTTGACTTAGTTTTTGTTAGATTTCTCGTACACACAAACACACACACACACACACACACACACACACACACACACACACACACACACACACACACACACACACACACACACACACACACACACACACACACGCACACACACACACACACAATCAAATAATGCAAGTCAGAAAACATTTGGGAGCATCGTTTTTTGTTTTTATTAAGTTGCGAGGTTGAATGGTTGTTCTCTAAAAGTCTGTGATGCGGCGGAAGGAGCCAGTGGTGGCACAGGTGGCTCCCCAGTCACTGAACTTGCGGTACTCGCCGGGCCTCATGAAGTACTGGCGTCCCCTGTAGTTGGGGTGCTCGTACATGGTCCAGTAGCCGTCCATGACGTTGCAGGAGTAGATGTCGCGGCTGCGGAAGCGCTCCTGGACGGAGTCGCAGTCGTCGCTGAACTCCATCATCTGTCCCTGGAAGTCTGGGCGCTCGTAGATCCTCATACGGTAGGGCCCTCCGCTAGTCTGCTGGGACAAGAGGTAAGAAGACACAGGAGCCACGTAACAACTCGTAAGCTTTTCTATGTAGCCTTCTTTCCTACTGTGTGACTTTACTGTTGCCAATGGCAGTGATTCTTCAGCCTTTTTCATTTCAAGGGGCCCACTTTTCTTTTTATTAAGCCATGGACGCTCATTTGATATACTTTTTCATCTCTGGGACATCAATCTACACTGTAAAGTTGTGTTAATGTAACTCTGATGGAAATGGAGCATAAATGGAACTAATGGAACAAAAAATTGAACCAAATGAACCATTATGGGTCCAACAATGGAACCAAATTTGACTTACTGTCAGAGTTACAGACCAGTAAAGTTCCATTTGGTTCTTAACTATCAACAATTTAGCTGGGGACCCTGTGGAAACTCATCAAGAACCCCACACTGAGAACCAGTCTTAAGGCCAGTCAACACCAATGATTCGCGATGCAACTCTGTGCAACATGCAAGTCCTTGCAACTACTTGCAACCATTATCCCAAATGGCAGTTGCAAGGAGTTGCATTGGTGTGGACTGGCCTTTATGGGAGCCTATTTCTGCCACTGAATGTGAGGCCTTACTTTCTCGCAGTCCTTTATATATCCACATTTTGAGGGTTTATTCTTGCACGTAGCTCTTTCACATTTGTGAGAAATAAAAACTCTGAGATACAAAGTCAGAATTGCAAGAACAAAACCCAAACAATTCAGGCCTTTTATCATAATGCAGTCTGTGATAAACACGAGGCAAAACTCCTCACTGGTCAGACATCCACAGCAAAATCCTGTCACTGACATTTAACACATGAGCGCCATTTTACAGAGTTAAATGATCACTGATGATTTGACTGTGTGAACGCTTTCCTCCCCGCCATGCTACTCACATAGGAGAAGGTACGGCATGATCGGATGGTGTCATTGTAGCCCATCCAGCGCTGGTACTCTGGGTACTCTCCCCTGGTCAGGACATACTGGTAGCCGGTGTAGTTGGGTCTCTCATACAGCACCCAGCAGCCACTCTCCACCCTGATGGAGTTGCAGCGGCTGAAATGGGGGTGCATGTCTGGGCAGTCCGAGTCGCACTCATAGGAGCGACCCTGGAAATTCTTGTCCTCGAAGAAAGTGATCTGAATTGGAACAGATCAAGGGGATCAAATGCCTGTCGCCGCTGCTGCTGCACAGTAAAATCCTCAGTATTCATTGAACTCTTGGAGTGTACAAATGTAACCAAAAAGATTTACAAATGGATAAATGAACACTGGGGATTCTATTGTGTGTACTTGCAGGGCTGTGACTCGAACCATCCTGAATGCAATTTTCAAACCACCGTTAAATCCTTTTATTGAATGCATTCTTGTTTTGACTCTTTTAGATCCTATTTAAAGCTTCACAATGGGAAAAGGTTCAATATGGAAAATGTATTTAGTTATACAAGATGCATACAGTGTGCATATAGTACAATCAA
This sequence comes from Gymnoscopelus braueri, assembly GCF_963280865.1. Classification (NCBI taxonomy): domain Eukaryota; kingdom Metazoa; phylum Chordata; class Actinopteri; order Myctophiformes; family Myctophidae; genus Gymnoscopelus; species Gymnoscopelus braueri. Next base: position 23,553,848 of record NC_137626.1, on the reverse strand, counting down.
CAATTTACTTTAGCTGATGCCCCCTTTTCCACAATTACATTTTAACCTGGATATGATGATAACATTGAAGTTAAGCATGTTTTTAATAACTTATTTTACTCTCCACCTGCCCCAAAAACTAAATTATATGTACAGTTCCCAAACAAGTTATTTCTCCTCTTACCTTACTCATCCTGAACAGATAACTGAAGCGGTTTCCGTAAATGCAACAGAGCGACAGCCGCCTCTTTTATAAACCTCAATCAAAGGTTGTTGGATTAGATGTTTTGTTATTGTAATGAGCAGGGATTTGAGGCTTTGGATACCCTGCCAAGGACTTGATCCTGTCCATACAGATAAAAACCCTGATTCATCAATGCAAATGGCCTAGCCTGGCACATTACTGTCCCTCCTGTCTTTTGATACTGTACGTCGGCCACCAGGAGACATTTTATTCACTAATCCACAATATAGGGGATACTGTACATGTTTAGGGAGTGGAATGCTTCAGGTCATCACAACGTACACACTTTGTAGTCCCTTGAAATGAGAGTTTGATTGTCGACTGCAAGAGGTAAAATAAAGATGTAAACTGGAACTTATGAGAGCTGGTCAGAGTATGTCTACCTATGCAGAGTTCCATCATGTGCAAACAAGTTCAAATGTTAACATTTAAAAAGAACATGAATAAATGAATGAATTTTGGAATGCAATCTCAGTGTAAAGCAGGCTTCGTTCTCACCAGCGCCACTTGAAGCAAATCGCACCCAGGTTTTGCAAATAGGCCTACCGCTAATGAAAGAGCCCTACAGAAGTCCCTGGACGGGTGCTACACCAGAATGTTACGTGTGGTACTGAACATCAACCAGGACGAGCACATTACCAACAAGCGTCTGTACGGGGCACTACCAAGTGTATCAGAAAAGATTGCAGTCAGGAGGATGAGACTAGGCGGCCACTGCCATCGGCACCGAGAATTCCCGGTCAAAAAGCTCGTACTGTGGGAACCAACACACGGGCATCGATCAAGAGGACGTCCCACACCTACCTACGTGGATGTACTAAGGAAAGATGCTGGTGCAGAAAGCACAAAGGAGCTGGCCAGATGTATGGAGAACCGAGATGACTGGAGACTCCGATGGAGGGCTCGTCTGAGGACGACGTAGAGAGAGAGAGGCTGCTGATATGTGTCATACGTGCGTGCTGCGTGCATGTGCATGCATGTGTCTTAAGTACGACTTTGTGTGTGTGTGTGTGTGTGTGTGTGTGTGTGTGTGTGTGTGTGTGTGTGTGTGTGTGTGCGCGCGTGTGTGTGTGTTCCCGTGTGTCTTTATAAGTGGTACGCATGTGTTCTCTCGCATTTGTGCGTGTCTTTTTAAGTGCTGCGTGTGTGAGTACCGTGCCTCCTGTTTGAGTTTTGTTTTCTTGCAGGTTTGTGGTGCAATCAGCTGCAGGTGTTCGTGCCCATGGAGACAGACAGACATACATACATATGCACAAAAAGTCAATCGTAGCAGTGGTCTAGCACCACTTAAAAATAAACCTCATGGAGTGCCTTGAGAGGCTAGTAAAATACCATATCGAGCATCACGATAGATCAGGCAGTCACGGCAGTCAGGCTGTTCCCCACGCTCATTCACCGTCCAATCTCATTCGCTAACTCCTACGCTACGCCCTCAATCCTAATGGTTCATTCTAGGCTGTCTTTTTAAGCAGAACTCCGCTCACTCTTCATACGTCTCCCAGGTACTGCACGCCACCCTCTCCTATCTAGACAACAAGGAGGGGAATATGCCAGGCTGCTCTTCATCGACTACAGCTTGGTCTTCAACACCATAGTTCCCACCAGGCTGGCTATAGCAACTTAGTTGATCCGGGTCTGAACCCTGCTATGAGCACCTGGATGTTGGCTCCTGGACTTCCTAACTGCTAGACCACAGATAGTCAGGGTGGGCAGTCACACCGTAAACTGTCTCTTCTTGAACATCGGTGAAACCAAGAATGTGGGCTTCTGCTATAAAACGACAGAGGTCCTACACTCTGCTTGATCGATGGGGCACCGGTGGAGAGTGAGCAGCTTCAGGTACCCCGTTGTGCAGATCACCGAGGACTCGACCTGGAGAATGCACAGGGAGTCTGTAGCAAAGAAGTTCTTCTACTCTATACTACCATCCAGAGCATACTGACAGCGGGCATCACTGTGTTCGGCTCAGCGTACCATACACACTCTCTCGCCCCTGCTGGATATTTATGACAGCTGATGATACTTGAAGCATTACGGACAACAGGCAACATCCCGGTAAGGGACTGTTTGCTGCAATGTGGACTGGCATGTTTGAGGTGTCTCATATCCCGGGGCTCAAGGCTCAGGAAGAGCATCTACCCAGCAGCTGTTAGAGCCATAGGCAAAGACATGGACAATAGGATGAAAGGGGAAAAAAACAAAAAGAAACTATACAAATCAAAACAAAAACAACATAAACTAGAAAATGCGCTCCTCGGAGCACAAGTCTCCGCCAGCAGACCTGTGCTATTTTAATCAAATGAAATCACTTACCCTATCTTTAACCATAGTTTTCTGGGAATGTTCTAATTCTTACTTAAAATAGAACATGTTACTATATCATAGCAATTATATTATCATAGCAATAACTAATGAGATACAGTAGGGTAAAAGATATATCTTTTAGTTAAACAAAAAGTTCTTTGTTAAAAGGTGAATGTTAAAGTAATTTATGTACCCCTGAGATGAGGAACATAAAGAAATATTTATTGTCAAAAATATGTTCTAAAAGCACATTTTGCCAATAGGCTGGTGAACCTCTTGTGTTTTTTAGGAATTTGAAGGCTGTGGGCCCTATTCCCAGGGACATTTGAACAAACCACTAATTAGGGATTTCGGACTAGGCAAGAGGCGTTTCCCCGCAAAATTCGGTATTCTATGGCACCCCCCTCACCCGCCAAATACCTGAGCTACCCGTTACATTATGCATAGGTGTGGTTTGGGCGTTACAATGATAAAACCAATCACCGTGCCAGAAGCCATTGCCTTTAAGAGAAGACTGCGCTAGCCGTCATCCCGATCCAATATATGCTCTAGCCTATCTACCTGTCTGCACTGTTGCCTGGTCTGATTATTATAAGCCACATTGGGCTTGTTTTCCTTCTTTTTTTTTATTTTATCCAAATACATTTTTATATTAATTTGTAGCCTATTGTGTTCACAATAAGCTTGTCATATTAGTCAGATCCGGAATAGTATATGAAAGCCATTTAAAATATGTATACTATTGGTACACACTGGCTGCTCCCAAATAATTAATTACATCATGTTGCGACAACGCTCCTACGTGGTACACAGACAAACAGTAGCACTGGGTATAATAAATTGGACAGTTTTAGGAAAGGTCTATAGCCTATGTACTCACGTTGGCTGTTATCGTTCTATTTCCACCGTTCTAATGGATTCCAGGGGTGTGTAAACATCTCTGTAGTAGCTCCATAGTTTCCTCTGAAGTGACGCAGTTAAAGTTAACTTACATCCATATTGTCCCCGTTATCTTTCATCATCCACCTTTGTTCAGTAATCCCGAACAGAGCTAAACTTTAAGTTTACATCAATCAAAGCCTCTCAAACCCAGACACATTGCTGCGATGCGTATGTGCGTCGCCTATACCTACCCAAAATAACAGACATACAAGCTATCAACGGCGCTGCATCATGTCGTGTCGACAGCTTACATATCTGTTATTTTGGACAGCATACAATGAGGCGCGCGCGCGCCACGGAGTAGCCTATCACTAAACCAAAAATATTACATTACGTGGTCAACAACATAGCCTACTAGACATGTAACTTGCTTGGAGCTTTTAATGCAGTGGTTCTCAACCTGTGGGTCGAGACCACAATGGAGCACCCAACGCCTGGCGAGCTTGTAGATCTGCTATTTTCACAATATTTATCTGTGGAACCGAGTCAAACAAAATGGGGGGGTCCCCAGTTCAAATATGGTTATTTTGGGGGGTCATGAACGTAGCGTTTACGCGGGGAATATAATAATAATATAGCAGGCTAATATATATAATATAGGCTATAATATAATATTCACCCGCACGTCCCGCAGAATGGGTTTAATGAGACAGCAGCCAAAATGAAAATCACACTATGATCCGATCATCTTATAAAAAATGTAAGTGCTTAAGATTTTAGCCCAAACCCAACGGGACCCGACCCGGCCCGTCGGCACCGGCTGAGCTGGGTCTACGTTTTTTTTACATCCAAATAAATTCACATATTAATTAATTTGTAGCGTAGGCTATTGTGTTCACAATAAGCAACTTGTCATATTAGTCAGATCCCCAAGAGTATATGAAAGCCATTTAAAATAGTTATATATTCCTACACAGCTGATGCCAAATAATTAATCAACAGGGCAGCGCAACGCTAAAGTAGCCTAGGTCAAATCAATCACTGTCTTGTCATGACGCAGCAGTAGAGAGCTCCCTTTAAAGTTTAAACCATAACATGACATAAATAATGGATCTTCAGAACTTTCTTCATGTCTTTTTCACCTCAAAGTAAATGTTGGATTACTTCTTCAAATGAAAGCACAGGCAGCGGCCAGAAGGTAACATTGGACGTGATTTCTCCATTGCAAAAATGATTACGGTTATTCTATGAAACATATATTTCATAGAATAACCATAATCATTTTTAAAATGGTTATGGGGAAGTGTATATATTTATATAGCCCTATTTGCTCCAAGCTGTTTTTTAAATAAAATATAGACTGTTAGGGTAGAATGACTCCTGTTCTTAACGAATTACCAAGATTTAATGAGAAATAAGGCTTCTTTAGAAAAATGACTGACGGGCTGGGCTGGGTCTAATTTGTCAATTATTAGTCGAGCCAGGCTGAAATATTTAGGGGATATGAAAGCTCTAGTTAGTAGTTTGAAGTGCTCATGTGGCTAGTTGCTTCTTTTTGTTTTCATAGACCTGCGGACTGCGGTTGCTTATTTCTCTCCAAGGCTGGCAACACGGCTCATGGTCCAACGCACAAAGCCATTGTAGTGTCTGTGTGCACTTGACGGGTGATTTTATAAACCAGCGGGTGCTTTTAGAATCCACTATCCTCCCTCCCCAAGCCGTACCCATGTGTGGGTTGAGAATTTCAATGTGGGGGATATAGCAACAACACGCCCACGGGCACACCTCCACGCGCAAATAACGGCGTCGGCATAATGGTGACGGGTAGAGCAGGTGCTAGAATAACCTATTGGGGCGGCGCAGGTCCATTATCCCGATTTAACGGGGAATTTTTGGCCACAGAATGGGGCCGTGTGTCTGTGAATAACATTGTTTGTACATTTTGTTGTGATTTGAATATGCCAGCATTAACCCTTTGATTTTGGAATGTTTGACCGCGGCTTTGCCGTAGGGATATCTGAATTTGATCTTTGACTTGTTGTGCTTCCACCATGTACTGAGCTGCCAGGAGATAGTCTATGTCTTTAGCAAAACGGCCATCACAATGCAAAAGGCGTTGGTTAAAATATTTTCTGTGTGTGATGTTTTTTGCTCTTTCTGTTTTTAAACCACCGCGGCCATAAGGGTACTTTGATGGGTTTGCCAACTCTTCAAACTTGTCGTCTTGGTAGAATGCGCGTGGTTTTTGGTGGTTTTCATATGGGAGTCCTCATAATTGAATGGTTTGTTCAAATGCTTGTCTGTCTTCTTCATCTTCATTGTCTTGAACAGTTTCAGCAGTTGATGGGTGTGTTTGATCTATGTCAGTTTTCTCTAGTGCTACATAATGTATTTGATCAAGGTGGCCAATTGTTACAGTATTAAGACTTCGGCCTTGTTGTGGGATCAATTCAACTCTATAGTCCTCTTCTGTGTTACTGTTGTAGATGAGTATGCTTTCTTAGCTTTGGCCTTCTGCGCCTTTGCTTCTTCATCAGGTTTCAGACGATGATTTGCTGCTTCTTCAGTTTGCGTAATGGGAGTTAGTTTCATTGTGTGATCTCAACTGTGATCTCTGTTTGTACTGTAAAGTACTGTTCCTGTCTAAGCTATTTATATATTTATATTACATATTGTGATGTCACGTGAAACTTGACCAATGTTAGGTGTTCTCAGAGGGACACACACACGCACGGATGGCTTTTTGAAGTGACACACCTATTTATAGGATTTTATTTCGTCATGCGTCTCACTAGCCAATCAAAAGCATTGGTGACAACATATTGTCACGTGTCACGTGAAGTTTGACCAATGTTAGCTTGGCTAGGGGGGGGGACACACAGCGGGACAGAACGAAAACATACTCTCCACCTCCGGTGGAGACAAAAATTGCAAAATAAAATAAATAAAATAATAAGATAAAGTGTGATGAACTGTATTTCTTTAGGGATTGCTGAAACCGATATCGGCGATATCGCACAATGTATATAGGCTGTCTGTAAACAGTGTTATACCGTATATCAGTGGTTCTCAAAGTGGGGTCCGGGGACCCCCATGGGGCCCTTGAGGGAGTTCCAGTGGCCCCCCAGCAAAATGTGTTGGCATCAAAATTATTTTGAACATATTTGAACTCTATATACATTGGCTATTTGAAAATAGCCAATATAACTCAGGTCTAACTTCTTTTTCAGTTACAGATATCGTGACATATCGTTGATAAAAACTCTTGTAATATATTGATTATCACAGATATCGTGTATCTCACAACGTGTCGCATAGTGGCTTGTAGATCTGCTATTTTCTAAAAACCTTGAAACATGTGACAAATTTTTACATTTTAACAACACAAATCTTATATGGGGTCCATGGCACAAAACCTTTTCAGATGGTGGGTCCTTGACCAAATAGCTATAAATAGTCTATCAATTAGGGGGTCCTTCCTTGACGTGAAAAAGTTTGAGAACCACAGCATATTTTTCTATAGTTGCTATTGTATAATACTGTATACATACAAAGTATCTGTACACATGAGCATGCCTTATTTTCATAGTAGTGAAGAGAACTATATGAAAGTAATAGTAGCCTACCTTCACACCATTGAAAGTAATTAATTACTGAAAACCTCACACAAGATGGGGCCACCTGTCCATTGAACTCAATGGATGGGGTGGGGTGGTCGCTCGATCTATTAATAGCAATTCTTCTTCTTGATGAGGCTTTTTATTATCTTTATTTCCCTTACCTTCATTGCTACTGTTTTATATTGATGTTAATTAGTATTTTTTGGGCCCAGTCAGGGTTCCTTTAACCCCCCATAACTTTGAGATTGAGACGTTATGGGGAGTCCTTGAAATAATAAAGTTTGCAGTGGTGTAAAGTGTAAGTAACTAAGAAGGCCTACATTTACTCAAGTACTGTACAGTCTGTACTTAAGAACAATTTTGAAGTCTTTTTTACTTTACTGGAGTTTCCAATTCTTAGTACTTTTACTTCTACTCCACTACATCTCAAAAGCAAATATTTTGTTTTTACTCCACTACAATTATTTGAAAACATAATTGAAATTTGATTTTATTACAAAACATACAGTAACCACTTCAGCCCTGTTTCCGCGGGAATTTACTGGAGCAAAAATCCTGTGTGGGAAACATCCTGTGGGGGGACCGGAAGTAGGAAATAGCGGCTCAGTGTGTTTACATTTGCCAGCAGAACGTAGCTCGTTCGCAGCTGGCTAACGGGCCTTTTGCATGTAGTTGAAGCGCAAGGGGGCAGGGGGTCGGTGCATGGGGAGAGAGTCAGCGCACTGAAGTCAAGGCACACTACAGACTACTGTGTTGTTGACAGACAACGGATGCACGCTTATTATGAGAAACAACACAAATAAAACATGGCAAAACAGTTGCGTGCATTAGTGCAAGATGAGGGTAAAGGAAACATTCAGTCTAAATGTCCAGTAATTCGCACGCGAAAAGGAAACATTAATGTCCAGTTTGCTAATCCACAACTACTGTGCCAGATAATCACCAAGAGAGTTAAAAAAGAAAAAACGTTTCAGTCATTCAGTCCGACTTCACTGTCTGTAGCCTATAGTAGCCTTTTCATAAATTATATTTGTATAGGCTGTCCTAAGAGTTTATAATATTTAGAGAAATGTAAGGTTTCAAATACAAAAGTATTGGTAGTAGTTGCTGGACATTTAGACTGAATGTTTCATTTATCCTCATCTTGCGCTAATGCACGCAACTGTTTTGCCAGGTTTTATTTGTGTTGTTTCTCATAAGCGTGCATCCGTTGTCCGTCAACAACACAGTAGTCTGTGCCTTGACTTCAGTGCGCTGACTCTCTCCCCCCCCCGCCCCCTGCCCCCTTGCGCTTCAACTACATGCAAAAGGCCCGTTCGTACAGCTACGTTCTGCTGGCAAATGTAAACACACTGAGCCGCTATTTCCTACTTCCCGTCCCCCCGCAGGATGTTTCCCACACAGGATTTTTGCTCCAGTAAATTCCCGCGGAAACAGGTGGATACAATTTGGCCATTTGAAAATAGCCGATCTACAAGCTCACAATGCGTCACGAACTCTTGATGCGACGCATTGTGAGCGTGTAGATCAGCTATTTTCAAAATATTTTTTAATACATTTTATTATACCTTTTCGGCTTTTCCGTCACTGAAAGTCTGAAGCACCACTGCGATAATAAACTGTGACTGTGGTTGCACACATTGGCCACTGGAGGCGCCTGGAAGCCCGACGGTGGCAAAACCAGCGTCCGGGTTCCAGGCAGTGTTGCCATGTCCGCTTATTATAAGCGACTTTGGGCTTCTTTTTCTGTAAAGTTGCAGCAGGTTGCGTTTTTTTGGGCTTGTTTCCTAATGTTGTTTAAACCAGTGGTTATTAAACATTTTCAAGTCAAGGACCCCCAAATGAATATGTAATTGTCCGCGGCGGACCCCCATCTGAAAATATTTTGTGCCAGGGACCCATATAAGATTTGTGTGGTTTTGAAATTTTAACTTTTCCCCCCAGATTTTCTTTGAAAATAGCAGATCTACGACTACAAGCTCACAACGCGTCACATTGTAACGCGTTGTGAGCTTGTAGGTGTGCTATTTTCAATAGAAGACGCATGTTTTAAAGCATAGATATCTATGGTTTAAAGTGCTCATGAGCAAGTCACTTCTTTTGGGTTTGTTTCCATGGACCTGGTTGCTTACTTGTATCGCACAATCTGGCAACACTGGTTCCAGGCGCAATGGTCATGGCGGAGGGCACAGCCGTCTTGAGGAGGAACCGACCAGGGACGAAATCCAAGGTATACCGGGGGTTTCTTTAATGGACGTGTGTATGGGTACATTAAAACACTAGCCCCAGAGGGTACGTGGCAAGTCTAGTTTCATTCGGTTCGGGTGTTTAGTTAAAGCTTTTAGGTCGCAGACGCCGAAGCGCTGGTTCACAACTACAGTAGCTAATCAGTGTTGCCATGTTTTGTGAGAGAAACAAGCAACCAGACTTATAAGTCCTTTTTATTGCCTAAAAATAAAAACTGGTCAAACATTGGCTAAGTTGTCAAATAATATAATAAAGAGTTCAAATATGATTATTTTGGGCATAGGCTATTTGAAAATATTGAAAATATATAGTTTGTACTGTACATCTGCTAATTGTTTTGGGAATATTTTTGAAACATACTAACAACACTCCCTGTGGCACAAAACACTTTCATGAAAATATTTTAGAACCACTTATTTAAATAATAATACAAAATTGTAAAGCAAGCGTAAATAAGCAAGTAGACTTCAGAAACAAGAAAAGAAAAAACGCAACCAGCAACTAACTGTATTTACAAGCAACTTTACAGACAAAGAAGCCCAATGTCGCCTATAATATGCCGACATGGCAACACTGTAGCTAATCGTTAGCAGCTCTGGAACGCTTCCACAGAAAGATAGCAACTTTTTTAAAAGAAAGAAATAAAGCAAGAAAGACGACGAATTCGCGTAGTTTTGTCTGAATGGCTTGTTGCTGAAGACACGGATTTTGTTGTGGAGTAAAAATGAAACGTCTGACTTTGTTTTAATATCAGCCATAGACGCCATCCTCCACGGCTAACGTTAGCACGCAGGCTAGCAGCGCAGCTGTCATCACTGTGACAGCTGATCCACTGACAGTCAGTCACAATAACATTTATTATATAGGCTTACGTGTTGTTGTTCCATTGATCAGTTGTGGAAAAAGTACTCAAATGTTTTACTTATGTAAAAGTATCAACATTGCAACGTACAAATACTGTTACAAGTAGAAGTCCGGAATTCAAAATTGACTTGAGTAAAAGTACAAAAATATTGGCATAAAAATATACTCACCCTATACTCCCATTTCAAGTTTTCAAAATCATAATGTATAAAAATCATTTCAAAATAGCAGACCTACAAGCTCACAACGCATTGCGATGCGACGCTTTATGAGCTTGTAGATCTGCTATTTTCAAATAACCGATATATATATATATATATATATATATATATATATATATATATATATATATATATATATATAAATAACAATCTATATCTACAAAGTAACTAAAGTTTTCAAATAAAGGTAGTGAAGTAAAAGTACAATATTTACCTCTGAGATGTAGTGGAGTCGAAGTAAAAGTATTGAAAATGGGAAATACTCCAGTAAAGTAAAAGTACCTCAAAATTGTACAGTACTTGAGTAAAGGTACTTAGTTTCTTTACACCACAGCAGGTAGGAAATCAATGGATCCGTGGGTGTCATCTGACCGCTGTGTGTGTGTACCATTGTTTTGTTGTTGTTGTAGGATTTCTACAACTGGCCTGATGAGTCATTCGAGGACATGGACAGCACACTGGCTGTGCAGCAGGTGAGATCACATTATCCATCTATGGCATTGGTTCCCAAAGTGGGGTCCGGGGAGTCGGGGACCCCCAGGGGTTCTTGGGGGGCTGTTATATGTTGGCTATCAAAAAATAGCAGATATACAAGTTCACAGCGTGTCACTTGTGCCGCGCTGCGAGCTTGTACATCTGCTATTTTTAGAAATATTTGACTTGAATCTTCTCTTCTGAGGGTCCCTGGCACAAAAGAGTTTCAGATTGGGCTCTGCGGTCAAATATCTATTAATTTGGGGGTCCTTGGCACAAAAAAAGTTTAAGAACTACTATCTATGGTTGTGGGAGGGAACATGTCAATCATTTTCACTCATCAGACAAGTGGAACCCGGCACCCAGAGGATGATGTTGTAAGACAACATTTTGGCATGCTTGCATGTCGACCAACCCAAACGATATAGATGATCAAGAGTTCAAGACCACATGAAATTAAAGCAGGGGTCTTCAATTAGCTGATTGTCTGACTCTGTTGACCATTGAGAGATTTGAGACTAAGCATGGAGTATTACGTTGGTTGTCTCCAAGTGATGCTGCAGCTTTTGATGGCTTCAGAGACTTGTCTGACAGCTCTATCAATGTTGCCGTACACATGATCTTTGCTAATAATATGTTGGATTCATTTGTATTTGGATTCACATGTATTTTCAGACATAAAAGTTCCTATCACACAAAAATTTGGCAATATATTGATATTATATCGATATACTGATAGGAGACTAGATATCGTCTGGGATTTTGAATATTGTGATATCATGATATGCCATAAGTGTTGATTTTTCTTGGTATAGTGATATTTGCCCATTTCGCCCAGCCCTACCAAAAACTGAAAAGGTGATGGTTATGTTCACAATAAACCTGGAGAGTGGGTAGTTATTTTACTTTTACACTATGTATGTATATATAAGAAGCTTGACTGGCCTTTGTGTATGAAATGTGCTGTACAAATAAACTGCCGCTATTTACGTTGTCTCTTTCCAGTATATCCAGCAGAATATTAGAGTGGACTGCGCCAACATTGACAAGATTCTAGAGCCACCTGAAGGTCAAGATGAAGGAGTCTGGAAGTATGAACATCTCAGGTAGTCGCTGCTTATCATGTCTTGAACAAGATCCAAACCCAGCATGTCATGGATAGTTAACAAGTTGACAAGTGTGTCCTGCAACTGCTTAATGATGCTAGCATTCCCAGGTGTCTTGGGGAGGGGCGGGACGACGCTTTAACCCTGGCATCACTAAACACAAAATATTTAGAATTTTCCAAAATGGCAAAAATAGCAGCTCTACAGCTCACAATGTATTTTGCGGTGAGCTTGTGGATTGGTTATTTTCTGATTGTGTAAAAAATATAGATATCGCGATATATCGTCGTGCTCCCTCTCGCAATAAATAATTGACACATTGCCGGCAAATATCGATATTTTATTACAACATGCATGTGCTCTATGGATTCCCCCCGTTGCCACGGTGGGAATCGTGTAACATGGTATTATAGTTATTGAGGGACAAATTATCGTCACAGTATCAAATCGTGAGTTACTCGTATCGTCCCACCCCTATTATCTTCACTATTCAACATAGAGAATACAGGGCTTATATGGTAAAAATTACAAATTTCTACTTATAAAGTACTGTAAGTCTGTAACACAGGAAATGCCATGGAAGTGTCACCCGATGATCCTAGAAAAATCAAGATTCAAAATGTCCTAGAAAGCTATTTGCAAATATCAGGGAATAATAACAAACATTTTCTAGCATTATAGTCATAATGAGCCAGCACTGGCTAAGGCTGTTATTTGATCGCTCTGAAATCTGAATGAATGTGTGGTCATTCAATGGAAACACTAGCTTGTCAGTTTGCTAAATGTTTACATTACAGAAACATTGGTCTCTAGATGTTTTCTTGTTCTCTGGTTTCAGGCAGTTTTGTTTAGAGCTGAATGGCCTGGCAGTCAAATTGCAGGTAAGTTGCCTCATAATATTCTACCACAGCCATTATTCCAAATAAATATAATGCATCGCTGATCCCAGAGGAGAAATTAGGTGTCTCATTACATTGTTTTAAACCTCTTGAACCCCAGAATCCCTATTCTGGGGGGAACATTCCCCCCAAAATAGCAGATCTGCAGCGTTGTGAGCTTGCACATCGGTTGTTTTTTTGGCGAAAAGATGTGTAGAAAAAAGTGGTCCAAGTGCAGTTCCACCTCAGACTAGTGGTTGTAAGTGGTCAAGTGCTTTGGTAATTTATGGAATGTTGTGTAATTATGAAATATAATTAGCCAACTTGAGAACTTGTGCTCTTTACTACAACAGGGAGAGTGCCACCCAGACACATGCACACAGATGACAGCGACAGAGCAGTGGATATTCCTCTGCGCAGCCCACAAGACTCCCAAAGAGGTACAACCACCATCCTCTGATATTTGGACCGTAATGTTAATTTTTGTGCAAAGTTTTGTGCATTTGTCACGTCTGCCTCACAACTTTTGTTTACAAAGCCAAAAAGCCAAGTTCCAATATTCAATGCTAAAAACACAATTAAATCGTTTATCGCAATTATTTGTGACAATTAATCGTCAAGTAAAATGTCATGATGGTGAGTTGGTGACAGCCCTACCTGGCACTAAGGTTGTGCAGTGTCGCCGTTCTACGGTTTAATACGGTTTTATGATATCTTAACGGTTTGTCAGCCAAACCGTGTCACGTGATTATTGATTACGGAAGCAGTTGAGTGAATAGCAGCGTGTTAAATAACAAACAGTTGGAGACCGGTCTCAAAAAGTAATGCGACTCCCCCAGTATGGGAACACTTTGGATTTCTTCTAAGGTTGGGTGATATGCCAAAATATTCTTATCGGCCACCATCAGCCCAAAAATCGTCGATCGTGCTAGAAAATGAAATTATGTGAGAACATCGCCACTCGCCAGCTGGAGTTATACTTCGCCGTACAGCGGGCCGCGTGTCGAAAATAGCAGATCTACAAGCTTACGACGTGTTACGCCCGCAGCGCGTTGTGAGCTTGTAGATCTTCTATTTTTGGTGCACCGCCCCTTCCTACGATGAAGTATACATTCGGCTGTAACACGTGATGACACGACTGTCTTTCTGCTGCCATGCACTTGTATCACTGACAAACGTGTTTATACAATGAAGAATTGTAAAACATATCACTCCATAGGATATTCCTTTCAGGACTAAGCTACATCACAAGCTAGGAGATGAAGTGAAGTTGAAGGAGAGCCTACCGCAGTTTGCACCATTCACGGCAATGATGTGGCAAAACGCAAACATCCAAGTTTCCTTTTTTACAGAAGTCTTTTTCATGGACAAAATAATAAAATCCGACCACTGCGGGATACATTAATCGCCCCCCCTGGAACTAAAGTGATGGTGTGGGGCAGCGAACTCACTTTTCAAATTGCAATTGCATTGATTGACATAATCAACTGACACAAGTTTTAATATCCAGACTTGACATCAATCAGTTAACACATTGACTGCCAGAATTATTTCAGATTTTTAGCTGTAGCCTGCCAGAGATTTTTCATTGAAAAAAAAAAGTACTCAGGAGCCGAGATACAGAATTTTTAAGTTTTAAGTTAACAAGGAAGTGGATAGGAGTCTAAATCTTCGAACAATCATATCTCCTTGGTCTTTGGGTCAAATAAAAAAAATAGAATGCAGATCTGCGTTCTTGGCAGCCAACGTATTTATTAAAAATAGAACGCAGATCTGCGTTTTTGGCAGCCAATGTGTTAAGAAGGGAACATAGTATGCCCCAGTCAATAAAGTGCCGTTGTTACTCCCGATAATGATCTGTTTGTTTCTTTGAACACACTGAAAGGAAACTAAATGTAATTGTCTCCGCCAGGCCGAAAGGCATGGTGAGAGTAAGTTTTACCCCTCAAATCATGCCTCAAATCATGAATGCAGTGTCCGATTGCCGTGAAAGGCCTAAGAAGTAATGGCACCCTTTTCACATTGGCCTATTATAGCGCCACCAGGAGGCCACAATAACGTACCTGACCTGGCGGAGACCTGTGCTCCGAGGAGCACTTTTTCTAGTTTTCTAGTTTCTAGTTTGAGTGTGTATTGGGGAAAGGAGGCATCTTGTGGTGATATACTGTAATAGCAGTCTCTGATTGCATATATTTAACAGCTGTCATCTCGACCAGGTAATGCAGCCGCTGGCCATGTTAAATTAGACAGTTATACTGAGCACCGTTTTTATTGGGGGGCATAAACCGTGGTTTACATTTTTGGAAACCGCTCAAGCTTTCCTGGCATTTCCTGGCATGACAAGAATGTGAAACTCCCATGGAAAAAGTTGATTATGGATTATTTTGGTTTATTTATGTACCATAAATCACAACGGGTCTGAATAATCCTCCATGGCTCAACCTTTTGTACAATTGTCTTTTTTGCAGTGCCCAGCCATCGACTACACCAGACACACACTAGACGGAGCTGCTTGCCTCCTCAATAGTAACAAGTACTTTCCCAGCAGGTAAAATCATTAACCAACATTAAATGATCATAGTATCATTAGCAGTGCATATCATTGTGTGTGTTCTTTGGCCATAATACAGTACATGAACA
Organism: Gymnoscopelus braueri; assembly: GCF_963280865.1. NCBI lineage: Eukaryota > Metazoa > Chordata > Actinopteri > Myctophiformes > Myctophidae > Gymnoscopelus > Gymnoscopelus braueri. The sequence goes on along the minus strand of NC_137626.1, from coordinate 23,538,389 downwards.
TAGACCATGTTCTTGTTTATGGCTTTATTTTTCATAATTGTTAGTTTTACATTTTCTCCAAAGTCATAAAATGTTACCAAACTTATCTAGAATAATTGAGGCAATGTTGGAAACGACAACATCATTGTGCACTGTTTTTTCAAGTGAACTCATACTTTAAAATGCAATTATAATTTAACTTTGACCAAAAGTAGTGCTTATATATGCGTATTTGTTGGATTACTTACCTCAAGCTAGTTTTTGCAAGTTGTACTGAAATTAACGGGGTTCAAACTAGTTTTCATGTAGCTGCAGTCATTGCGTTTACATGGACCCCAATATTCCACTAATAAACTGAATGATCAGAATAATTACACCCCTTGTAAACACCTCAATTTGGAAGAGACTGGTCAGACCTGATCGGAATTCTGTCATTCTGTTTGAGAGGCGCAGTTTAAACCTTTTGATAATCAGATCAACAGGAAAATATCTGTAGCATATAAAACGTATTCAGATTGTCCCTCTCTGGTTGGTACTACTTAATTACTTCTTTCCTTAAATGTGTAATAAACATGTCATTTAGTATGTGAAGATAATTTGGTGTCTCTACAGGGTAAGCATTAAAGAATCCTCAGTAGCCAAGCTGGGTTCAGTGTGTCGGAGGATCTACAGGATCTTCTCCCACGCATACTTTCACCACCGCCAGATCTTCGACAAATATGAGGTAGAAGAACATGTCATTTTCGGTATTTTTTATAGGCTGAGTGAATTAGAAACTTAATGGTAGGGTAAGTGATTTTCCTTTTGTTAAACTAAGTATTAAATAGATCTATATTCTGAGGGGTCTCTCCAGCTCAGAAAATGCAGAAAATGCATTTTCAGGCCGGGATATCAATTTCATCCAATCAGGCGAGAGAACTCACACAGGATAAACAAGTGAGTTTGAAAGTGATGATGACAAAGAAATGAGCATATAAAATTGGAACTGGACCACTATCAAATTTAAGCTAATAAATGGGTACTCTCGCCTGATTGGCTGAAATCTGGCCTCCTACCTGAAAAAACAAGCGCACTATATAGAAATGCCATCAGAATATTGTGCGTTAAACGTGCGTTTTTAGGGCTTTTTATTAGAGAGGGATAGGGAAAGTAGACTGACAGGAAATGGGGAGTGACACGCAGCAAAGGTCGTCGGGAACAGGATTCGAACCCGCGACACGCTGGCATTGCAGCCTAGGGTGCCTGGACCTTTGCGGCCCAGGCACCCTAGTGCTTTAAACTTTCAACACACAACGTTTTGTTTTAACCCAAAAATATCACTTACCCTACCTTTTTTAATTACTGTCCACCACCTGTAACTAAATTACATTTAAGATACACTATGCAGTCAAATCACAAGACTTGAGCACAGCATAACATATGTACTGTTTGCTATATATGATACTGAGGGATAACAACCACATGAACCGTAACATCCTTATGCTGGACTTGTCATATTAGGCAAACTTACAGCAAAAATAGGCGAACAGGTCCACCAGCTCAAAGAGATTTTGTGTAGAGGAAAAGGGGAGGGGAAGTATAGACCCCTTGGGTCCCTGGTCAATGAAGTGTATATAGGATTTAAGTGGTTAAAAGTGTCTCATCGGATTTCTATATTCTTGTATTTTTGTCTTTCCCACATCTTGCCTTTCTTTGAACACTTCATGAATGTAATGCTACATACTGCAGACTAGATTCTAATGGTACGTTATCTAATTGGGTCTAGAATGAGACGTTCCTTTGTCATCGGTTCACACGCTTCGTCATGAAATACAACCTGATGTCCAAGGACAACCTCATAGTGCCCATCATGGAGGACGAGACTCAGAATGACGCAGAAGAAGAAGCTGAAGCAGAAGCGGAGAGTGAAGACTGACAACTCACCTGGGCCACGTCTCTCTCACACACACACACACACACACACACACACACACACACACACACACACACACACACGCTGGGCGATATTGTCAAATGAGACTAAATATCGTGTAGAATTTTTCATATCGTGATATGGGAGTGTTATCTTTTCCTGGTTTGAATCACTTAAGCCTTGTTTTATACTCGTCAATTGTAAAAACTGTGAAAATATCCGATCTACAAGCTCGCATCGTGATTGTGAGCTTGTAGATCTGCTATTTTTGCAATACAGTATCGTCAGAATAGAGATGCTGTATCGAGGTATTTGATTTTGTCCATATCACCCAGCCACACACACACACACACACACACACACACACACACACACACACACACAAATAAGTAGATGGGGCGGGGACAAATGCTGTTTGTAAAATGTTTGGCTGACTTTTTGTTTTAGACCATTTAGGTGCCAGTGAGTGGGTGGGCTTTGCTAAATTAGAAAATACAATGGTTTGAAGGGTGGTCATTCTTCACCCTTGGCTGTGTTGAGTATCTCTGCTCTCTTTTCCCGGGCTTTCTCCTCAAACCTTTTGATGGTCTCCGTTGTGTTTTTTTCTAGTGATAAAGTTCAGCCCATTACAGGCACATATTTAAAACCAGTTTAGTGTACCTTCCTGTGGCTAACAACTCCACATTTGTATCTGAATTGTCCCCATATGTTGAATCCCCACCTGTGTGTAGGTCAAAACAAATACCCAGAAGTTATTTTGCAAATACTGTTTGCCCACATTTGATGGACACACAATATTATCCCAAAATGAACAAGCCAAAAATATTGTAATTCTACGTATATATATCACGTTGGAGATCTAAGACACATAGCACATTAGAACTCACTAGCGATTCATAGATGAGATGCTCATGAGAAACCTATTTTGCCAGTGCTGTGGAGGAATTCAGAAATATACTGCACATCAATTGGTTGGATAATGTTTTGGGGGTTTGTATCTGGAAAGCCACAACCTGTAGGCTCTGTGGGTATAGCACAGCTAATCGGCCAACCATGTTAATGCATACATAGTACATTCATGTGCAGTTTTGGATAAACATTCATGCTGATGGTCAAATCAAGGTTTGAGGTGGAAATTGTGCACATTTTCTCGTGGCTTTCTCCAATTATCTCAAAGATATTCCTCATAACTCATGTTATGTCCTTCCAAAGAGTGTGGCCCTGCTCTTGAAATATTCTTATGCTCCCATTTTAACATTGCTTATTAAGTATCGGTTTGGTGTGGGAACTCATGTGTATATGCTCATTTGCTTTTAAAACAATCTAACCTGGCTGGGGAAAGTAAATCTTATTTTTATATTGTTATACACAGAGATGGCTATGTTGTTCATCCATTTTCTTACTTTCCTTCACTAATCTCAAGTGGCTTCTTAACTGGGTCACTGGTTTCGCAGCAAGATAACATTTATCTGACGGGTAATTGGGAAGGAATTTGAGGGCATTGTTTTGTTTGTTTTAATCAAAACTTAATAGAAGTGTCTCATGATAAAATGTCCACTGATGATTTTATCAAATACAATGAACTGGTGTGCTATTCATTTTAACAACAAACCTACAACTGTTACATTGACTGGTGATTCGTAAAGCCTGATTTATACTTGTGTGCCACACCGGAAAAAGCTGGTCTATAAGCTCACAACTAAAATGTTTCTTCACTGTGTGACCTCATGGTGTGAGTTTGTTTTGATGATTCCAGGTACATCTTGTTGCTCAAAGACAATCTTTGTCCTTCCACATGTCTTGTGTGATTTTCAGTGCTGGTCATCATTAGTTGGTTGTGATGTTCCACAGCCCTCTTCATCAGCTTGTGTTTTCATGTGTTCAGCTGAGGCTAGAGACTCTTGTCTCCATCACTTTTCACTGCTAGTAATGTCAATGTCGACCGCAATGCGTTGTGAGCTTGTAGATCTGCAGATTTTCCGTACGAGAGATGATGCGCAATTATTTATAAATCGGGCTTAACACTTTGCTGTTATTCGGGACATGAGAGGGATATTTGGGGACTCAACCAATCCTCCCTTCAGGCAGCATACTGTAGTGTACATGATGAGGGTTATTTATTGTTCTACATTTTCTTGACGTGAATAATCAATCACAATTGCCTTAGAGCAGTGGTTCTCAAATTGCGGTCCAGGGTCCGTCAGGGTTCCAAATGTACCCTTGCATGTCTGTAACTCTGTAGTGTACAAATGGTTCCATTTGTAAACTCAAGAGTTATGGGGGTCCTTGAAATTAAAGTTTGGGAGCCACTGCCTTAGAGTTTCAAAAGCACGAGTGTGTCATTTTATTCTATATTCATATTTGATAATGAATTATTTACTCATGCATTAAAACAATGTAATGTTTTTTTTTGGTCCCTGGTGGACACACATTCATGTTTTCTAATTAAAACCCAGATACTGTATATTTACATCCCTGGCCTGTGTCATATATGGAGCACTAAGGTACTTACATGAAATGCCTTGGGAATAATGATAACTACTTTATTCGTATGATGGGAGTCACATGCCGAAAATCAATCTACAAGCACACAACGCTGTATAATATATGATAACACTTTTTACAATGAATGCATGGTTATGAATGCATACTATAATTTATTAGCTTTAAAAAAAATATTGGATATTAGCTTTAAAAAAAATATTGGATAATCTTTTCCTTTTTTGTTTTGTTTAATTACGGGTAAACATTTGACCCACAAATACTATGTAGGTGTAGGCAACACATCAGGAAGGTTAATAAACTACAGTGCAATTTACAAATCCAGTTCACCAAGGGAAAACTTTTATTTCCGTCAGAACACACGCATAACAAGAAACAATCATGCAAGGTGCAAAACTGTCCTCACTCAAATGGTGAGTGGATCAGAACACACTGAAATCCTGAGAAAGAGGTAGGTCAGTGTCACTCACTGACAGTGGTCGCTGCCTTTTAACAGACCTGGCGAAACCACAACAACAATAGTGCATGCAAGGTGCAAAACTGTCCTCACTCAAATGGCGAGTGGATCAGAACATCCTGAAATCCTGAGAAAGAGGTAGGTCAGTGTCACTCACTGACAGTGGTCGCTGCCTTTTAACAGACCTGGCAATACCACAACAACAATAGTGCAATCATATATTATCTAGTAATATATAAAAAGGTAAAAGATAAAATAAAATCTATTAAAAAATAAAAATAAGGTTGTAAACGGTTTTAACAGACTTAACTGTGCAGTAAAACACCTGAGAACAGCTCTGAGAACAGTACAGGGGAGGTCAGTGTCACTCACTGATTGTGTTCTTTGCTTTTGAACAGATTTGGCTATACCCCTACAACAATAGTGCAAGCATATGTAACATTTAATATATTAAAAGGTAAAAAACAAAATTCCACTTTAAAAACACAAATAAGGTTGTAAACTCTTAAGAAGGCTTTAACAATTTGCCTGAAGGCTCAACTGTGTAGTAAAATAGACACAGGAAAAGGTAAATAATAAAAACAACTGTTCCACAAATGTTCCAAATCCAAATAAGGCTCGGCAGTAAGCCGTGTAGTAAAATAGACACAGGAAAAGGTAAAAAAATAAAAACAAATGTTTCACAAATGTTCCAAATACAAATAAGGCTCGGCAGTAAAAGAGGGCAGCACTGCTTTAAGAATCCACGTCCACAGAAAATGAAGTACTTCTAGGCTCACATTTTGTTTCTTTTGACTGCTGTTATTTGTCTACGCATGGCTGAGAACTTACTATAATTTCAGCACCCAGTGTGCAATAGTGCACATTTTAAGATATTACACATATTACACCAAAGAGCAATCACACCGGCAGCGGACTTGGAACAATGGCCAGGTCTATTCAACTGCTTGTGTGACCGGTGGCTTGGACGGCTCTTCCGGCTCGGAGACTTCCGGTATGTACGCCAAGCGGGCACTGTTGTAGCGGCTGTGGCGCCTGCCGTGCCTGGGCTTCATACGTGGCAAGGGATGGACGCCTTGGTAAACCACTTGGAATGTCTGCTCCTGGAGGGGAGAGATGCTCGGGTTAAGCCTTTATGTAATTAGATAGCAAAGTGAAGCTATCTGAACCCAAACAGACATCTTGAACAATGCTTAATATGTTTACCAAACAGTCAAAATATGTAACACAGGCAAACATTCGCCTTATGGTGATGTAGTACATAGCACATACTGTATTAGAAATATTTACATGATACATCACTAAACCAATTGTTACAAGCTCACAATGTGTTGCCGGGTGATGCATCGTGAGTTTGTAGATCTGCTATTTTTGCTATTTGTCATACGACAAAACTACACAGGGCTTAAGTGTTTCTTTTGTTTGTGGGTACCTCTGATATGGCAGGCAGAGTTGGATGGACCCAGCCCCCTGAGGCCCTGGGCTGGGCTACATCCTGGTACAGGTAGACAGAGCGCTGCAAGTACTCCTGCATGTACTGTACACACACATAGTCACACACAAACACACCCACACACGTGTGGGGACAAAAAAGAAGGAAAAATCATTGGAAGAGTAAGAGAATCAAGGAAAATCAGTCTGTAAAATGAATCAGTTTCCTGCTGAGATCGTGAGGAAGGAAATTGCTCGTTCTTGTAATCAAGATTGTAGTCAAAACCGGTGTCAATAATAATATAACAAAAATACTTGCTCACAACACGCCCAGTCTGACGTGTTGTGAGCTTGACTATCGACCAATTTCACTATTTGTTGTTTGACGAAGTACATAGGGCTTAAGTAGTTAACAAATGACATTATTAGAAAAACTATTGCTGGCCGTTTTCACATGATCATTATAACTGTACATATTGGGTGGGTTACTGCTGACCTGGTAGTGGTGATAGGCTGGCTGCTGATGGGCAGGCTGGGGAGGGGGGCTGAGAATCACAGGAGGCTGAAAATAAAAGATTGTGTTTGCAACTCACTCATCTTTGTCCTTGGTTGACTTCTATTGCAAAATATTTTATTAACAGCTGGTACAGAGACTGAGAAAGCACATTTTCACAGTTTTTACCCGCATGCCAAAAAAGATCTGAAAATGTCCAAAAGCAATCATTTGTTTTGATGAAGAGAACCGTGTGGTATTTTAAATGTGTGTAAAATGGTTCCATATACAGTACACCCTTTAACGGCTACTTTTTTGTGGCACACAGCAAAGACCGTAGTGTTAATTTACACACTTTATGTTTAAATTAACAAGATTTTGTGTGTAGTAGTAGGATGCTTAATTAATGAAAGAAGAAAAAAAAGAAAATGTATGCCTTCATTAATAAAATGAACAAACACAAAAACTAATCATAATACCATATGAACTGGTGTGTTACGTACGTATGCATGATGGGTACCAGAGCTGGAAGGCCAGTAGTGTGCTGACTGGATGTCTTCAGGCCTCTGGAAGTAGGCCACACCATTGTGGTAGGTGTAAGGGAGGCCATCGGGGGTGGTTAGGTATACAGGCCCTTCGGGTTCTGGCATGGGAGGCACTGGCAGGGGCGCGCTGGGATTGTGGCTGCGGGTACGACCCTCTGAACTTCTTCTCTCTGAGAAGCCTGTGGTCCTGCCTATATATGGGCGTATCAGGTTTGTTTATGGTTAGGTCTGAGTCATGGTGACATGGCCGTGGTCCTGCCTATATATGGGCGTATCGGGTTTGTTTATGGTTAGGTCTGAGTCCGAGTGACGTGGCTGAGGTCCGCCCGCTCGTCCTCCCATCAGCCAATTTTAATATAGGATTTGGTACAAAATTAAACTCTCACAGGATCATTGTCCACTTAGACATAATTGAGACATGAAGCTATAACTTCACTGGCAGTACGTTCGTATGTATACTACAATAGTAGTATACTTGTTGTGGTGGTACTTTCAGCGCGAATTCACTACTCACCTCTTCTGTGCTGCTTGCGGATTGCCGGGCCAATGTAGAAAAACTTGTCATTGAAATGGACCCTGTCAGCCTTCGAGGTGGCGGCAGAGGGGTGGGAGGGAAATATAGCATTCAATACAATGGTGAGAGATGGTTATATTAGCAGAAGGTAGAGAGAGAGAGAGAGAGAGAGAGAGAGAGAGAGAGAGAGAGAGAGAGAGAGAGAGAGAGAGAGAGAGAGAGAGGGGGGGAGAGATGAGGAGGGATGAGTGTGGATGACGGGGCAAAGTAGCTATTAGCTTCTAAACTTACATTCTGAAGGATTTTCTGTACGTCCTCTCTTGTCTCAAAGCTGATGAAACCATATCTGATGGATAGAAAGAAACAAAACACATTCAGTGTTGTTTCGTAGACAATAGGCTGCAATTACACTGGACATCTACCATGTACAAAAACGGTCTAAATGGGAAGTGAGGCATTGTTGAGCAGTACGGCATTATGTGCACAGCCACTTAGATAGAATATGAACAAAGATTTGGAAAACACTAGCACAAGCTATATTGATCAATCATGATTAGACGATACATGGGCAGAAGGAGGTTATGTTATTAGTACAGTAAATGCTAATAAAATAAATGTTAAAAATATGAATGTCAAACAAAGAATGAACTCACCCCTTAGGAAATCCTGAGCGATCTGTCAAAATATTCACCTCTCTAACTCTACCGTACGCTGAGAAATACCGCCACAGGTCATTCTCATCAGTCTGGAGAACACATGCACGTACACACACACACACACACACACACACACACACACACACACACACACACACACACACACACACACACACACACACACACACACTAATTAGTATTTGGTTGCACCAAAGTCTTAGCACCAAAAGAAGTGTGTCATGTGTGTAATGTGTCACAAAAGAAACACCAGCAAGACAAAAAGCCCACTGGACTTAAGACAAAATCTCACACTGGAGTCAATTCCACCGACAAAGATTCGGTTGGGGATGACGTTGCCCCTGTGATCTGGACAGCATGGGGCCATGGCAGCATGGTGTGCAGCATGGGGTGCAAAGGGTCTGTCTCTGAAGCACTGGTCTGGGCAGAGGTCCATTGGCTCAGGGAAGGACAGGGAATTGCCGGTCTCAGTCCCAGAGGAAGACATCATGAACTATAAGGACACAACAACCAGTGATGGAAGAAGTATACGACTACGTCAGACATTTTACTGAAGTAAAAGTAGCAATACCACAATGTAAAAATACTCTGTTACAAGTAAAAGGCCTGTGTTCAAAATGTTACTTGAGTAAAAGCACAAAGGTATTGCCATCAAAATATACTTAAAGTACCAAAAGTAAATGTACTAAAATGTTTGAAAATAGCAGATCTACAAGCTCACAGACGTGTTGTGAGCTTGTAGATGTATAAAATAAGGCTGAAATGGTAAATGTGTGTTTTATAATATAATAATTTAGATCTGCAAAGTAACTAGTAACTTGTTTTCAAATAATTTTAGTGGAGTAAAAGTACAATATTTGCCTCTGAGATGTAGTGGAGTAGAAGTAACTACGGGGGGAAAAATGGGTTTAAAAGTGATTCAACTGGTCAGCCAAATGAGATATCGGCATGTAAGTGATATTACAATATATGTACATCTGTTCTTGAGGTAATTGTTCATCCCCCAAAATCACGAAGGCTAATTTGACCTTTGGGATACACAAATAAGTGGGTGTGTCCAAAAACGTAGCTTGGCAGGGCAGCACAGTACTTGAGTAAATGTACTTAGTTACTTTACACGACCACTGAAAAGACATTTGTTATTGTTAGATTTGATTGTTAGATTAGATTGTTAGAACTATATATATATATTTTGTCTTCGTACTTACCATTACGATTGGTATTAGCAGGAGACTGACTGATGCTCACATGGGCTAAAAAAGTAATGCACAAGTCTTCTGATGAAGAAAATTAACTATTTTTAGAGATGGTGAGATTGTAGATCTGCTATTTTCAATGAACGTTCCACCATGCTGCTAATAGGCCTCTGCTAATCCGTCCATACATACAGTATGTCGACCGGGATTACGTTTATAACGTAAACTTCACAATCATATAATCAATATAGTAAATATTTAAAGTTTAGCCGAGTATAAAACATTGTTTTGGCCACCAGCAGGGTGTGTGCGCGTTGAAAAGATCCAATCTACGAGCTCACACACGCGACACCGCCGTACGACGAGAAAGGCTAGTGTGGGTCGCATGCATCGCGAGGGAAAAAGTGTAATTTGACTCACCTTTTCTTTGCTCTTAACGTCGATTATGGTGAAATAATGATCTAAAAGATGATCTTTAGAAACGACAACAGGCGAAAGTAAATCAATCAACTAGGATTACTGATTAAAACTTTAACACAAGAAGACGATGGACTCCATCAGTGTTTCACAATGCAGCACATCCGTCCCTTGCAGACCTCCGTCCGTCCATCACACACGCACGCATACGCACGCGCGCACACACATACACACAACTTCTGGGAACTCAGATTGAAAAGGAAAGGGCCGCGCTGTGATTGGCTAGTTGGTTGTCAGGTAGAGTATTATCGCCAATCTAAATGTCTTGCATTTATACAAAGGTGGGAAAAGTAGTACTCACATTTTTTTTACTCAAGTAAAAGTATCAATACAATACTGCAAAGTAGAAATACTCTGATACAAGTAAAAGTCCCAAGTTTTCAAATGTATAAAATGCATAAAAGTCTCTTGAAAATAGCAGATCTACAAGCTCACAATGTGTGGTTAATGTATGTTTTGTAATAATAATCCAAATCTATAAAGTAACTACTAACTAAAGTTGCCAAATAATTGTAGTGGCGTAAAATTATAATATGTGCCTCTCAGATATAGTGGAGTAAAAGTATTGAACATTAGAAATACTCCAGTAAAGTAAAAAAATACCTCAAAATTGTACTTAAGTACAGTACTTGAGTAAATGTATTCAGTTACTTTACACCACTGGGATAATGTGACTGTCGGGTAGATTAGTAACAGGGCTCTTTGGCCCCTGTTAGTTAATATACAATTATATCTGTTGTCCTCTATTGGCTGGTAAGGGTCAGGAAAATGTAGTTTTTGTATGTGTTATGAGGCCACCTGGTGGATCTGGGGCGCAACTACGTTGGCCATGTCTCGTGCTGCTAGCGCATGGCGCAGAAAAATGTGTCTACTTTAGTTCTGGGTAAAGTATACACGTGTTGATAATGTTATTTTGATGTATAAAAGTAGTGTTTTACTCTACTAGGTGGTGTTCATAGATGTTGTAAACCTTGTTGTAGTGTGTGATAATATGTGTTGTTGTAGCCAATTCGATGCACAGCAGCCATATTGGAAAGAAATTGGGCCTCTGCCTTACTGCCTTCACAGGTCTTACCAATTATACTAATTAAGGCTCTGTTCCATGTGTTAATTTCAAGGACCCCCGGGCCCCATAACTCTGAGATTTTATCAAATGGAACCAAATGGACCCGTAAGGTTCCATTTGTAAACTCTCAGAGCTACACACTCATAAGAGGCCCTTTGGAACCCCTTCAAGGAACCATGAGGGTCCCTGGACCACACTTTGAGACCTCCTGGTGTAGCAGAGTGTTTCCAGTGAGCCAACATGCACAAAATCAACTCCCTGATGTTTGACCAGACCAGAATGGAACAGAGCCTTCATTAGTATCATTGGTAACAGTAAGGAAGAGGGCCAATTTATTTCCAATATGGCTGCTGTGCATAGAGCTTGTCAGTTCAGTGGTGTAAAGTAACTAAGTATATTTACTCAAGTACTGTACTTAAGTACAATTTTGAGGTATTTATTTTACTGGGGTATTTCCAATTTTCAATTATTTTACTTCTACTCCACTACTATTGTAGTTTTACTCTACTACAATTATTTGAAAACTTTAGTTACTAGATACTAGTACGATTTTTATTACAAAACATACATTAACCACTTCAGCCCCTATATACATTTCAGCCATTTGAAAATGCACAAGGCCCACCCATCTGACCACTTAACAGGGCAGTCGGTCCACAATAAAACAGAAGAAAAGCTATTCAAACCTCAAAACAACCACGTGCCTCTTTAAATTCAAGAATATGTCTAATTCTAGATCTTTTTTGTTGATTATTCCATGCTCAAGGTGCATAGTTTACAAATGCAGTTTCTGTGGGTGCAACAAGCAAGCCTAGCTAAATAGCGGAGGTGGAACAGAAAAAGATACAGGGCATAGATCGAGGTACAGAGCACTGATAGAAGGGTGGTTCCCATGGCAATCTATCACAGTGGTTCTCAATAGTGGGGTCCGGGCCCCCCCAGGGGTCCTTGGGGCGGTTTCAGGGGGACCCCAACAAATGAGTTAATATAGCATCAAAATCAGTTTTTACCATGTTAACCTACAACTTATTCGACGGATATTCCAGAATTGCAGCTCTAAAAGCTCACAATGCGTTGCTGTGATGCGACGCGTGGTGAGCTTGTAGATAAGCTACTTTTGAATATTTTAGAAATAAATTGGAAAATTGTGAAAGATCTTTATCTTTTATATCTTTTTTATATCTTATTTTATGGCGGTCCCTGGCACAAAATATTTTCAGATAGGGGTCTGTCACGAGAACCACTGATCTAGGGAGTCGCTGAAGTGTGGATCAAAAGGTCATCCATCGTGAATATTATGTTCCACAAAAGCAACATATCTTAGGGAAACTAAACCTCATTCATAATTGTTTCAATATCACTCAGTTTGGTCTATATTTAAGTTGATAGATGGATGCTTTATAATATGTTTCAGGCCTGCATCAACATTCTGTTATCCTCCTGCATGTGAGGACGCGCTGGAGCTCTCTCTTTCTCATGGTGGACAGATGTTCAGAGCAATATCCTGCAATCCAAGCTACCTTATTGGACCCATGAGCCAAGAGGCTCATGAAGAGAGACAGGTAATACAAACCTCTCATAGAATTGTAGACATTAGTTAATAGTTACGATAATGTAATTGTAATAACATTCTATGAAGTTCATATAATACTAGACTTGAGAGATACTTTACAGTATTGTCATGAATTCATGATGAAAATATGAATTTATACAATGATTACTAATGTATAAAGAATACTTAGCTTCAGACTTGAAAAGGTCACAGAACATGACTTCAGGAAAGCTGTATTTTCGAAGGGTAACAGATTTTAAGCAGGAGCAGTTAAAAGGGTCCCTGTCTTTAGTTTCTTATAAACCATCCCTGTACCATGACCTGGGGATGTGCAGCGTCAGTTGCAATTCGGACAGACCTACGGTTTCCGAGAAACAAAGGGCAGGTACAGTGAGTACTGTAGACAACAGGTACAAGGGGTATTGCATAACTGGGTGGGGCATGCATTCCCAACTTGCATCGTTGCCAATTGACATCGTTCCCGATAGAGCATCGCAGTTGCGGCCACTTCCGGGTTCCACTGCAAAATACTCAATGCATTTTTCCCATTGACATTTCCAAAAATATTTATATCAATTAATTTAAGCCTAGAATCAAGCCATCCAGGGTCCTGGTGAATCATGACCATAAAACGTTTGATTCTGTGAAAAAACTTTTTTGAAAACGGCAAAACAAAGGGTATTTATTAAATATAGTACCTCATATAATTAAATATAAAATAAAAAAATCACAGAAATTTTTTTTTTATGGTCATGATTCACCAGGACCCTGGATGGCTTGATTCTAGGCTTAAATTAATTGATATAAATATTTTTGGAAATGTCAATAGGAAAAATGCATTGAGTATTTTGAAGTGGAACCAGGAAGTGGGCGGGAACTGCGATGCTCTATTGGCATGGTCCCTGAGTATGCCGGTGCCCGGTCTAATATATAAAATACTGATATTGTAGTGAGTCTCCATTTTTTTTGTTGCCTGGACAGTAATTTCTTGTGGAATGGGAACCTTGAATGTCTATGTTATCTCGGATAGTACTACTGTATGTCTATAACTTTGCTACCGATAGATGTGATTGTGAGTAGGTTTTTGAAGCACTATCGCTCTGTGTTGAATTTAGTAGATTTAAGCATAACTGTAGTGAATTTAACATAAATAAATGAGCTGACCTTAGCGAGGAGCAATGTACAATATTGTTTACAGCCGGTCTTCGTAGGTCTATATGGGATGTGGCAGAGTATCCATACTTCATGATCATGTAAAGCCTGATTTACTGGAGTTGCACACACAAAAATAGCAGATCTACAAGCTCACAAAATCGTGAGCTTGTGACAATAAGTTATATTTTCCTGCTCACCACTCTGTCTACCTACTATGTACATGCTGGTGTACATCCATTGACTACAGTTTTTGCAGTCAATGGGCTAAACCTGGCAGAACAGTCCCTGTCTTCAGTTAGTCTTTGGTTCAGCAAAATGTATGCTGAACCCATCCATGGACCCAGTCAGTGGATACTACCCAGCCTACCACTGTTGATATTTCACCTTTCCCTGACCTGCCTGTTACCTGACAGCCTAGCTTTCCTCTGCTGGAGCACTGCCACTGTGAGGTGTTTGGCTGAGTTTTGGCTGCTTGGTTGAGTTGGTTCAGCCGTTCTGGGATCTCTCTGGAGTGGAGAGAGGTTTTCAGCTACAGCTCTCAGAGCACGAGCTTCGATGCTCTCGCTTGCTGGAGTGGCTCTGCCAAAGCACCTTGAGACCATTCGTCCTGACCCCATACATTGTTGCTGCGCAATCTCAATCTCCCGCATGGGGTCTGTCTCCAAGGTCTTCTGCGCACGCTCTGTTTCCTGTGCACATTTACTACAGCGAAGGGCTAGATTGTGGGGCCCTCTTCTCTGTGTTACATCACAGTCTCAAGCGCGTTTTAAAGTTTTCAGCAGTTTTGCGGCCCGAACTTTAGAGTGTGAGGGCCGAACTTCTAGTTGACATTATAAGTGACATTTCAGTCAAAGAGACCATATCAGACAACCTCTCTGTGACTAACTGTTTTCATATGATCGTAAGATGATTCGTAAGATCATAAAATGTGTGATTTCAAGTATGGATTTTCACCAGTTTTATAAGGTAGCAGCTGCTTTCCTGGTTGTTTGAGCTCATTGCTTATTGTTAGTCACTCTGGATAAGAGGATCTGCTAAATTGTAAATTACTGGAGGCTTTGGTCTCGGTAAATGAAGGTTTTGGATGTATGCAGTACTTAAAACCTCCCACAGAGTGGCAGTATTTGTCTATAGTAATATAAGTACAGACATTACACTGAACCAAAAGAGTACAAACTAAACTGATATATCAATCAAATTAAGGCCTGCTGGCTTGTTTGCCAAAATTTCTCCACTTTAAAACAGACTACCTCAGGTAATTTCATAACTTGAAAACAGCAGCATAAAACCAGGACTGCACTGATACTGTCGCTTAGCTGGACTCATTTTTTTTTAACCATTTTTTAAAAATTCTTCATTCACGTTAAGGAATGTTTTACAAACAAGAATTCTCAGTGACTCAAAGACATCACCGGTAGAAATTAGGTAATTTCTTGGGTGAAGTACCGTTTAAGTTCTGTCTGAAGCTTTCTTTACCTGTGAGCCACGAACCCATCACGTCCAGCGCAACAATAAGGGGCGGTGGGATAGAAATGTAGAAATGTTTCCCCAAAAATGCATAAACGATTACATTGATTAGTTTGATAACTGTTGCAACTCTTACTGAATGTGCTGGACGCGACTCGGGTAAAGAAAGCGTCAGAAAGAACTTAACGTGGACTCATGCGTGGTTGTGGGGGGGTGTCAGCCCACACCTACTCCCCATTCTCTGCTCCAGTTTACTGTAGAAGATCCTCAGGAGCCACTTTAGACTTTGATTATAGGTCTGTCTCATGGAGCTATAATTTCTCGATGATTGGAGACAGAGTGCTCTGAAAGTCTGTAAATTGCATCTAACCTCCCATCCACCCCCACCCCTAGCACAACAAAGGGATGGTGTAAATTATGCCAAGTGTCTCCAACAGAGCAAAGGCAGCCCTTTTACAGCACCATGCAGCACCACTTAAACCCTTGCGTTTCCCTATTCTGGGAATAATATTCCAACACTCTGTGATTGGCAAACATTGGCGCAAATGGCTTGTAGAACGGCTGTCTTCTGCGAAAAAAGGGCCCAAGTAGACCCCTGGGGGACCCCGGTCAACAAAGTATTTGGGGTTACATAAACCGTAGCGTCCCTATCCTGGGCTTGTCATAATTGGCGATCATATAGGCGAACATTCTACGAAAATAGCCCATGTACAAGCTCACATTGCAACGTGTTGTATTTGTATTTTTGACAAAGAGTTTTGGTGTTGAGGGAAAAAAGGAGTGTGCCAAGTACAGTATGGACCCCTGAGGGACCCCGGTCAATGAAGTATCTATGAGTTAAAGTGTTTAAAGACTCAGTCAGAGAGTTTCTTATAGGTTTCCCCCCCCCCTAAATTACATTATTACACAGCAGTCAAATCAACTGATTTTATGACCGTCTTTGATGCGTGTGTAACTGTACACTCCTGTTGCCCTAATTTCTATCTATTTCTATTTCTATTTCTATTTCTCACACACACACACACACACACACACACACACACACACACACACACACACACACACACACACACACACACACACACACACACACACACACACACACCTGGTTGCATGTGTCATTATTACAGACTCCATCCACAGTGTTTGGTCTTACCCCGGTAATACAGGATTTCACCGTGGTGGGCCCCACTTGTCGTTCATTTCTAGGTTTGGTTAATTGCTGGATGAATTTGCCTAATGAGGTCTTACTGTGTAAAATGAGATAGGTCTTCTTGATAATGACAGCAATCTGCCAGACAAGTCCATTTATATCCCACAAAGAGCATTTACAATGCAAGCAGAGGAGCAGTCCGTATGCGTTGTCCAGAAAAGAGAAAAGCTACTGGAAAGAAAAGGAGAGTAGATGTTAGTCTGCTGTAGTCAGAAGAAGAACAAAAGTACATAGGGAGTACCATTTCAAAAGGCAACAAAGAAAAAAGATGAAGCATGAATTAATTTTATGTGTCTAGCTGTCTACTTGAACAGGCACAAGTGTAGATGGACAAAAAGATGTAAATATGAGTTCACTATCTTTGCATTTTTCTCCTTTGCCACCGTAAGTCCATCAAAACAAACAACATTCCTCATGTTGTAGCGAGAGTAACGGGTGGCAAGGAAAATAGCATAGTATGGAAACTTTGTGTATATTTCCCACACTGTTGTACACGAAAACCATGTCCTTTGTTGCTTTTGACAGTGCCACCCCCTTCTTGTGTGATAGCACAGTCTTACACTACTGCGTTTGCCTCATTGTTTATGTGAAGTGTCAGAGTATGAGTAATGATGCAAAGAAGCAGGCCTTATGTAGGAAATAGGAGGTCCTACGTGTATATGACCAGAACCCCAAATCACACCAGTGCCCCAACGCTGAACCACCAAGGGAGCGCCTCCATTGGCTGTTTCAGGCCATGGATCCAGTGGCAGCAAGTCCCCATTCAGGCCTGCTGTCTCTAGAGACTTTAGCTTTGGTTAATGTCTGGAGCTGTCTGCGACAGCCCTGACACCGAAGAGGTCCTGGCTAATCAATTACAACAAGATAAGCAAACAGCAATTCATTTCCACCACTGACTGGCTGCCATAGCTGCCTGGGTCCTGTTTTCCCTTCCGATTCAAAGCAGGGTGGTGACTGTTTAAGACAAAGGTTATTTCATCAACTAAATCCTCAAATACATTCTCAACTAATCATGCAGACGCTGGGTGTACTTGGCTATATATTCCAGTATGAATGAAACTCTGACTCCATACATATTGATGGTGAGAGAATATGTCCATGTAGTACACATTTCCATTGAGGTAATAGGCGTAATTCATACACACTCAAGATTCGTAAGTAAAATTCAGATCGCTGCAATTTTTCTCTGTAACATTCTAAATGCTTAATTTATGTTTCGTCCTACAATTGCGTCGCGTATTGAAAAGAGCAGATCTATAAGCTCACAATGTGACGCATCCAAGATACGTCGTGAGCTTGTAGAATGGCTATTTTTGGTGCGTGACACCGTCGTACGACAACGACAAAGAATACATTGGGCTTAAAATAAGTGTTGTCTCGTCGCGTTTCTTTGGTCTGAACTAGGCTTTACGTACATGCACACATGGGCCCACATACACACACATGCAGACTGCTCTCTTCTCACAAAAGACATTCATGTCCAGTGGCTCCCTGCAGTGCTAAATTGCTCCGGCTGATTTTCTCCCGATGAGACTTTAGTTCGATGTCTTTCTTAATGAACCCAATACCGCTGTGCCTCCTCTCAGCTCAGACACAAAAGGCAGCGGGACGCAGTGATTGACTTGAACAGAGACACAAGGTTTGATTGAGAGGGGACGGGAGAAAATACAGTATGTAATTGCAGAGCTTGTTATATCCAAAGATACCGGGAGATTCCAAGTAGACACGATTGGTGACTTCTCGAGTCTCACGCGTTGAAAGTGGTATAAGGATGATGGCAAAATTGCTATGGTGTGACAGTAAATTGCTCCTGGCACAATGTGGTTCGATTTGACGGACAAGTGATCTCTCCGGAATGCTTCAGTTTGTTTTTGCCTCCATAATCCTTAACCCAACAAGCTTCTCACGTATAGTACCCTCAACTGTTGCAAAGGGGTATGACAGTTATAACTGGAAATACAAACTTCCTTTTCACTTTAACCCATTAAGACCAGAGGCCGATTCTACAAATGCCTTCTAAATCAGCTTTCTCAAACTTTTAGTGCCAAGGACCCCCAAAAGTATATGTATTTGGCCACGGACCCCCCATCTGAAAAACATTTTGTGCCAGGGACCCCCAGAAGAGAAGATTTGTGTTGTGTTTGAGATCTTTCACTTTCAAGTGACACGCTGTGAGCTTGTATATCTGCTATTTTTGAATAGCCAACACAAACATCTAAAATGACGCAGATGCTTTCACAGTTTTAATTAGTTAAAAGGTAGTTGAGTCCCCAAGAGAGCAAATAATCCTACCTACTCTCCTTTTAGTTTTCTGTTGTCACACAAAGAAACAAAAAACAACAAAATGTTGAGACTTACATGAATAGATCTAGAAGGAATGGAGAGGGGGTCAGAGTTCAGGTCAGGCGTGCATGTCGCACTGAGAAGAGAACGTCCATTTTCCCTCAAGTCATTCAGCCAGCCAGCCAGCCAGCCAGTCAGTCAGTCAGTCAGTCAGTCAGTAAGTCAGCCAGCCAGCCAGCCAGCCAGCCAGTCAGCCAGTCAGCCAGCCAGCCAGCCAGTCAGCCAGCCAGCCAGTCAGCCAGTCAGCCAGTCAGCCAGCCAGTCAGCCAGTCAGCCAGCCAGCTAGCCAGTCAGTCAGTCAGCCAGCCAGCCAGTCAGACAGACAGACAGACAGACAGACAGACAGACAGACAGACAGACAGACAGACAGACAGACAGACAGACAGACAGACAGACAGACAGACAGACAGACAGACAGACAGACAGACAGACAGACAGACAGACAGACAGACAGTAGTGGAGACAGGGTTTGATGAAAAATGAGGGTTTGCAATGTACTCTATCATTACTCTACAAATCTCTGATTTCCCCTCCTTCATCTATGGGCTATTTATAGCTGCCACATTCCTCACAGAGAATAAAATGATCTCTTTGAGGGAGTACAATACCAGAAATAACAGGTTTGGACAAACATTTGCTGAGGCGTGGTGGGTCTGACTGACCACTACTGTGCTCCGCAGCGGTTTCAGTCCATCGTTTTGCCCCTGTCCTTTTCCCTCATCTGTTATTCGCGGAATAAAAGCTTTATTTATTTCTCAAGGGGGCAGTGGGTTAAGGCCAGTGGTGGACAAAGTATATACTCAAGTAAATACTCAAGTATTGAAAAGTACAAATTACAGAGTACATTTTCTTTTTAATATCAATGCATTGATGTACTGAAATATAAAGGAAAATCCAACATTTTCAAACATAAAAAAAAGAAAGAAGAGTATAGCAGATCTACAAGCTTACAGCACGACGTGAGCCTATAGATCGGCTATTTTGACTATATTTGAAAAAGGGGTTAAGTGGTTAATTCATAATATCTTTGTTTGGGTTCCCCTAAGTTTGAGTCCTTTCCTATATGTGGTGGAGTTAAAAGTACAATATTTCTACTTGAAATGGTGTGGACTGAAAGTAATGTGCTTGCAAAAAAAAATAAAAAATCCAAAAATGAACTTAATTACAGTACTCAAGTAAATGTACTTTGTTACTGTCCACCGCTGGTTAAGGTTGGTTTAACTTAGTTGCATGCTGGCTGGCAACTAAGTATTGTACCGAAGTAAGTAGTGAAAGTACTGACTTACTAAGTACTAAGTACCAGATAGGAGATCTACAAGCTCACAATGCATCGCACCGCGACATTGTTTTAGCTTGTAGATCTGCTATTTTCACTGCTTGACACTGCAAACGCAAACGCCTCTTGGTGATCTGATGGCCAAATGTGTGTGTGTGTGTGTGTGTGTGTGTGTGTGTGTGTGTGTGTGTGTGTGTGTGTGTGTGTGTGTGTGTGTGTGTGTGTGTGTGTGTGTGTGTGTGTGTGTGTGTGTGGGGGTGTGTGTGTGTGTGTGTGTGTGTGTGTGCGCGCGCACGTGCGAGTGTGTGCGGTTGGATACAAGGAAACACTGGCAAAGTGCACACATGCCTTCATGTCTGTGAACACTCAGGTGACTACAAGCGTCAGACCTCCCCCTTTGTGCTACATTTTGTTTAGGTTGCAATCACAGGACTTTATTGGTAAATATGATCGGTTCAGTCGTGTGTGTGTGTGCCTGTGTGTGCATGGATACATACGTGTATATGCATGTGAGCCTCTGATTGTGCGAGTGTTTAGGATATCAGAGAAACATTTTTACAATCAGGACTTTCCCATCGAATAGGTTCCCTCTCAACTTCTTTTGTTTAGCAGAAGGAAATAAAGATCATATGTGCCCTTCAATGCCTCCTGGCTCCATGTCGCACAAATATTCCCTGCAAGTGCCGGTGGTGGTGCTAACGTAAAGGTTTAGAGAAGCAGGCCTCTTTACTGGACGGTCACATGTACAAATCCATGCTCCAACTACTCATTAATCTAGTGATTCTAGTTGATGTTTGTAATTATTGTGGGAGAGAAAAAGAAAGAAAAACACTGGCTGTTTTAAACTTTAGGTGAACTTACTTGTCTCCGCTGTCTCCCCTGTTTGTGAGACGTCTCTGTGGGAGCTGCTTGTGGGCCAGAGGTAGAAATAGACTGTGGTTGTACGGGGCACCTTGCATTCGGGTTGGAAGGTTCTTTTCTCCGTTCAGTTTTTTTCCATCAGTTTGTGTATCACAGAATGCTGTTGTGTCCTTGACCAATAGAGGGCAGTGAAGCTATAATGTATACAATTGAAATGTTATACATATATTTATATATAATGTAATCATGGAAAGATGGGCGGTCCTCAGACCAAGTCATGAAGGCTGTTAATCCTGTCATTTGCTTCTATCTGTAGTATAAAACATCACAGAGTTAATACAAACAGCAGTGAAAAGACAGGAAGTCAGGGGCCCTTAACCCATTAAGAACTAATGTCTTCTAAAACAGTTTTTTGAAAAATATTTGGGATTTAAAATAAATAAATATATAGTCAAAGATTTGCACAAAAAAGATTTAAAAAAAGCAGATCTACAAGTTCATAGCGCGGCACTCTGTACCACGCTATGAGCATGTATATCTGCTATTTTTTAATAGCCAAAGAAATCTAAAAATGACGCAGTCAGATGCTTTCCCGTTCTAAATGGGTCAAACATGTCATGGTGTTACACATTTTCGAGTCCGATGTGAATTTCTTTCATGAGAGGTCCAAACTGACAAGCAGGTCCCCAGGTTTCTGACTGCAGAGAGATTAATAAGGACAGTGATATACACTACCAGATGACACTAATTTAGTGAAATTGTCTTCTGACCTTTCTCTGTCATTGCATCCTGAATGATGTTTTTGTTTCATTGGAGCTACTGCTGTGGATGAAATCGTTTACACTTTAAGTCCCATAAAAATAATATGATACACATAGCTCATCATAAGACTCACGTGGTCCTGTCATTTGACTGATAACGTCCACAGACAGCTTTCTCAGGTGACGCTGACCTCGTATTTTCAAGTGTCACTTGAGGACAATCAGTGATGTTTATGAGGTTACGCCCTCTATGACCATATGCATACTGAAGACAAGATAAGTAATGATTACCTTCGCGGTCTTCTATGGACAGCACTTCGCGTGTATATCCTAGCACTTTTTTCTGAATGTAGCCTTTATTTTTATATTTTTATTGTCTATTCTATACTTGCACTAGATGCGCCCAGGTTTCTGTTTATGCTATGGTGTTTCACGTCTGTTGTTGTCCTGTACTGTTTGTATGTTTTAAACCACTACCTCTTTGCTGTAAACCTAATTGCCCTCTTGGGACATAAATAAAATACCTTGACCTTGACCTTGAATGTCAGCAGGTGTAAGGATGTTATCACAAGACTTTTGACTACTTGTTGTCAATAAATGAATGGTTTCATTCACTTTGACTCTCTAAACTGCAGTTTTTGTATTGTCTAACTGGTCTCTTATATTGTAAAGCACTTTGAGAATTTAAGTTGGTAAAAAGGTATTATTATTATTATTATTATTATTATTAGTTGTTGTTGTAGTATGAGTAGGCTAATAGTAAAGATAAATGCTCTTAATCCACTATGGAGGACAACTATTGTTATTCATGGCTACAGTAGATATTGTGTTAGTCAACTGTTGCTGTTTTTAAAGCACATCAATAGCAGTCCATTGTGTGGCCTGTAATCATTTTGTCAAGAGTAGATGTCATCAAAATGGAGGGTTGCTCCACAAGCCTACCCTATTGTCTCAAAATAATGCTAGTAATATCTTCATCATTTGTGCAGCACTAAGAAAAACAGGCCTTTCCTTACAAAGTTGTTCACTCACAACAATTTGTTCATTTTTTGTTTGTTTTTACAAGTCAAATTTTAACAATGTTGTACTACTGGAGGACACTTGGTTTCATTCTGAGAGCCTGCTGCCAGTGCTGCCTTTTCTAGATCAACCTTAAATCATCACATAAGTTACACAGTAGTACAATACGGTACCTATTCTGTACTATAAAACATACTGTATCTAGTATCTAGTATGGTACCGCTTCTCTGTACTCAACCCCTAGGTCCGACATGGTCTCTCATTTGGTCCAGAATTCTTTTACTGTCTATGTCTAGAGGTTGTAGAGATAACAGTGAAACGCTGATCAAAATAACCATTTTTGAATAGAGGTTCGGGCCGCTACGCAGCCCTCAGATCTAGAGTTCAGGCCACTATGCGGCCCTCACACCTACGTTGCCTATCCGACTGATATGCCCATATGGAGATCTCTGTATATGTCAGTCCTTGTCCATGTTATGCCCATATATGGAGATCTCTGTAGCTATCAGTCCATGTCCCTTTTATGCCCATATATGGAGATCCTGATGTCATCAGTATATGCCCTATATGGAGCTGAGTGATTTGTTTGCGCGTGATGCCATGACGACACATTGAGCTTAGACAACACACTCCATATTTGGGCGTGGCTGCATTGGGAACTCCTTATATGGTTATGGCTAAGTCATGGTGACATGAGCGTGATGTCAGAGGTCCGCCTGCCGGCCGGCCGGCCGGTCCTCCCTTAAGCCAATTTTAGCATAGGATAACGTACAAGCTGTATTGTAACGATCTTTCATGATGTCAACAGCAATCAGTGCAGGATGTTTACTCTTATCATATGTCATCTACGGTTGATGATGGCCTATAATCAAATATTCCATTGGACAAGAGACAAGTCATTAAAAAAGTTGTTGGTAACATCTGCATTAATTTGGAGGAAGGGAAAGTAGAGAGGTGATATGAGAGTGTGAGTGTGTGTGCGACGTGTGCGTGTGTATGTGCACGTGAGTGTGTGTGTGTGTGTGCGTGTGTGTGTGTGTGTGTGTGTGTGTGTGTGTGTGTGTGTGTGCGTGTGCGTGTGCGTGTGCGTGCGCGTGCGCGTGCGCGTGCGCGTGCGCGTGTGTGTGTGAGAGAGAGAGAGAGAGAGAAACTCATCATTAACTCAGCTGCTCTCTCATCACCCTCACCCACACCCACATCCACAGACACAATTCCCTGCTAGAATACACACACACACACACACACACACACACACACACACACACACACACACACACACACACACACACACACACACACACACACACACACACACACACACACACACACACACACACACACACACACACACCACATCCCGCCTCCCAACTGCTACCACTGACATTACACCTCCCATCCCAAAAAACATAACCTCCCACACCCTCACAAACACACACACACTCGCGCGCGCGCACGCACGCACACGCACGCATGCACACACACACACACATTTATTTCTTTATTAAAAATGCCATTTCACTTAACCTGCTGGCCCAACCAAACCTATATAACATTAACCTCAAAATCCTTGTTCCCTTTAAGTATATAAGTTCCAGGGCACATAATATCCGTTTGAAATTTGCTTCCAACACACACAGAGATTCTCTGGAAATGCCAGCAGTGGTCATATACTGTAGGACATCCACACAACATTTTACAAATCTTTCATTGAGAGTAGGGGTGCAACAGTTGCAACAAATGGATTAATAACTAAAATAATTATCAATAGTTGCAGGCTAAATTGAGGGCGTCATGACATTCTCCATCATCACCCGGTTCCACTCTCCGTCGGCCCGCAGAGCACAGTCAAAGTCTGCTCCAAAACGACAGGACTCCCTGTCAGAGTCCTCTCTCCACCCTATGCACGCAGCAGATGCTATAAGGTCAGCCGGTAGGACATGTCCTGTTCCCTGCGTCTGAGAGGCTCCCCTGCCCGCCGGCTTCCCTGCCCAGGACGCAGGACACAGGACACAGAGGAGAAGGGCAACCTCTGTCCCCAAGGCTGTCTGTCCAGCTCCTCCACTTGTAACCGTCCCTGACCCTCTGCTCAGGCAACTCCCCCCCCCCCCCCCCCCCCCCCCCCCCGCCTGACACGAATGCACGCCTTGCATGCCTCTGCAATTGTCTGTCTGGGACAAATGAATTGAATTGAATAAAACCAGTGGTGGTGGAAAAAGTACTTAAATGTTTTACTTAAGTAAAAGTATCAATACTGCAATGTAGAAGTACTCTGTTACAAGTAAAAGTCCGGAATAAAAAATTTACTTGAGTAACAAAAGTATTGGTATCAAAATGTACTGAAAGTACAAAAATATTAGACGCGTTGTGAGCTTGTAGATCGGCTATTTTCAAATACCCTAGGTATAAAATAGGGCTGAAGTGGTTAATGTATGTTTTTATAATGCTATAATTTATATCTGCAAAGTAACTAGTAACTAAAGTCGTCAAATAATTGTTGTGGAGTAAAAGTATAATATTTGCCTCTGAGATGTAGTGGAGTAGAAGTGAAAGCACTGAAAATTGGACATACTCAAGTAAAGTAAAAAAAATACCTAAAAATTGTACTTAAGTACAGTACTTGAGTAAATGTACTTAGTTACTTTCCACCACTGGTCTGGGACAAATTAATTGAACAGAATTTAATAAAACTAACCCTAACTGTTGCATTTTTTCCTCATTGGGGACCCGGACAATGTCCCCACAAGGTCTGTTTTTCCCTGGTTTTATTGTGTCATACAAACTTAGGTAGTTCTAATGACACAAACACACTCAGTGTATATACATACATACATACATACACACACACACACAACCAGACATCTAGCCCCCTGTCAAGACATACAACACAGGCACAGATTGTGGATTTGGGTGCGTGTGTACGTTTGTGAACGAGAACCATCCTGGTCACTGTTTTCCTGGCCAAGATTCCGCTGCGGCCGTGTGGCCACAGACGCCTGCGTGGGCCTGGCCTCCTTTGTCTCCCACCCCTGTTTGTTTGCTCTTTTGTGAAAATATTTAGCCAGAATGATGTCTGATTGCCCCGTAGGCCAGCGACACCCATTGATTTCTCTAAATGTAGACATATTATTTAGGGTTTTTTTATGCTAGGGCCCTGGCTATAGTTACTGGGTGTGCACAAAGCCTTCGTCCGCACACACACACACACACACACACACACACACACACACACACACACACACA
Source organism: Gymnoscopelus braueri (assembly GCF_963280865.1). Classification (NCBI taxonomy): domain Eukaryota; kingdom Metazoa; phylum Chordata; class Actinopteri; order Myctophiformes; family Myctophidae; genus Gymnoscopelus; species Gymnoscopelus braueri. The sequence goes on along the minus strand of NC_137626.1, from coordinate 23,512,255 downwards.
CACACACACACACACACACACACACACACACACACACACACACACACATTGCACGCACGCATGTGTGCGGACTGACTGACACACAAATACACCCAGTGAACCAGTGGATTTTCTTCTTTTTTTTATGACCTTGATCTCCACACATTCCTGATCAAACCATAATTGCCATGCAGTCAAAGGGGTGAAAGCGGAAAAAAATGGAAAAAAAGAAAGACCTGAAAGCCTCTTATTTACTTGTTACTGCGCCCTGTGACATTCTGAATAAAACATGGCCATTCCTATCATGAGGATATGACACAGACCGAGAGAATGAGAAGATTTTCTCCAAGCAGAGAGATACTCATGGTCGGGGATCATGAATTATTTGGCGTGACGATAACACTAATTTTGCATTAGATTCACGCCCCGGTGCACCTGCACATTTACACCCCGCGCGCACCCCTCCCTGCCCACTCGCTCCCCTTGTCGTTCTCTGTTTGTTGTGGTGGTCCTCCACTCCTCCTAACAGCTCCTGACAGTGTGTATAGTGGAAATAGGTCATTTATTTGTGTGTATTTGTGTCCATGTGGGTGTTTGTGTGCATGTTTGTGTGTGAATGCTTACCATATGTGGCAGTAAGAGTCTCCAATGTGTGTGTGTGTGTGTGTGTGTGTGTGTGTGTGTGTGTGTGTGTGTGTGTGTGTGCCTGCGTGCCTGCGTGCCTGCGTGCGTGCGTGTGTGCATGCGTGCATGCGTGTGTGTGTGTGTGTGTGCATGCGTGCGTGCGTGTGTGTGTGTGTGTACAATAAGGCTCCACAGTGCATTATGTTGACTGTCTGTCGACACAACTGTAGGGGTCCCTACTGTATTGGACACACAAACACACTCACACACATCAGGGGCTGTGCAATGCACTGCTACTAATACAGCGGTAGGGTAAGTTTAATATTTAATTTCACTGATGGACAGCATCTGGGCTGCTCCGTGAGGCAAACATCATTACAATATACTAAGTGGCTTAATTCTAATTAGAGCTGAAAATCTAATTACACCTCGCCAACAATAGCAGGAAATGGTGCACCTTTTCTCTCGCCTTTTGCAGTATCTCATGGTTTTGTTTCATGATTGTTTTGTATTGCATTATGTTCCTTCTTCTTGCTTTTAGCAAGTTTTGTGTTTCCTTTAAGATTGTTTTCAGGTTTTGCCGTTAAGTGCCTTTGCTACCCCTTGTGTGTAGCACTTGGCAACCACGGCTTAAAGTTACACTGAGCAGGATTCAAATAGCATAAATGTACTGCACCCTAAAATGACAATCATTACTTATAGCAGTAGTCTGTGTCAGATACCCTGCCTTCTGACTGTTTCTTATTTGTCTATGTCTTTTCTGTGATGCCACTAGCCAACTAGCCAATTAGAAAGCAACCGTCCCTCCGGGTTATGGGATCGAAATCGAAACAGTCGAGACAACTGTCCCTCCGTGTTATGGGATCGAAATAACCAAAAGGGAGCTAACAATAAGGGCAGACGGCTGCAAGAATACAAAAAATAAGTAAACTTGTGTTCCAAAACATGAGTAATGGTGCGGTCACATCAGCATGAAAAGGACTCAGGACAACTAAGCTTTAGGAGGCAAAGTAAGGAACCATGTCCATTAAGATTTACTCACTTACTGCTCAATAGCATCCCTTTTCTGGGGCAAGCATTCAGTGAAAATAGCAGATCTCCAAACTCGATTTGTGAGCCTGTGAGCTACTTCAAAGAGAATTGGTGTAGAGGGAAAAAAGGAGGGAACCAATAATAGAGCCCTGGGACCTTGGTTAATGAAGTATATAGTTTAAGTGGTTAAACCCAACCCAAAAGTACCCAGACGTCTTAGTGCTTTCACATCTCTTCACCACTTTTTCATTCGTTCTTCCGTTTTCCATTTTCCTCTGCTCTTGCCCTCTCTCTCTTTTTCTTGCTCGACCGCCACACCAAAGACTGCAGGGTGAGTGACCCCTCCTAGAACCATCACCCTTCAGCGCCACCACATCACCACTTTCATTCTTCCAACAAACAGCTTAGTTATAAATCTGGACGTTGTAGAGGCCTGCCTAGTGAATGACAGTGATACTGTAATGGCTGTGATGAGTGGATTCTCTTCCATTCATTCCTTCTGGATCTACTTTAGTGAACTTTAATACGCACCGCTGACCACTCAATTAAGCTATTAAGCTAGCTTTGAGTGTGTTAATGATTTGGGGTCAGTAGCTCAGTCTGTCTGAAATGTTGGTGTGCGTTGCAGTTGCACCCCTTGCTAACGATGATTTGGGGTCAGTAAGGGAAGGGGAAACCTAGTTAATACCGCAGGGGAAATTCAGTTTTCAGCTCCACCTACTGTAACTGATGGCTGCTCAGATGGTTATGGTGAGCGCTGGGGGGAGAAGTTGGGAGTCTTGCTCAGCGATACTTTGATACATAGCTGGGTCCAGGAATCGAACCAGCTGGGACCATTGGTTTTCTAGCTATGGCCACCAGCTATCATTTTAGCTATCATTCTCAAAATTCTCAAAATTCTCAATCAGTCACAAAAGAGTTGGCACATGGTTTGGAGTCAGTCGAGAGGCGGGAGTGATAACAGTTTTTCATCCATTTAATTGTGTTTATTGCATTCTTTTTTCAATAGTATATTTCTAAGCTACTGCAATCCACCCCAGATGGATTAAATTGTGTTTTGGACGCCAGGCTTCCGGTCCTGCAAGGACATGCAAAGGAATTTTACTCTTCTGGCATCACCAAGACTTAAATGTGAGAGACGTGGAGTCAGGCTGTTTTCTGTTGGACTTTACGAGTTGTGTTTACAAGCGGCAGAAAGTTACTCAGTATACCTTTAAATAAACTTGTACTTAATTCTTACTCCAACCTCATGTCGACACTCAGCGAGTGCTACTGAACAGCACTTTTTACCACTTAAGCCCTATACTTTGTCCTAAGCTCACAACGCGTCACACCTGCTATTTTCTCAAATTTTGGACAATGATGCCAGGTTGAAAGTGGTTAATTTATTTAATTTATTTGTGTCCCCTTCAGAGCTTGGTACTTAGTTTTAAAGGATGAACTGTAGGACTACTGCATAAAGACAAGTAGGCCTATGTTACCACCACATTGTTGTATTATTGTTGTTTTTGTTGAAAAGAAAAGCTGCTTCCAGAGACATCTTTTTACTTGTCACGAAAGACATATTGAAATAACCACTTGTATTAAACCCTATATTGATCGGGGTCCCTCAGGGTTCTATAATCGTTCCCCTCCTTTTTTTCACGTTATACCAAATCTCTTCGACGAAAATTTGAAAAATGTGTCGCTTTGCAAAACGTTGTGAGCTTGTAAATCGGCTATTTTCGCAGAATGTTCACCCCAGAATAGGGTTTATGTGGTCAAATTAAACAATGGTGGGCTGGGGAATATCAACGTGGACCCTCTCTCCAGACTCCCACATATAGACCTACATACGACCACAGTCCTCCTTCCTTTGTCTCAGATATTGTCTGACTACATAATTGATGACTCGTGAGTATTTGTACACAGTACGAGATAAACAGCTTGCAGTTAGATTACATGTTTTTGCTCTTTAAATGTGTGTGTGTGCATGTACAGTATGTGGTGTGTGTGTTTTTGTGTGTGTGTGTGTGTGTGTGTGTGTGTGTGTGTGTGTGTGTGTGTGTGTGTGTGTGTGTGTGTGTGTGTGTGTGTGTGTGTGTGTGTGTGTGTGTGTGTGTGTGTGTGTGTGTGTGTCTGTGTGTCTGTGTGTGTGTGAGAGAGACGTCTTGTTTTTCATGACAGTTCACAGTTTATATCAGCAAACCGTATGTGATAGTGTGTGGTTTCCTTTGCTTCTTACTTTGTTTGTTTGTTTGTTGTTTTCTTATGTAACACGTAAGCATGTTATGTGGTGGTTCAGCATCTTTTAACCAATGCTGAACTTCAACACTAAATTTGAATCCCATGTAAATTCTAATTAACATGGAAAATATATATATATATATATATAGTATACCAGGAGAATGGGCACATCACACTAATTAGTGCACTTCAACTGAGTGATTCACAGCCATGAGATGACATTCACAAAAACCCACCAAACCACCTCCTCATACAACCCCCCTCCTATCCCCTCCAAACCTACACGCTTCAACAGTAACCAAAATTGTACATGTCCTTGTGCTGTCTCCCCCTACCTCCCTTCCTCTCACCTCCTCTCTCTCTATCTCTGTCTGTCTCTCTGTCCGTCTATCTGTGTGTGTCTCTCTCTCTCTCTCTCTCTCTCTCTCTCTCTCTCTCTCTCTCTCTCTCTCTCTCTCTCTCTCTCTCTCGCTCTCTCTCTCTCTCTCTCTCTCTCTCTCTCTCTCTCTCTCTCTCTCTCTCTTTCTCTCTCTCTCGTCGAGTTCTGTGGTGAGCAGATGCCAGTGTGGGGTGAAGTCTCCTCCAGTGGGGCCCCCAGTAGCATATTGGTTTATAATTAATGAAATTAGGGGCGCTATCTGTCGTAAAGACTCCAGCAGTGGGTACACCACCGCAGCAGGGGGAGTGGGGGGTGGGTGAGGGGCACTGTATGACTGCCAGGAGGAAGACAGACGACACGAGAGCTTGGGAAGGACAGGAAGAGAGAGCGAGAGAGAGAGATGGCGAGATGGGGCGGATGGAAGACTGAGTGAAAGAGAGATGAGAGTGGGACAGAAAGAGTGAGGGATAGTGTGTGTGTGTGTGTGAGAGAGAGAGAGAGATTGAAAGAGAGGGACACAGAGAGAGAAAAATACTGAAAGAGGCCACAGAAATTACAAGTTTCTGATTAGCTGAAAGGTGTCCATTAATATTGGGTATCCGTCCACTTCAGATTTATACTCATTTATATTATCAATATCTTGTTCTTAACCTCCACGTTGTCTATTGTTTTCCCATATCGGGACACCTCATCATGCAACATCGCTTACATATCAACAGGGAAGACGTGAGAAATTAGACAGATATATGTTTCCTGGCTCATAATACTGTAATAGCATTGTAATTTTTGCTCCATTAATGGTGGAGGAAGTGCGGAAATAGGGTCTGGATGTGTAAGGTGAAATGAGCTCAGTCCGTTGACAGCGGTGGTCGCACACAAACACGCGTACAGTACACGTACATATACACCCACCCCAACCCCCTCATTAACCTCATTTTCCGCACTAGCTAGCTCCCCTCGCCTCTCAGCTAATCCAGTTAGAGCGGCTCTCTGCACTGGCAGGCCTAATGGGATAGTAATAAAGTCCAAACTGTACCTCATACTGCTACAGAATATCACACCGTCTCCTAATCCACCTGCTTAGGACAAAAGCACCTATGTTTGCCACGTTATTGTTTTCTTCAAGTCTGTAGCAAAGGTTCTTTTTACACAAATGTACTGAGTACATCAATGTCGGACAAAGTTTGATTGTCTAAGACCCAAACCCTGATTTTTTTTAATTGAAAAGCTGAGATGTAACGGGTTTGCCACAGTGGTACCACATCCATTGTAAAAAAAAAAATTGTCTGTGTTTATGTTCTGCATTGTATTTGAAGAACTGTTTTTGTAGCACAACCGGATTTATGCAATGACATTTTTTACATAAAGCTACAGCATCTGATATGGATATAAATAGTGTGCCTAATAAGTTTTGGAATTCAGGACAGGAAAAAAAAGAAAAGAAAATCAAGTCATTGAGGTGCCGTGTGATCTGCTGGACACATTAGGGGGTCGCTCGGCGGGCCTGGCTGTTGTAATGATTATCACTTAAATAAACATGGCCGCCGTAATCGCATCCCCTCCTGGTGGATGTGATTAGCTGACAGATAACATGTGGAGCCCTGCCGCTGAGCGCTGCCTGAGGGCGCGGAGCCACAACCGGACTGTAGGTCACTCACACTGCTACTAGGAGACAGACGGTCAGAGAGGCAGGAGGCACGTGCAAAGCAGGGTTTATACAGCAGGCTGTCAGTTGATGGCAGTCAGAGAGTTGAGAATAGTAGGAAAGAAAAGAAAAAAAGAAAAGACAGTTGAGAATAGTGATCATGCCGTCCGAGGAGAAATAATCAGCCAGACAGACAGTCTAGCCTGGTAGACATGAAAGTAGCACTCAAGATATACTGTATGGTTGAAACAGTCATGCTGGCAGCCACTTTGAAACTGTTTCAGTCGTCAGTCAGTCAGTCAGTCAGTCAGTCAGTCAGTCAGTCAGTCAGTCAGTCATTCATTGAGGGTGGGGGCTGATTTACTCAGGACAAAGGTCTACAAGGGTTAAAATGTTGATCACCATCCTCATCTGTAATATTGTCACTTTTCAAGTTTTACTATCCTAGGCTGCGTGCGTGCGTGCGTGCGTGCGTGCGTGCGTGCGTGCGTGCGTGCGTGCGTGCACACAAGCATGTGTGCATTTATTTCTACATTCTGATACTATTATTCCTGTTTTTATTCTGATGTAATTCTGCTTATATTTGAGCTTATTTTATGTTTTTATATCCACAATGTTGAGGAAGCTCGAGGTACAATATTTTCACTACCTGCAATGTTGCTACCAATAAAACACAGTGAACCTTGAGCCTCGCTTTAAGAAAAATAAGCCATATTATGAGAGGGAGAAAGAGAGCAGGTTAAAATTGAGGAAGGAAAGTAACGTTGCATCATTCCATTTCATTTCCCTTGGCTTGATTACATATCATTCTCCTCAACCGGCTCTCCCCATTTTTGTTAACAGTCGGGTGCAGGCGTGACAGTTAGAATTTCATCTCTCCGGTGCATCTTGTTTCTCTCAAAGCTCCACTGTTTTGACGTTTGTGTTCGATCACATTATAAACAAACTGCGTGGCTGGCTGGCAACGTGGAGCCACTAATTGCCCTAATTGTTAGCAGTTGTCTGGGTTCGAAAGTAGAGCTTGCGTTGGCCGATGTGGGTGTGTGTGCGCGTGCTTATGTGCGCACATAGGCGCGTGGATGTGTGCAGCATATTTCAGATTCTGTGCATAAATGTGTGTGTGTGTGGGTGTGTGTGTGTGTGTGTGTGTGTGTTCATGTGTCAGCATTTGTGCGCGTGTGTGTGTGTGGGTATTTGCGCACGTCTGCCTATAATATACGTGTTGGTGTGCAGCACCGGTCCGCGTGTGCGAGCAGTGCGAGAGAAGCGCTGTGATTACCGCTCTAAAGACTTCCTTTGTGTGTTTACATGGCGGCTGAGCTTCAAACGCCTGTGATTAGATAAACGGCAGATCAGGGATCAGCCTCGGCCTCGCTGACGGCCTGCCGAGGAGATGGGACGAGACAGCAGGGGTAGAGGGGGGAGAGGGGCCCTTGTCCCATCCAATGTCTTCAACCAACGCAAGGGAGGAAGTGTGTGTGTGTGTGCGTGTGTTGAGGCCTGTGCAAAGACGCTTTATGGCCGAAGCGAGTTTATACGACGCAAGTGTCTTAAGGTGTATCTCGAGTCGTTTCTTGTTACTATCTACCTCTGTGTGCTTTGGTTAATTTTACTTGGAGCCTTGCTCAAGGGCACTTTAACAGGGTGGAGAGGATTAAGTGTGAAACCTGTTACGTTCCAGGCACAGTGAAAGACCCCTCTCTGCCCAAAGACAAGCACCAGGAGGCTTTGTGGATCATTTCTTTTCCTGAGCTTTAACTATCCATGATTATTCAGTGATTATTTTTCAGTGATCGATTACTTTTTCGATTAATCAAATAATCAAGAAGCACGGTTTTTATATTTCTATTATTATATCAACAAATCAACATGAAAAAACTAACTAAACCTGACAAATCAACTAAATCAATAAGTCTGATTAACTACTTACTGTAAGCCCTCTTTTATACTTCAGTGTACATCAGTGTTAAATAAAAATTAGCTAAAATATCTGATCTACAAGCTCACAACGTGTCACATCGTTATGCATTGTGAGATTGTATAACTGCTATTATTTTGTATTTAAACAATTTAAACTATTATGAAATGCCCAAAATAGGGATGTCAGGCTGAAAGTGGTTAACTAAAAAGAAAAAAAGGGATAGCCAGCCAGTAGCCAGTAAAAATCACCCAAATCTATTATTTTAATAAAATGATCATTATTGCTTTTCTGATTAAATGGATTAGTTCAATTACCCATAGCTGACTACCCTTCATGTTTATTTTTGAGACAAATATTAGGCATAAAATAACACACACACAGAGACACTCAGGCAGGGTTCAGTCCTTGGCCACCAGGGGAGTGCATGGTTCCAGAGATGGGGGCCCTGATACAACACTATTTCTGAACACACATTTTTTGTTTTTCTTGTTACAGCATCAGCATGGTTTTAGCCATCTATGCGAGGGTGTGTGTGTGTGTGTGTGTGTGTGTGTGTGTGTGTGTGTGTGTGTGTGTGTGTGTGTGTGTGTGTGTGTGTGTGTGTGTGTGTGTGTGTGAGTTTTACACTTTTGGAAACATTTAACGTAACTTAATGTTTATACAGTAAAGCTTGTTTTATGTTTTTCTCTAATGCCTATACATGTGTGTTTGCACACATGTATAGGCACACACACACACACACACACACACACACACACACACACACACACACACACACACACACACACACACACACACACACACACACACACACACACACACACACACACGCACACACACACACACACACACACAGCTGTATAAGAACACTGCCGTGCTGTTAAGTTTTATAGGCGTTTCTATACGGCTTTGTGTAGCATAGTGGTTCTACAAGAAAGTCAGTGCATTCATTAGGTGGTTTCAGAGTTACAAGCTTCTTTAAATACATTGTGCAAACAATACAGCAATGCATTATATCATTAAAAAGAAAATGTATGTTTGAAGTATTTTTTAAAAGCAAATACTACAGTACTTTAGCTCCAGTAAAAAAATTACTTTGCAACTTTCATTTGGAGTGGAGTCATATTTGACCAGGAGTATCTACTTTGACTATGGGGTTGTGTACCACAGGTTATACCAGCTTTCTGTTTGATCATGGTAGAGTGCTATAGCTCTGAAGATGTTCAACGAGGGACTTGTGACCAATGGTCAGATCATCAAATGTCAGATACTTAAAACACCTAGGGCCCTATGTTCCATCTGACGGAAGACGGTGCTACGGGCAGCGCAATTATCGTTCCTAGTTTCCAACCGCGACGCATTTGTGATTTTCACGCCCAGCACCCACGTTGTATACTGTAAATACTAAATGATCTCGTGCCCATTGGTGTGGTGTAATGCTATCTTACACACACAGCTTTAGACCTGCTCTGACCCACTCTAAAGGCAGCATTTCCCTGCTATTTAGAGAGCTCATCATATAGTACATTGACCTACGGTATGTGGGTTCGCAATGCGCGGACACTGCTTGCGATCAAAAATCCATCTGAATGCAACACAGCAAAAGAAAAGGCAGATAAACTACTTTCAAGCGCTTGGTTTTTCATTAGAAGTAGGTCATTAAGGGAATAAGACTCAGTGTTGTGAATAATAGTAATAATAAGAATGTCTCTCCATGCAACTTTGGAGACCAGCAGCGAGGAAAGAGAGAGAGGGAGAGAGAAGAGGTTCATGCAGTTTATTTCAATAAGCAGTTTATTTCAGCTGATGAATATTTTTCAGATACCTCTCGTCACGTAAGAATATCATGTATCCGTAGCTTCTTGGCGCTCTTTATCTGTCTGCTCAATGGACAGCAGTAAGTCTTCTATATCCAATATAAAGTAGTAGTATGTATATGTAGTATGAAGGTCAAGAAAGACCACCAGATTTCTGAAAAGCTTCCACCCGGCTGCCATCAGACTGCTGAACAAGATAACGTTTCTGCCCTATGTGTTTTTTTTTGCACCTCATGTCTAATCATGCATATACCTGCCACTATGGTGGCCACTGGCCTACCAAAGTGTTACCACTTTCGCACCTCATGCTTAACCTCATGTAAATACTAATCTAAATAATAATCTAAATCTTTTTTATGTTCTCTTTGACATGCTTATTTAATATTTGATTTCTTACTGCTCCCCCTCTCCCTGCCACCCCCCTCCCCAAAATGATGGAGCTATGCGAAAAAAAATTGCACCGACTTGGAGAAGACACTCGGATTGGTCTAATATTTATGTTATGCCTAAAGTTGGACACCTCAGCGATGCAATTGCGCCCTGCGGCCTGCATCATAGATCATCTAGATAGGGCCCCTAATGTTGATGTGTTGCAACTTGAAAATGATAACCGTCTCTGTTCTGTTCTGACCTGCCTGGCTGGTTGCAGGTCAGACAAATACACCAGTACAAACAACAACAACAACGATGTCTTCGCTCTCTGACTCCAGCGGGAGCTGAGAAGGAACAGCCGGTGCTAATACAGCCAGTAAACGGTTCAGCAGTCTGCACAGTCAACCGCTGGAGGAGGGAAGCAGCGTGAAATCCCTGGCACCTGGTGCCACTTTCTACACAAGTGTCTGCAGCTGGTGCCCTGAGTCTATGGCATCCCACACAGCTGTGATCCCCCCCCTCTCTCTCTCTCTCTCTCTCTCTCTCTCCCTCTCTCTCTCTCTCTCTCTCTCTCTCTCTCTCTCTCTCTCAGCTGATCTCCACCTTGCCTTTCTCCAGCATTTACTTTGTCCTTCTCGCTATATTTCTTTCTTTCTTTCTTTTTTTCTTTCTTTCTTCTGTCTCCCACTTGCTTTCTCTCTCTGGTATTTGTCCCTCGTTACCACCAGGTTTATTTGTAAGCTTTAATCCATGCGATTTTCAGTCAGGCCCTGAAAAGCAAACGTCTTCATGAGGTCTGTGGCCTGGTCCAAGTGATGCCTTGAAGACAAACACATAGCTAAAGTGTACTAAACATTCTGTAGCAGGGTAAAACTGGACAGCATATTATCTGTGCGGAGTGTGAGATGTTATTTACAGAGCATCAAACCACCTCGTCCTTACACAGTCACCTAATGCTTTAAATAGCGGATCACTGGGGCCAAAGTTCAAGCAGTGTGTTCACTGGAGGGACACACACAACCACACACGCAATGGGCCCTGAATGTGGTATTCTCTGTGGTAAAATACTTCAAAGCACCCTAGGTACCCTAGGTAGGTTATACATTATTAGTGTCAAAGCTTCTCTCTCCCTCTCTCTCTCTTCCTCCCTCTCTCTCTGTGTGCGTGCGAATGTGTGTGCATGCGTCCGTCCGTCCGTCCGTCCGTCCGTCCGTCCGTCCGTCCGTCCGTCCGTCCGTCCGTCCGTCCGTCCGTCCGTCCGTCCGTTCGTGCATCTGTGCGGTGCGTGCATGAAAAGGTAGTCCTGCTGGGTTTTTGCAATGTAGAGAGGGAACGCAGGGTGTTTCACAAGTGTATATAATGCTCAGCTGGGTGGAAATAGTAGTCAGCTGGGGACAGAGGAGCCAAGAGGGCAGTATGGGTCAGTTGACAGAGCGGGAGTCTTCTATATGGTGTATCACACACTTTATGACTGTAATGAAATTTGCAGTGAATCGTAACACACTTTTAAACATATATGCTGATCATTGAGCAGCTTGTGAAAGGCCTCTCTTTAAACAGGAGTACAAAGGAAAATACTGTAGCGAATTATGTCGAACCCAGTTTCCATTTTGTTTCTCTTTCTGTTGTAGTAAACACCAAAATAAGTTAACCAGACATGAGCACGGAACAATTAGACCAGCCAAATTGCACGAATGTGTCTTTGAACTGTACAACATTAATGTTTCAAAACAAGCGAGTTGTAATGCCCCAAATCCTATACATATGTGTATACATACATAGATATATACATACATACAAAAAGTACATAAATACATACAGCTTGTGAATATTGTGTGTGTAAATAAATTAATGAATAAATCAGGGTCAAAAGAAGAAAGAAACACAAAGATCAATGAACACAGGAATTAAGGAAAATGAGAACAGAAACAAATGCTCAACAAAAACGTCTGTGACACGATATTTAGCTTTGCTGTAAGAAACACTGGTTAACCACATACAGTACATCAATAAACTATCCCTAAATAAATGACCCATCCCTAAATTTGTACCACGTTAAATGTTGTTGGATTAGACATTTTCATTTAAAGATCCATATTTATTTGTTGGAATGTTTTCATGTTTACAACAAAAATTGCTTTTATTGCACTAAAAAGATGGAACTTAGAATTATCAAATTAATTCCAGACTTTTAGGCCTATTAGCCTTTAATTGTTTTTTGTTTTTCTTCCCCCTTTTAAGGAATTTGCTTTGAGTGTCTTTTTGCGTTCATAAAAAACACCACGGGCTCAAAGTAACGTTATTTAGAGGCCAACTTCAAAACAGACCAGTCCACCATTAATGCAACAGAGTCGCCATAATTAAATGTTTGTTTTGAAGGCGAAGTGATGTGGTCGTTTTCTGACTCGTTTCATCTTTTGGCTGTTTGAGGACTGTTTTCAACATCTGTGTGTGTTCCTCTCTCTCTCTCTCTCTCTCTCTCTCTCTCTCTCTCTCTCTCTCTCTCTCTCTCTCTCTCTCTCTCTCTCTCTCTCTCTCTCTCTCTCTCTCTCTCTCTCTCTCTCTCTCTCTCTCTCTCTCTCTCTCTCTCTCTCTCCCTCTCTCTATGTGTGTTTGAATTATGGAATTGTTAAATGATGATGTGTAGTACGTCAATACCAATGTGTTTTTCTGCATTTACTTTTTACTAGACTGATGCCATTTGGGCACTGGCCCACTCGGGGACCATGCAAGTTGGGAACAACATAATTCGTCTATTTTAGTGTCTAATTGAATGGCTTCAGTAAATAACATTCACATTTGCCTTACCTGGTCTGTTGATGCCATCTCCTAGACTAGATGCTTCGCCATCTTTGCTTTAGTTTGAGCATCATTTTGATTACCTCTGGGCAGAAAACATGCGGAAAGCACAGATTACAACTTTAATATTTTATGAACTTATTACCTTGGACCACACTATCTTTAGAATTCGCTACGATGTGTTGTGTGCTTTAGGTTGGCTATTTCTGGGGAAGAGATTTATTTGGTGTAGAGGGAAAAAGGAGGGGGCCTAGTATAGAGCTCTGTCAGACCCAGGTCAAGTATATAGGGTTTAAGTGGTTTTAAACAGAGATGCTGAAGCTAATAGCCAAGGTTAGATACAGTGGTCAGGTGATGCTGTTTGTTAAATACTCCATCATTTGTGATTCTGCAGCTGGATTGATTGATTGATTGATTGATTGATTTATTGACAATATGCACATAACAAAACAATGTACACAGGGAAACGTCAAAAGGATAGACACAAGAAAGCCAAAAGCTTATTTCCATCGTGGTCCTGTTGATCTTGGTGTGGATGTGGGCGTGCGTGAGAGTAGCCTAACTGTATTACCAATTTTCCCTTTAGCAATGCTTTGAAGGCCAGTGTGCTCCAGGACCGCTGCCCTGTGCCCTGACCTCTCTGAGGAAATGTATGTGATGACGATGTGTGTGTTTATACACAGTATCAAGGAAGGATGCCTGCAAAGATGTATCCTAATATAAAATGAGGAATCCTCTGCCTGTCTGTCATTTTGTCTGTCTGAATTGCAACCATTTTTCTCCTCTTGGCTTGACCGATTGATCAGAATTTGCACATGGGCATTAACCATTGGCCTATGAAGAGAGTGACGGAGCCAGTTTGTCACTTTTCCCAGATTTAAGCAGATTACTTGCGTTTTTGTGAACTCTGTCATAATCTCTCAAGAACAGATTCAGAGCTGCGCTTGAATCTGTCAGTGAGGTCCTTCATAACGTGTGCGCATTGGCCTACAAGTGGCCTACAAGTGGGCAGGCCTTAGATCCGGAAGCAAGCCGCGCTTTAACCAATCAAAGCCGCTTCAGTCTCCACAGACTTTCTATGTCTGCGATGCGAAACATATGGTCCGCGGCCCGGACTGACACAAATAGTGCACACACAGCGCACGTCAAGATTTCATTCAAATGTCTCCGTAATCCACACAAGTATGTTTATTAATACCGTGTCAGTTAAGTTATATCTCCATCGCGGCAACCGTTGGTAACTGGTGTGGTTGTCTGTCTGTGAGAATGATCTCCCCGGCGTCTGTCTCCGCACGGTAATGTTACATCGCGATCTCCGCGAGGGTACAGATGGAACCAAATGGATCCGTGGACCCTCTCTCTCTCTCGTACTAACAGAAACAGCCAAAATGGCTCTTTTAAGCCACCTGCTCATATTGAACATAATTCCTAAGTAAATTGTTTATGAACAGAGCTAAATCAGTTTGTGAGTGTGCCTCAGCCTCAGCATAAAAGAGTCATGTGTTTTGGTCGCGGGATAGTGTCACGGAACCCACAGTGTTCCGTGGTGGAAGAAATGTTATCTAGTCGGAATGAAAACATAGGTGCACCACCGGAAGTGGAGGGCTGAGGGCATGGTCCAAACCCCGGTTTCCAGTGAGTATAGTTCTGGTTAATTCCCCCCCCCCCCAGAGCCAAATGCAAGCTGGGGGCGCTGTTTTTCCTTTTTATTTGACGATGGGTTCCCAGATTGACTCGACAGCACAGACAGACCTGGTTCAGTGCTACAAAGTTATAAAGTACTTTGATTGAGGGGTCGTGTGGGCACTTTGGATATCATGTCCATAGCGCTCGGGTTTGACACGCGCAACCTTGGATTGAACAGCGGATTAATAGCACAAATAGCTTAGCTCAAACCACGTAAACATGGACTTCTTCTCATGGTTGTGGTAACGGATCAAAGTCAGGATCAAATGAGCAGCACTCCTCTCCAAAACGTAAACTACTGTATGCATACGGTATAGAGTGCATAATCCAAAGTCTGCATAGTTTGGGTGTGCATATCCCCAGATATGGACTAGTAGAAATACATTTCACAAAATAATATGGCTTCTTACTTATGTTCGACAACAGATGGTAAAGAGCAGTGAGGCCAGTTCATATAATAGTGTATGACGGACATGCATGAAGTCAAATAAACACACACACACACACACACACACACACACACACACACACACACACACACACACACACACACACACACACACACACACACACACACACACACACACACACACACACACACACACACACACACACACGCATGCTAAAGTTGGACACATATGCCACAGAGTGCAATCTTCTAGCTTATCTAATGAGCTTGAAATGCTGAGCTCTGCCCTGTTTGGTATACACACATCATCACAGCACACACACACACACACACACACACACACACACACACACACACACACACACACACACACACACACACACACACACACACACACGTCCCCCGTTGCACTCAGGCATATTAATACACACTCTGATAAACAGACTAATACTCACAGCAGCAGCACTTTACACACCATTGAGCACAACACGCCGTAATCAGCGCAGCCACGTGTGTGTGTGTGTGTGTGTGTGTGTGTGTGTGTGTGTGTGTGTGTGTGTGTGTGTGTGTGTGTGTGAGAGTGTGTGTGAGAGAGCACTAACGGGATCACAGGTGTGTTTGTGCACTCCGTGGAGAGACATTCCCCCACAACCCCATTGCCTCCACCCTAAGCATCCTGGGTAATATCAGCGCATTGAGCACCTGCGTCCCCGTCCCACGGTCCCACAACCCCTGCTTACAGGAACGCACGCACGCTTACACACACACACACACACACACACACACACACACACACACACACACACACACACACACACACACCCGCGCGCACACACACACACACACACACATACACACACACACACACACACACACACACACACACACACACACACACACACACACACACACACACACACACACACACACACACACACACACACACACACACACACAGCTCTAATGGTCCCTAATCAGCGTGCCATACAGCTCTAATACCCAGCTGTGAGGGCTGATGTCTACTAGACCATACAGTAGGTCCTCCACACAGAGACATGTGTGTGAGGTGTTAGATGAGAGTGATTCTCAACCTTTTTTCATTTCAGGGACCCACAGTTTGATATGCATTAGGCCATGGACCCCCATTTGATTACGGGTCCATTTGGTTCCATTTGTACACTCTCAGTTGCAGACCCGTGAGAGTATCATTTGGACTATGGTCCTAGCACCCAACGTTGAGAAACGGGGTACTAGACCACTGTTTCCCAAACAGTGGGTCGGGACGCATACAGTATGTGGGTCGCAGAGTAAATACCCATTTATTTCTTGTTCTCTACATTTTGTTTTTGATTATTATTATTTCAAAGGTTTTTCAAATCCATTAATTAGAAGGGAAAAAATAATTTTAGGAAGTAATGAAAAGACGATCTACTATTGAAAATAGCTCACAACACGTCGCGATGCGACGTGTTGTGAGCTTGTAGATCGGCTATTTTCAATAGTTTGGGTCCCGGGGAGACATCAAATTTCTCTTTTGGATCTCGACCAAAACATTTTTGGAACCACTGCTCTAGCCCATAGAATACCTCCACACAGAGACGTATACCGTATTCAGACTGAAGAACCTAACGGTATATTCAGAACAGCACTGATTTGTTGTACTGTCCAGAATATAATGCAATTATATTTACGTATCTATGTACTGTAGCCCACTGCAGGCTTTCAATCCAGCCGAACGTGACATCAATTGATTTCACTAATTAACACACCTTCAACTATAGAGAGTGGGTGGCTAATTAGTCATTTGTGAGATCCGCTGGTGTAAAGTTGAGCTGTAAACCTAAAGCTCCCTGTATAACACATTACCACACACCACAGGCACGTCACATACTATGAATTTATACTATAATATAACCTTTAATATGTAATGAAATCCTATTTCCCACATACAAGGTGAGTAAAGGGGTTTAAATGTAGTTACCCGCCTCTAATAATGTAATTGTTGTGTTCCATGGTAATATATCCCTACTGTGATGTTAACTGTTAACAATCCTATATCATTTGCAAAAAAAACAGAAAATTACTGGCCTTTTTCTTTGTGGAAACACAAAACGGCCACCACTGCTACGCCCTATGGGGGTTTCTGTGGGGTTCTTGACGGAAAGAAAGTGGTTTGGACTATATATATCACTTAATCACTCTTCCCCAAAGTAAGAACATAATTTTTGTGGAAATATTTCATTTTGGTGCAGTGATGTTGCTAGGTTTTCAATGTAATGGGTCCCGGGACCCACAGGTGGTCATTCAAATGGGTCCCAGAAACATTTTATGGGTCCCCAATTACACGTCTCCCCCCCCCCTTCTATCGTTTTCTTTGATCTCCAATCTCCATATCTTCTATGTGTGTGTGACTGTGTACATTTATATCCTAATGCAGTGGATCTCCATCTTTTCAGGCAGCGACCCCCCAAAATAATCATATTTGAACTGGGGACCCCCCACCCTGAGAAGCACTTGGAATTAGGAGTTGAGGCATTTAATTTAGTTTAACTCAGTTCCACAGATACATAGTCAAAATAGCAGATCTACAAGGTGTTTTTTTTTTTTTTGTATCTACAAGCTCACAACGCCTTGCTTGTAGATACAATATAAAGTTCATAATAATAATCTGAAAAAGATAATGTACACTTCATAGGAGCAGAGATAGATAGGAACTAAAGAACAACAACACTTTGTGGAAGTGAATGTAAACGGAGCAGAGATATTTGTTTAAGAAAAGTAGATGTTTGCGGCAGTATTTATTGCTCTGGTGTTTGCTTCTTAAAAAGTGGGATTCCCTTCAAATGATTTATGCTTGTGTCGCACCGAAAATAACGATCTGAAAACGACGTGTCACGCGTCGGTGTTTCGGCTCGCGGGTCGGTTTGGTGCGCGGCTCGCGGCTCACTTTGCTGCTCGCGGTTTGGTGTGCGCTCGCGGGTCGCTTTGGTGCGCGGCTCGCGGCTCACTTTGCTGCGCGGATCGCGGCTCGGTTTGGTGCACGGCTCGCGGTTCGGTTTGGTGCGCGGCTTGCGGCTCGCTTTGGGCGCTGCTCGCGGCTCGGTGTGGTGCACGGCTGCGTGGCTCGGTTTGGAGCACGGCTGCGTGGCTAGCGGCTCGCTTTGGTTGTATGCGTCCCGTGGACGCTGTGATGGTTGGTTTAATGCGTCCTTTATTAAAAATGTGCGTCAGAGACGCAGGACGCAGGGCTAGCAGCATCTCTGTTGGTGGAGTCGAATTCAACTTTCAACAAGTCAAGTCAAGTACATTTTATTTATAAAGCACATTTAGGCCGACCAAAGTGCTGTACAGCATGAATGTATACACAAAACATCAAGGTTAAAACATACAAAAAAGCATCAATTACAGAACATACAACTCCAAAAAACTAAAAAGCATCAAATATATACAAAAAAACATAACAGGAAGACAAATAGCTAGGGAAAAGAAAAATGTGGGAGCACATAAACAAGTTTTCCAACCATTTCTCCACAGCAGGAGGTCTATTTAAAAGGCCTGGGAGAACAGGTGCGTTTTAGTCTGTTTTTATAGATGTCCAAAGAGAGTATAGACCTGATAATAGAGGCTGTTCCATAATTTTGGAGCAGCTACTGAGAAGGCACGGTAACTTCAGGCGGGTGCGTGGGACCTTGAGGTGCCCCTGATCTGCTGATCTTAGTGGCCTAGTGGTATCGGGGGGAGGAAGCAATTCACATTATGTAGGATGGTGCCAACCCATGGTGGGCTTTATAGACAAATAATACAACATTTGAAAAACAAGTCGCTGCAGCTTTGTGAATGTTTGTTTGTTTGTGTATGTCGGACTTTGGCGTTGATTGTAGCGTCAGTTTTGATGCTATCTTAGAATAGTTTGCATCTTAATCACAAGACATGTACCTTTAAAATGGTATATAGCTTGCCTAGGTAGGTGACACACACACTTATGTACACACAATACAGACTATTTTTGTCTGGATGCATTGAAACACAATTGTAATATAGCTTTGTCAATAAATAAAGGCGCAATAAACTCAAGAGAGTTTCAATAATATCAGCTTGTTGATTTTCATACAGTACCATTCCAAAATGAATCGATTCTTATGGCATACCCCACGGCAGGATCAGCAGTAATAAAGTGATGTCACATGCCTGACCACCGGTAAAGTCCTTTAATTTCCCTTTATAGTAGTAATGCATATTATGTAAATGTGGTAGGACAGAATACAGTAGGATGGTGCCAACCCATGGTGGGCTTTATAGACAAATAATACAACATTTAAAAAACAAGTCGCTGCAGCTTTGTGAATGTTTGTTTGTTTGTGTATGTCGGACTTTGGCGTTGATTGTAGCAGTTTTGATGCTATCTTATCGTAAATGTGGTAGGATAGAATACAGTACTGGCCCGAAAGTCCACTGGAGGCATCTGTTTATGGTTGAGATAATCACCACGCCAGATTTCGTGTAACTATCCCTATTGTGTATTTAGAATGAACACAGTTTACACATTTGAAGTGGGAATGTCTGTATTTAGTTGTCAAGTGGGCGCCTCCCATCGTAGACAAATAGTTGTGCCCTTAGTGGGAACGTTATGGTTTAGTCAGCCCAGTGTTGCTTCTTTCCACTGTGTATGTGGGTGCTGGAGTCTCACCTTTTGATCATTACCAGTAAATCCCAGAGAAAACTGAGCAGCTAACTGTGTTCAGACTTCATAGCTCCATCAGTTTGGGGAAGACAGAGCAAGTCCAGCTCTACTTGGGCCCTCGTCCAGGAAGGCAAAGGTTGTTGTATGACTGAATACTGTACAAATGTGCATCTCAGTGGAATCTCCGGCTCTTAGGGGTGTGGGTTCAGGTCTCACTCAGGGGAAGCAAACATTCACCAGTCAGCAAAATGTTCATCTAGCTAAGCATGGTTAAAGGAGTAGTTCACCCCAAAAATGACTTATTTTCTATCAATTACACAGCCCATGAAGCCTTGAATTCATGGAGATTTTTCAGTTTTTGTCGCATTCCTAAGACAATAATTTGATGACCGGCTGTGCTTCCAGTAGGAGACACAAAAGAGACTCTTTGAGTCTCTTACTGGAAGCGCAGTCAGTCATCACTGTGTGCCCCAGGGACTATTTTATTTCAATTATTTCAAAGTAAAAAATCTCAAGCATGCATGTCCACAGATCCCCAGACTACTGTGGACATGCAAGCTTGAGATTGTAACTTTGAAATAACTTTCAGTTTTTGAAATATTTTACTTAAAGCACCCAATGCATTGTCAATGGCAATGGACATTTAAATGCTGGAGTATTTCAACTTTACTAACTCAACGCTAACATACAAAGTGAGACTTCAACAGTGCTAAGAGACACATGTTGCGGTTAACTGAGTGATGGTGTGGTGGTCTAATGGTCTGAATTTCAGCACGGAGAGTCCATATTCCTATTATTAGTGTGGTTGCCCTAACAGGGCAACCAGACTATAGTACTCTATAAACTTTATTCTTTCTATGTTTCTTTCTAGATAAACTTTATTTCAGGCTGCTACTCCTCCCACAGTTTTCTTTCCCCAATTTCGTGCCATATGTCAAAATGACCGGCTTCACCGGGAATCGTGCGCTTGTACTTTGCTAAGAGATTGGTTACATAGTTTAATTGATATTGATTTATTAGTGCATTAAATTTCCCCATCCTCTTTAATGGGAAAATGAAAAAACGCCCATTCAAGTATTTTTTTCTCAGAAACCGTAAGGGCTAGAGTTACAAGACTTGCAGGGGAGGTTCATAATTTAGTGCGAAATTATTATACAAAATTTTACACCAGTCGGCCTCATGGTGGCGCTATAACAGCCCTCTTTACGTTTTGGCCTATAACTCTTGAACCGTAGGTCGTAAATTTTCCCTGGATTCCTTGGGTCACGACGCATCTCCCCATATAGGCCAAGCCCATTTGCGTCAGGATAGATTTTCCACCATTTAGAATTTTCTTCAAAACACACTTTTTTCTCATTTTCATACAAATTGTGTCCAAATCTCACACAAATCGGTACACGTGATCTCTGGACCCATGCGATAAATGTATCCAAACTGAATTTTGATAGTCCTTACCGTTCGTCTGTAATTGGCTTCCAAAGTTAGCGGGAGGGGCCCGTTTTACCAAAAATGGCAAAAATCACGAACGAAACGTCCAATCGATCCCAAATTTGTATCAGATGTCGAGGGTTGTTTACAAAAGAACGCTTCAACAGTACAAAGAGACATATGATGGGAGTGGCTGAGAGATGGTGTAGCGGTTTAAAGATCAGACTCTAAGCATGGAGATGCCATGTTCAAATCCCAGTCCTTCTATGCTTTTCAACTTTACCTAACTGAAGGCTAACATACAAAAGAACGCTTCAACAGTACGAAGAGACATATGATGGGAGTGGCTGAGAGATGGTGTAGTGGTTTAAAAATCAGACTCTCAGCATGGAAATGCCATGTTCAAATCCCAGTCCTTCTATGCTTTTCAACTTTACCTAACTGAAACATACAAAAGAACGCTTCAAGAGTACGAAGAGACATGTGAGGGGAGTGGCTGAGAGATGGTGTAGCGGTCTGAAGGTCAGGCTCTCAGCACAGAGGTTTCATGTTCAAATCCCAGTTGTCCCATATTTCAATGGTGTAGTACTTTGACATTTTCAAGGCCAAAATACACAAAAGCAGTAGAAGACACCTGTTGAGGGCCCAAAGGTGCGTTGGCGCAGTGGTGTGGTGTGCTTGATCGGTTGCCTCTGCTACAGACAGTTTGCAGGTTCAAGTCCCATGCCATCAACGTACACGGAGGACCATCGGGGGGACTCTGTCCCTCCCCTGTTTCCTGATAGTTAAAGGTGGGGGGTTATGTCTGAAAGAACTCTCCCCAGGTAAGGTTTTACAGAATGATTCAATGCCAGGATGATTGCGTTGAAGAATAATGTTATATTCTATGACTCATCAAAAGTGAGTGGAAACACTCAAAATTCCCTGGCACTGTTGCAACTCGACAATGTTTTTTTTCCCTGAATGAGTGATCAGGCTGCTACTGCTGACCTGCTACAGAGAGGGTCAAGGAGTGTGTGATGTCCAGATGACAGGGAAGAGTTCACGAAACTTTAAATGTCTTTCTGTAAAACCTTAACTGGGCAGAGTTCTTTCAGACATAACACCCTACCTTTAACCATCAGGAAACAGGGGAGGGACGCAGTCCCCCCGATGGTCCTCCGTGTACATTGATGGCACGGGACTTGAACCTGCAAACTGTCTGTAGCAGAGGCAACCGATCAAGCACACCACACCACTGCGCCAATGCAATTTTGGGCCCTTAACAGGTGTCTTCTAGTGCTTTTGACTTTCTTTTTTGTATTTTGGCCTTGAAAATTTCAAAGTACTACAACATTGAAATATGGGACAACTGGGACTTGAACATGGAACCTTTGTGCTGGGAGTCTGATCTTTAGACCACTACACCATCTCTCAGCCACTCCTATCATGTCTCTTAGTATTATTGAAGCGTTCTTTTGTATGTTAGCCTTCAGTTAGGTAAAGTTGAAAAGCATAGGAGGACTGGGATTTGAACATGACATCTCCATGCTGAGAGTCTGATCTTTAGACCGCTACACCATCTCTCAGCCACTCCCAATTTATGTCTCTTTGTACTCTTGAAGCGTTCTTTTGTATGTTAGCCTTCAGTTAGGTAAAGTTGAAAAGCATAGGAGGACTGGGATTTGAACATGGCATTTCTGTGTTGAGAGTCTGATGATTAGACCATGACACCGTCACTGAGTCACTCCCAGTCGAAGTCTCTTGATACTGTTGAAGTGTTTTTAGTATGTTAGCCTTCAGTTAGGTAAAGTTGAAAAGTAATGAACAACAGGAGGACAGGGATTTGAACATGGCATCTCCATGTTGAGAGTCATATCTTTAGACCGCTACACCATCTCTCAGCCACTCCCAACATATGTCTCTTCGTACTGTTGAAGCGTTCTTTTGTATGTTAGCCTTCAGTTAGGTAAAGTTGAAAAGCAAAGAAGGACTGGGATTTGAACATGGCATTCCTGTGCTGAGAGTCTGATGGTTAGACCACTACACCATCAGTCAGTCACTCTTAGCCAATGTCTCTTAGTATTATTGAAGCTTTCTTTTGTATGTTAGCCTTCAGTTAGGTAAAGTTGAAAAGCATGACATGTCTGTGCTGAGAGCCCGAGTTTTAGACCTCTACACCATCTCTCAGCCACTCCCATCATATGTCTCTTCGTACTGTTGAAAGAAAAGTCACAATGAAATAGAAAATAAAAACGCAATGAAATGGAAACACAATGCAATAAATAAATACATGTATTTATTTAATTGCATTTTGTATTTATTTAATTGCATTTTTATTTACATCATTGTGTTTTTAATTATTTAATTGTGGATTTTATTTATTTCATTGCAGTATTTATTTAAAAAAAATGGACCTATGGACTTGATGAAATAGCTAAAATAGCTAACGTTGAAATGAAAAGTTTAAATGAAAAAACAAAAATAAATAAGGAGAAAACGCAATGAAATGAAAAATATAATGCAATATTTTTATTTAATTGTGTTTTTTATTTATTTCATTGTGGATTTTATTTATTTCATTGTGGTATTTTTTTTTTGGAAATACCTTGGCCTCTTGGTAGTGTGTGTGCAAGGTTTCACACCTTCAGCCTTGCGGAGACAATATCTAATGTGTAAATTGTTTGCCTGGATGCTGTCATTAATTTAGTATTTTCTGTTTACTTTTAACTTTGAATTCATTCAAGTGGGTTACATTTCATTTGACCCCATCGGAAATGAGCAGGGCCTGGACAGTTTTACGTGTAATACAGGCATTCTTCTATCTAATCTTTTTGACTATTTTGACGTGAATGTCATTGTAAATTTCATTAATTGGATATAACAAATAAAAAATGTTTTCTATACTATATCAATTTCGTTTTCTTAATAGCACTGTCGTTCATGTTACTTCCTTTTCGAGAAACAGAGCAGTGTACTGTGTATTACTTTATTAATTTGTGTTAGGGAGCTACAACAACGCTCTACTTGGTTCATGATGATGAGAACCAGAAGGTGTGCACTGAGGACGGAGCCAGGGACAATTCAGGGGGGAATAAGTCTGACAGATGGAAAAGGAGAGAAGAACAGGCACGATTTACGTACGCGTATCGCACATGGCGGATGTGAAATAGTTTTGGATTGTTATCCAGTGCCCTGGCAGGCAAGCGAGACATGAAATTGCAGAAAGTTAGCTGGACTCGTAAATTAATCTGTATTTAACGAGCCTGCTGTGCAGCACCCATGGTGCCAGACTGAGACAAAGAGAAAGAGAGACAGAGAGAGAGAGAATGAGGGAGGTGCATGGAAGAGTGAGAGAAAAAGGAAGATGAAGAGCTTGTAGATCTGCAATTTCAGCTATTTTGGTAATTTTAATTTGGAAAATGTTGACAAAATGTACGTTTGACCAAAAATAGTGCCACCTGGGTTAATGTGCTTAACATAAATGTTTTATAAAATTTCGACACTATCGAACATATCAGCAAATCAAACCCTACTGTATGTGTATGCCCGTGTGAGGTGTGCGTGTATAGTAGCTTCTATCAAATGGCTCTGAAGGGGACAACAACGATCTTTCTCTCTGACTGTCTGATAATCTATTAAACAATATAACATACTGTCCAACTGAACTGGGTGGTTGGGAAACGAAGAGTGCTGTAACAGAGCAGGATAAAATAATCAAGACACTTGACAACAACAGACTTTGAACTTCTATTTAATGCCATAGAAAAGTTGGGGAACGGATCTTGCGTTCCTTCGCACTTGATTGTACTAAAACCAAACTGTCGGTGGAAGACCTGTGGAATCGGATACAAATGCTACTTCACTTGGACTGTCCGTGTGCGACGGTTCAAGACAACGTAAAAATGTGCTAATCAGAGTGACACAAATGAAACTTTTAATCAAGCATTTAAGTGCTCTGTCCAAGACAAAGACATGATTGTCAAAAGAAAGATTAATACAAATAGATGGCAAAGAATACGCCTGATTCATCTCAATGATGTATGTCACACACAGCAGCGTATACACACCCTAAAGACAGAGATGCCATCACAAAATGTATTTTTGTTTTGATTGTCACAACATTTTGTCACATGACATAAGTAAACATTTCAGGAAACTCTGTCTCACAGTCTGTTTTGGAAACAGTAAATAAAAATACAAATTTCTCACATCTTGAGATGTACAACGCTCAGTAACTTTTTTTGCAGTGTTATCCAGTTCTCTCTCACATTAACATTTATATTTTTCACTCCTATCAAAGAAAATAATAATAATAATATTAGCATCAATACTGGCAACAATAATATTGAGTTTTTTGATTAAACATGGCAATAAATACTTGTGCTGATTGGAGAGTGGGACACAACAGATTTGGCAACTTAAGAGAAAAAAGGTGTTCCATTTGCACATACTGTTTGGCAGTCAATGCATAGACCTCATAAAGCATCATGGGAAAGACACAGTTATAAAAAAAATAAAACAAAAAGGCAGAAAAAACATATTTGATGAAATATGGGCACCTGTTTTGGAAAAATGAGGTGTAGGATCTCACAATATAAGAGCTGCATGCCATTGGTCCAATATGCCACTTTTCGTGTGAGGTACTTTGTTGCCTTGTTTTCTAAAGCCTCTTTATTGTCAAGTCCTATACTGACCAGATCCCTCAGAACCAGTAAGCTACAACGTCATCAACATCCTTATGTCCCTTATTTCCTTTGGTCACAGCACTTATAGTCGCTGCCACAGTTCTTAAACCACAAACTCGGATGATTGCATCCACACAAAAATTGCTCTGCGTTTTTGAGAGTGTGTGTGTGGTGAGTAGATGCGAGTGTGTTGGTTGTACCATGTAATAAGGTGTTTCTTGCACCCATCTGTGTTCCCATCACGTCCTGTCTCACCTCATGTCTCTGTTCTCTGTTCCCTTCTGTTATCTCTGCTGCTCCCCAGAGTCATGGGGGCTCTCTGGACCATTGAAAGGGGACATGGAGGTGGTCCTTGGGGCCAAAGCTTCTCTGTCCTCCACCTCCACATTCTCAACCTCCATATCCACCCCCGCCCCTCCTCCTTCACCCCCGTCGCCTCCTCCCTCTGTTCTGTACACTTCCACCGAACCGGTGCCGTCCTCGCTGGACTCCTCGGATCCCGAAAGCACCTCCTCCTCGCCGGTGCCACCGAGGCACTCTGCCGCCCCCAGGGGCCCATTGGCGGGGCCCGGGCTTTCGCCGTCCTCCCCTAGGGCGCCGGGCTCCCTGGTCTGGCTGTGGTGCTTGACGTGATAGCGCTGGTTCTGGAAGAATTTGACGATGGTGTGCTTGGGTAAGTCCAGCTGGGCCGACAGGGTGTGGATGGCCTCCTGGTCCGG
>NC_137626.1:23468371-23483371 GCF_963280865.1 Gymnoscopelus braueri | reverse complement strand
CTACAGATTCACAGTATGGGAGCGTGCATGTGTGCGTGTAATGTCTGTGTGCGTGTGTGTGTGTGTGTTTCGTAGTTAAATTAAATCCAGGCCAAAGAAGGTTTCGCAAATGGCATTTGTTCACACATGTTTGTGTGCGTGTGCTCGTCCTGTACACATGTGTGTCTGCGTGCATGCATGGGGCCCATTTTCACACGGATTCCTGGCTGTCAGAATCTACAGTAGATATGTATGTACAGTGCATGAGTGTTGTGTGTGCGTGTGACGGTGTGTGCGTTGCTCCAGCTGCGTGCCATGTGTTGTGGTGTGTGTGTGTGTGTGTGTGGGGGGTGAAAGTGGAGATGAGTATGGGTGGGTGGCGGATGGGTGGGTGTACACGGAAGGACGCAGCAGACACATGAAAACCAACAAAGAATGATACTACCACATCCACAAGTACCCCTGTAGAGACAGAGAGAGAGACAGACAGACAGACAGACAGACAGACAGACAGACAGACAGACAGACAGACAGACAGACAGACAGACAGACAGACAGAGAGGAGTACCACCCAATCTCACTGGACCTGTTGGACCTGTCATTCTTTTGTATTGGACCCTTTGTAGATACACTGTCATTCCTTGGCGTTCTCTATCCTATCCTGCACTCACTGACCTCTGCCATGAGAGAACAGAGTAGTACAGGGATGAGGTCTTGATGTAGGCCAAGCCGGAGCTTACTTCTGCCATGGTTTCCCACCACAGATTCCCAATGGAAGTTTTTGGATCAGGGTTTTTGGGTGAATTAACCACATGAAATCTAGCATCCCTATCCCGGGAAGATTAGCGGTCACCAATGTGTGGGGTAACAGGGATTCATCTAATGTTTATTAGATGGATAAACAATAAACAATTCTGGGCATGCCATAATAGGGGAACATTCGGTCGAAAATAACACATCTGCAAGCTCGCACTGCATTGCGAATCGTTGTGAGAAAATTAGGGAGCGAAGGATAGACCCCTGGGGGACCTCGGTCATTGAAGTATATAGGGTTTAAGTGGTTAAAGGGATATTTCACTTTCAAATAAAATAAACATTAAAAAAATATATTTTAAAAAAATGAAAGAAGTTATGGCAAAATCACGGCCCCCTCACACATTAGTAGGACACTCTAATGCGTGAGGGGGCCGTGATTTTTCCATTACTTTTTTCATTTATTTTTAATATATTTTTTAAATGTTTATTTTATTTGAAAGTGGAGTATCCCTTTAAGCTCTGTAGACAAACAAAGGTTTATGATGACGCTCAACAAGAAAGTTTCTTCGATCTTGGAACCACATTAATATAACCACATAGTGCATAACGGCTTAACATTTCGAGAGGAGATAGTAACGGCAAATTTTGATATTTTGAACCTAAATCCCATAGTTCTGATGTGAGATGTGAGAAACAATATCCTCTATGTTATGTGTATTTCTTTCCCTTAAATGTGTAAGTGTACAACCAATGAAGTTGAATGCGTGGTTTAGCGCAGTCGGGGTTACGAAACGTACACCGCAAAGAACTCACTTCCTGGTTTCAAAGGCTATAAACTGCAGATATCAAGTCAGTGTGGAAGTTTTCTCTCGTCTCTCTATCATCCCATTGCCCCACCCATTGTCTTCCTGCTCTCTCTCTCTCTCTCTTTTTCTCCTTTCCTCTGCTTCACCTTTCTCCCGTTTTTTCCCTCCATTTAGCGTTCCCTTTTTCCTTTTCATCTATCTCTCCTTATCCACTTTGTGTTCTCTCTCTCTCTCTCTCTCTCTCTCTCTCTCTCTCTCTCTCTCTCTCTCTCTCTCTCTCTCTGTGTTGTTATGCTGTCTCTCAAGGCGCCAGCAGTGTTCAGCAGGGCGTACTGTGCACTATGTTTAGGAGCTCTTTACATCCCAACCTCCCTGTGTCTCTGCCTGACTGTGGAATGAGTTAGTGGTGACCACAAATGACTTCCTCATTATGACACTCACTTCATAACAACACTGAAGAAGAAGAAGGAGGAGAAGAAGAAGAAGAAGAAGGGAAGAGAAGGAAGTTAATGTGAACAGTTTAACTTGTGTGTGCACAGTAAAATGGACCGTTCTGGGCCTGTTTTTTCACTTTCAGAGTTAAATTAGCATTCCAACCAAGCCATTCAGTCTATCAACTGCCCAACTGAGCAACCAACCAAACAGCCAGCCGGCTGACCCATCAGTCAATCAACAAACCACACGCAGCCAGCTGACGAATCAATCAATCAATCAATCAATCAATCAATCAATCAATCAATCAATCAATCAATCAATCAATCAATCAATCAATCAATCAACCAACCAACCAACCAACCAACCTAAGAACCAGCCAGCCAATCAGCAAGCCACCCTCAGAACCAATTAGCCAATCAGCAAACCAGCCCACAACCAACCAACACACCTGTGAGTCGGGCAGGTGCAGCACGGTGTGGAACCTCTCGGTGTGGTGGTGTCGGGACTCCTCCTCGTACACCATGTCCCTGTCATTCTGGGACAGGGACAGGAACCTCCGGATGGTGCACAGGTTCTCCCACAGGGTGCGGTTGTCAGGGCTGGGGCTCTCCTTCCACCTTAACAACTCACACAGCCAACCCTGGAACACCAAGAGAGAGAGAGAGAGATGAAGGAAGAGAAAGTTGGAGACAGAGAGAGTGAGAGACAGATCGAGGCAGGAATGATAGGTAGTGGCCCCTGAACAGGTAGTGGCCCCTGAACAGGTAGTGGCCCCTGAACCGGCAGTGTCATTACCCACGATGCAGCCAGAGCAATGTATAGCCGACCTAAGTTTAGGTTAAGACATTCTTCACTTGAAGATTTACACCCATTAAAATTGACCAGGTTTCAGGGTCAGTCAATAGTGTTAAATAGAAATCTGGGATGTTTATTGTCATGAATTAGATCAGACCAATACTCTTGTATTCTTAATGAACTTATTGTAAGAGGCCAGTAAGACCTTCAACTGTTGGTAGTGAACCTGAAGCCCTGTGTTCCTCCACCTACGTTTAACACATCACATAGAATTCTTGTGTGTGTTTGTGGACACGCTTGGTCTGGGTGGAGGCCGGGGCCGTCATGTTTAAAAAGTTCCGTACGGTTCAGGAAAGTAGTAAAAGTGTCCACATACAGTAGGGCCTGTCTCTGTTCCTACAGTGACCTTTAAGCCAGATGTGTAGTTGTCGTAGGCGGCTGAACTTCATGTCACCACAACGAGGAGCAGGCAGTGGGCTTGCCAGTTTTGGAGTAAGCTGTCTACGGGGCTGACGAGGCTCTGTCTAAAGCACTGGTTATCAACCTGTAGGCCAGGGCCCACTGATGGACCATGAGCCTATCGGCTACCGTGTTAAGTGGTCAGATGGGTGGGCCGCGAAAGTTTTTGACATTTTCAAGTGGGCCCTGATCCCGAAAAGGTTGAAAACCACCGGTCTAAAGCCTGTACTATTTTATTGTACGATGGTGTCGCATGCCGAAAATAGCCTACAGTATAAGCTTACAACGTGTTGTGAACTTGTAGATATGCTCTTTTCGATGTGCAACACCATCATATGACGGAGCATAAATTAGGCATAAGAGAGAGTTGGTGACCCGCTCGCCTTTCCATGTTACTTTTCCCCCCCTTTTTTTATTAATGGACCCTTCTCATAGACGTGTCATAGTAGCAGGATAAACACAGCTGCAGCCATTAAAATTAATAGTTTGTTTTAGGTATGACACGACTGTTGAAAAATATTAGCAATTCTTTATGGTCCTTTTTATATAACCAATCAAGTTGACTGACTGTTTTACAGCCTGTGTGTGGGGGGGCTGTTAAGTTTTATAGTCCATTGACACATACACATCTAGAATCTGACCGCTACTCCCGTACGACAACCTTGTGTTGTCGACCACAGCAGTGCTGCGGTTACTGTAGCAGTTGGGGCACCTCTTGCTCAAGGGCAATTTGGCTGTAGGACGACTGGAGGGAATGGCGCTTCCCTGCATGTGCGTCTGCGTGTGTGCGTGTACTGTATGTGTGTGTGTGTGTGTGTGTGTGTGTGTGTGTGTGTGTGCATGTGTGCGTGCGTGCACACGCATGTGTATCAGTGTCTGTCAGCAGAGCCGGAGGAAGGGTTGAAAGAGGGGAGGAGGAAAGATTTGATTATCTCCGCTAGGCTGACCCAGGCGCAGCTAGACTCTGCCACCAGCTGTTGTTTGTGAACCAGCTCCTACACAGCGGCACCCTGGTGCTAATCTGATCAACCCCCGCCGTCTTCTCTCCCTCCCTTCTTGTTTCTCTCGGTCTCTCTCTCTCTTTCTTTCTCTCTGCAGACTATCCTTTCACTCTCTGTCCTATCTTTTTCGTAAACCAGTTAAACCCTATATGCTTTGTTGACCAGTAGGCCACCTCTTGCCTCCCCTCTACACCAAATCTTGTCACCGAAAATAGCCGATCTACAGTACAAGCGTGTGATGTGTGTCGACGGGTTTTGAGTTAGTTGATCATCTATTTTCAGCAGAATGTTCGCCCCAGAATAGGTACCTAGGGTTCATGTGGTTAACCTGTTTTATTTAAGTAGCAGAGTCTAGCTACTTTCAATTTCTCTCTATACACTCATTGCTTGCATCCGTTTGTATGTTTGTATCGCTCGTGGTCACTCCCTCGCTGTCTCTCTTTAGTTTTCGTCAGTCGCTCTATCTTATTCATCCTCCTCTCCGTCAGTCTTTTTCAGACCGTACATCGCTTTATCTCTTCACTCTCTCCATTCTTCCTGTGTCAATCCTTTCCTCTCACACAGTCTTCTCTCAATCTTTCTCATCCACTCTCTGTATCTCCTTCTCTCCCTCCACAGCTAGCAGATGGGGTCAGTGAGCCGTGTCCCCTGTGTGAGTGCCATGAGAGATGTGAGACTTAGCCCAGTCTGTCGACGCACACACATGCGCACGCACGCGAGCACGCACATATACACAGCAGTGCAGTGTGTGTGTATGTGCGCGCACATGTGCACATGCACACACACACACACACACACACACACACACACACACACACACACACACACACACACACACACACACACACACACACACACACACACACACACACACACACACACATACACACACACACTGTGAAATAAATCAACGTCAATAAATCAATAAATCAATGTTTGTCTATCCATCTTCTGGGAACCGATCCTTAGTTTGAGAAACAATGATGTTGATTTGAGAATCCCCCATTTGCCATTACTTGATTTTTCGCTTTTCACTATTTCTCTTTTATATTAACAGTTTATTGACCAATGGGCTCGATGCAGGGGCTCGCTCGTGGAGGTAGTTTGTGACGTAAACCTCATGGGGTTTATCCCATCAATAAAACAGTGTGAAACTCACCAGTAGGGTAGTAGTTAGTGTGTTTTGTGCAGACTGACCTGGCTCTTGTTGGCAGCCACCTTGGCAAACAGTGCCTGGGACACCTTGGCTCGCTTCATCTCCTGCTGGATCTCCTCATAGATTCCAGAGCTGATGTTTACCAAGTTCTCCAGCTTCAACGGCATGTCTGCACTGACCAGAATGGGCTTCGGCTGCAGGGGACAGGAGAGACACAGGAGAGGACATAAGTATTAAAACATTACAACCTCTGCTGTCAGACTGGCGCTGACGGGTGGAAACCTTGTGTCTAAATCTGTTACTTTTCCTAAAATGGAAAAAAGAACCTGTGTTTCAATGGATCCAATGTAGTTATTATTTAGTCACAAGCTCTTTTTAATACAATGAAATGTATTAAAAGTAGCCGGGTGGGCAGACGGACCATGACCACGTCACTCTGACACAGTCATAAGAATAAACAAACCCGATATGCCCATATATAGGCATATATGGAGATCCGGTTGTCCAGAGCCACAGTTCCGACTGCAATGCCCATATATGGTCATGCGGATATGCAGTAGTAGTTCGGTTATGTGGTTGTCCGGAATTGCCGATCCGACCAATATGTCCATATATAGCCATTAGATATCCAGCTGTCCAGAACGGCCGATCCAACCGATATGCCCATATATGGGCATGCCAATATATGAGCATATACTGATGACATCAGGGATCTCCATATATGGGCATAGAAAGGAAAAGGACTGACAGAATGAGATCTCAATATATGGCATAAAAGGGACAGACGGGTACTCTGACAATGTCCGCGACACTATGACTCAGACATCAGACGGATCGGCGGTGCGACGTACAGTAGGTGTGAGGTGTAGAAGCCCGAACTCTAGTATTTCAAAATTTGGCAACATTTTTCAAACATGTGTGTGTGTGTGTGGGTCATTCTCTCTCATAGAAAAGTATGACAATTGCACAGTATGATGTGGCTTAGTGCTGCAGTAGTGTGTACGGATGTATGTGTGACACCGTTGCAGCTGCTGAAATGCAGATTTCATCACACGTGACGTCACCCCAGGTCAATGTTAGGAATGCATGGAAAAACTTTGTGTTATGTGTGACGTCGGACCAGAGCTCTGGTCACCCTACATAAGGTGTTGATGAGTCATTACATAGAACACTATTGTTGAGAGTGGGAGAGGATGTTGAGAGACAGAAGAGAGAGATAAACGTATGTTGTGCTGGACATTGACGAAAGTGGAGGGTGGACCAGATGGAGGCTATCTGAAGCAGTCTGCAGTGGCAGTCGGCCACAAGGTGTACTCCTTGGGCGGGTACTACATGTACAACAACAGGGTTCTGAATGATGTGCATGTCTTCAACACAGTGTCTTTACGCTGAATGAAGTTGAAGTTTCCCCCATTGACAATTGAGGGAACAGAATGTTCCCTTGAGGTTCACTCCAAGCGCCGGTACCACAGAGCTGTACTGATAGAAAATATCATCTAGAGGGGCACGGTGGCGCAGTCGGTAGCGCTGTCGCCTCACAGCTAGAAGGTCCTGGGTTCAATTCCCGCAGGGGACGCTGTGGGCGCTGGGGGCGTGTTATCTCCTCCGCGTCATCAGTGCCCATACCCAAGGTGGGGTTGGCGAAAGGGCCTTTCTGTGTGGAGTTTGCAGGTTCTCCCTGTGCTCCCTAGGGTAGATACCCTCACAAAAACATGCAGTAATCCTGGTCACTATACTGCCTCCCCCTGGCCAGCCGGGGCGCCTGATGGAGGGGAAAGGAACTGGTTGGAATAACGTGTTCCTTCCACGCGCTACGTCCAACCAGGGAAACTCTCCCCTGTCAGGTGACAAGAAGCTCAGTTGGCTCTCATGCATTGAAGGAGGCATGAGCTTGGCCCTGGCCTCCCTAGGTTGGCAGAGGGAAGTTAGTGCCCAGGATTACATAGACAATTGGCACTGGGTGTAAAAAATAGGGTTACAAAATCGTGGGATAAAAAATATATATATAAAAAAATATATATATCATCTACATCTGGGGCAGTGCTACATGTAAGTCTGCAGTATACAAACATGTTTACTACTTCAACATATTTTATGCATTTGATGTCGACACCCACAGATGGTGCAAGCCAAAGGTTTCTGGGACTGTTCCAAAGGTGAGGTATCTGCACTCAGCCTGTGTCTTGGGGAAGGTCATGTATATTCACGGAGGATGGTTCCACATTATGGGATACTATAATGACATCTACAAGTTGGACACCACCACAATGGTCTAGTCTTTCATTAATACCAGAGGCACTCAAGCACCTGCTTCATCATTCATGTCACTCTGCCACCATCATCTGGACAAAGATGTTTGTGTTTGGGGTCTGGGGGGACCAGCGTTACCACCACAAGAGCATCAGAGTGTTTGACACAGAGACCCACTGCTGGCTGAGCACACCTTCTGCCCAGCCTCGTCCAAAGGAACGCTGGGTCCATTCAGCCTTTGCCTACAATGGAGAGCTGTACATATTTGGTGGCTACAGCATTAGTCTACGCCAAAGATTCAATGATCTTTGGAAATTGAATCCAGAGACCTTCTCCTGGAAGAAAGTTACTCCCAAGGGTGAATGCCCATATTTGTTGTCTAGTATGTGCTGTTGCATGGGGGGAGATCGTATCATCTTCTTTAAAGACGAGCTGTACATATTAGACATTAGTCCTAGTCTGAAGATCAGAACAGAACAGCGAAAAGTCTATCTACAGTAAGAAAGGACACATTGTTCACTCTGTCGCTACAACATGGAACGGTGGCTTCTCAAAAATCCACTCAAAGATGTGGAACAACAAGATCACTCATGACACCCCAAAAATATTGTCAACCTCGAACACAAGAAGTTTTTACAACCTGCCATGTTATGAAATGGATCAGCCCCAATGTGAACCGTGCTCTGAGATTCTGGCACATGAAAGCTTAAAGCCGGTGAAAACGAAGACTGAAGTATTTCCAAACCAAACATCCCGATCACAGTGATAAACCAACACGTTTTTTCAACTTAAAGAGTAACTGCGGGGCCAACGTGGGTGGCCTAGCTATTCAAACTAGGGGAAGAGGTGCTTATTATTGTTTTGGATGCACGTTCCCCCTCACAGACCTCCTGATCTTTACTGACATTTATCAAAAACAAACACAGATCGTGAGGAAGATCTTTGTGTTGCCGTGACGATTAACACCTGCTGTGTTCTACAACGCATGCCCAACCAAGAAAATGTACATATTACAGCCATAATTAATATAGCTGCTTTTGGTATTTTATTTACTATTATTATGAGTATTGTAGCAGTATGTATGCGTGCATGGTCGTGTTTGTGCATGTATGCTGTTGTCGTGAAAGGGGGGGGGGTTGGGTCACGATACTTGGCTGATATGTTGTATGGCTCGCCAGACAAAAACGTATAGATAAATGAACACTCAGGATGTTGTGGTGTACCTGCATGAGTCTCTGTGGGCTGGGAATGCAGGGGACGAGGTTGTTGGAGTGAATGAGGTTGGGGTTGGTGCTTCTCTCTCTCTCCTCCTGGTAGATGCGGTCTCTCTCGCCCTCTGGCAGGTTCAGGAAGTTCTGCATGGCCTTGAGGTTGACCAGCAGGGACTGCGAGGCAGAGCGAGGGTCCTCCTCCTTGCGCAGGATCTCTGATAGCAGGCCCTGGGGGACGGCACGTATTCGCGCATACGCATACGCACACACACACACACACACAAATTATATAATCAGTGAAATACTGATTTATTTGTTTTTTTTAGAGCTTTTTGGGTTACAGCGTGGCTCCTATCTCGAAGAATGTAATGTGTGTAGGTGTTGTGTGTGTGTGTGTGTGTGTGTGTGTGTGTGTGTGTGTGTGTGTGTGTGTGTGTGTGTGTGTGTAGCTAATCTCCCAAACCACTACATTGATCAGCACCAATGTCTTATGCACACTGCCAGTAGCCGACGGAAGTAAATCCCAAAATATTTTTCACATATTATGTATTTATATAATGTAGACATAAAAAACAAAAGTAATATTTTGCAGCTTTTGTGAATTCATGATCTCCAAAAAAAGTTAATGACTAAATAAATCCATAAATAGTCGCTGTCGGGC
This sequence comes from Gymnoscopelus braueri, assembly GCF_963280865.1. Taxonomy (NCBI): domain Eukaryota; kingdom Metazoa; phylum Chordata; class Actinopteri; order Myctophiformes; family Myctophidae; genus Gymnoscopelus; species Gymnoscopelus braueri. The sequence goes on along the minus strand of NC_137626.1, from coordinate 23,473,862 downwards.
AGAAACCTTGAATCTCCATCTTTCACATTTTTGTGTTTTTTAATCTACAATCTACGATTTTTTATCTACGAGCTACAAGCTCACAGCACGTCACGATGCGTTGTGAGATTGTAGATCGTAATAATAATGATAATAAAAACAACGGTTTTAGGACATGAGCGTTGGGTGGAACCCAACAATAAGGAAATACAAGCCACAGGGGCCTGTGGTGTGACCTGTGTTACCTGGGTGCGGTTGAAGGCCACGCGGGCGAACACGGCCTGTGAGACGCTGGCTCTCTTCAGCTCCTCTCGGACATGATGGTAGATGTCAAAGGAAACCTCGGCGGCCGAGGGGTTGAGGCCGCCGGGCTCCATGCCACCGCCGGGGGTCTTGCAGGCTCTGGGGATGGGCGGGTGGTTGAGAAACTGATGGTGGTTGACGCCCTGCGGGGAGACCTGTCACAGTTATTACATAATCGCCTGATCGCAATTAATTGAGTTATTCACAGTTTTTTTTACAGCTGAATCGTCAGAATCGTTTCCATTCATCTGTATACATTCTTGCAAGCTCGCAACACGTCGTGATGCAACACGTTGCAAGCTTGTAGATTGTCTATTTTTGCTATTAAAAAAAAAAAAAAAAAGTATAAAATGATTAAAGATATGTGCCACAGTACAGTATTTTGATTATCGGTCATTGTCGGTAGTTTCTAGTCCTAATTAGCAATTGTGCAAATTATTTTTGCTTACGAAGCCAAAAAGTCAAACAGAAATGTCATTTGCATTGTTCAATGCCAAAAACACAATCCAATCGTTTAATCGCCATTATTTGTATGACAATTAATCGTCAACTAAAATTGTATGATGGAGACAGCCCTACCTGCGGGGGGTGCTGCTGCTGCTGCTGGTGGGCTATCAGACGGCTAACGGCTAACTGCTGGTTGATGAGGTGAGCCATGGCCAGCTGCTGGCGGACCAGCTGTGGGGACAGCAGCGCTCCGTGGCCCAGCATTGGTGGCATGGAGGAGGGAGGAGCCTGGGCGCGCAGCGGGGGGCTGGAGTGGTGCTGCCTGTGAGGGTGGGGGACGGTGTGCGGCTGGGTCGGGTTCTGGGGGTCCCCGAGACTGGAGTTGAGGGGCGGTGGATGAGGCCCCGGGCTTCCCAGGGGCCCTAGGTGGTGGTTGGGGGAGGGCAACAGAGATGGGGCCCGCTGGACGAGAGCGTTCAGGTCTGCACTCATGTCTCTTTCCACTGCAGGGATGCAGACACGCCCGAGCACACACACACACACACACACACACACACACACACACACACACACACACACACACACACACACACACACACACACACACACACACACACACACACACACACACAGGTCACAATGGGTTGCAGTAGATAAAAAATAACAGCCAACATTAGTTTTGTCACAGGTGATATGATACCTTTGATATCAGGTTTCTCTCGTCCAGACCACAACTTCTCAAGGTATTCACCTGGAACAGAGGGCATCAAAGAGGACATCATTTATTCTGTCTGTCTGTCTGTCTGTCTGTCTGTCTGTCTGTCTGTCTGTCTGTCTGTCTGTCTGTCTGTCTGTCTGTCTGTCTGTCTGTCTGTCTGTCTGTCTGTCTGTCTGTCTGTCTGTCTGTCTGTCCAACCACACATCTAGGGCCCTAATTAAACTCTGCATGGTCTAAATTGCATAGCACATTCCTTGAGGGCGTGTCCAACTCCACTTTTGCTACTTAAACGGCATATAATCTGGTCGCAAATTAAGAAGCAAAGGGGTTGTATTTAGTCTCTTAATTAATCATGGGTGTGTTTTGGGTGCAACATGAATTAAAGCAATCACAGTGTCGTCTCCCATTCCCTTTAAGAGCCAGGTGCGCGTGCACCTTGCACATTGCTATTTAACACATTGGGTGCCAGAGGTTTATTAAAATATTATACGTTGAGTGCCAGCATTTCTTCCATCCACTTGCGTTATACATTTCGTGCTGTGAGAAGCCCCGACGAGGAAGTGCATGTAAACAAAGCGTGCGTGCGAGACGGCGGAGGGTCCCGACTAACGCCTGGAACAATAATATTTCCAACGCGACCCTCCATTGCAGCGTGATCGCCGATCGAAAACGGCTCGTTTCCACCACATTAAAAAGAAATGGAGATATTAAGCTTTTAATCAAGGAGATAACATTGAAAACGCCGACCGGAAGGATTTTTTACATGGAGCCAGATCCAGCCTCTTCTTCTCAGAAACTCCTTGGGTGATGTCAAAGTTTCGTTTTAGCGCCCCACGTGGCCCACATGTATAAAAATAGAATTGGGTCAAAAACGGTCCGGACCGTTTTCGGCACTTCTCGTTTGGACCCTCAAAAACGGTCCGGACCGTTTTTGGCATTCAATGTGTTAAATGATGGATTTGGCAAGTTGGAGGAGAAGCGAACCGTTGTCTGCTGAGGAAACGGATCTGCTTGTGCGCAAAGTAAAAGCGTGCAACCATCATCATAGCTGAGGTGAAGCAGACATGGGGGAAGATAGTGGTGAGCTGAGCATGTCCAGAACTCTCTCTCTCTCTCTCTCTTCGCCAGTCTCCTCCTGGTGCTGAAAGATGCCCCTTTTCAGCTGTTAAATTATTATTTATTAATAATTAATTATTTAAGAATAAGGATAAATAAAAGCTTGGCATTAGAGACATTGTTGGCGCTGTGCACCAGGTGTAAGATAATGTTAATGTTAGCCTTCCCTCCTCCTCCTCTAATGCATTCTTTTAGACTCTCTCCTACTGCCCTCATACCTTTCTCTCTTATTCAACCGGCTCTCCAGTGTGGACAGCGTGGCTCTCCTTCTGCTTATGGTTTTTACTGTTTGGGTTATGAGTCTGGAGTTTTGGGCTATTTGGAGCATAAAGGTTAGAGTGAGGTTTGGCACTGAAGATGAGGCTTTACCTTGCCCAGTGTGGGCTTGAGGGCAGAGCACGGCATGCCTGCGTGTGCGTGTGCGTGTGTATGTGTTTGCGCGTGCCGTGCGTGCGTGCGTGCGTGTGTGTGTGTGTGTGTGTGTGTGTGTGTGTGTGTGTGTGTGTGTGTGTGTGTGTGTGTGTGTATCTTTGAGAAACACATCCTCCCTCTCTAAACTTTGGGGTTTGGAGAGAGAGGCTGCTTTCCGTTAGGGGTATGATTGTTTAGTGGTGTCATCTCAGCGAGGCAAAGGAAAAAGCTGTTGACTAACATTGTAGATAATCTTTGAGGCTAATTTCATACTTCATCTCATGATCCTGTCGCTCGACAAAAATGACGTTGCATCGACACTTTTTCCACTTCAAAATGCATACTTTTGGGGGGCAACAGGGTTGTGCGACACAAAGCCTAAATGAAGCCTTCCAGTGCTCAAGGTTCATGGAATGTTACTCTGTGATTCCTCGGTTGGTAAAAGCCTCAGTACTTTGATATATGAGCTGACTGAAGTAGAGCTTGAGGTTTATTGAATAAGCAAGTTCTTGGGCAACACAACAATGTGCCTCAAATATTCTTATATAAACAATACGCAGGAACACAAAATGCATGTAGCTCAACGAAAGCTTAGAGTGAATATTAAGAAGATGAAGATCAGTAACTAACTAGATCTGTTAACCCTGGGCAGTTTTATGATATTGATATCAGTATTGAAATAAAAATAAATAATGTGTTGAATAAAATATATGCTGATACATTCACTGTATTTTTCTTTTCGTCTGCTCTGAGCTTGTAGTTCTGATACTTTCATAAGTATAAATCTGGCTTTTAGCTTTCAAAACTTTTAGCTTTCAAAACTGGGCCAATGAGTCAAACCAAATCTGTCTGAACAGTACTAAAGGCTGTTCACACAAAGCTTTCCAATATTTTTAGATCATAGCATGACCGATACACCACATATTATTTAACAGTAAGAAACTGGTCATTTTTGTTCATTTTCCCAAACCCACAGTTTACTTTATTCAAATGTTTATTTTGTAATGGTTTACACTGGTGAAAGATGTGAGCAGTCATCACTATTACATGGAAGTATGTCAGCTCCTCTTCATGCTGAGAAAACACTGAGACGTTTTTCATCACCATGTTGTTAAGAAACTTTAATTTAATTACCATATTTTTCTTTGTAAATTGTAATTGATTACAGTTACATTTATTTTGTAATTTAATTACATAAATATGTTACAGGCAATCAGTTACTTCCCAGCGCTGTCTTCCCAGGACGTGTTGGATTTTATATTCTTTTTCTGTATCCCAGTGTAAAGCATCAATAACAATCCACTATATTTATGTGAGCCTTGTAAAATCAACAGCTACAGACTAGTACTTAACTGCTATAGGAGAAAAAAAAGTGTATAAATAAAAGTCATAATTATACATACAGTTATGAAAGAAATCATAGAGAATAGAAGACATAAGACATGATGAAAAAAAGACAGTCTGAGTGTTAATTTAAAAGTTAAATAAATACTCAGGATTTTGCTCCGTATTAAGTGGTTATTTGAGAAGCTTTAAAAGATTTGACAGATTTGACAGAGTTCCAGAGCCTGGAGGTCCTCCTGACTGCATAGGCTCCGTTTCTTTTGAACAGCATGTTTATCTAATGTTATCATTTTGGAGGGTGTAGTCAGATTTGGGGACATGGCTTACCTTTGATGCGCTTGAACCTCTTGTACCAACGGCCAAACTCCTGGCATTTAGAGGTGGAGACATTGGCGTAGTAGGAACTGTTCACTATCGCTGCGATCATACTCTGTCAGAGAAAGAAACAGGTACAGCACATGGCAGCTGTGAATGCAAAGCAGATGAAGTTTGTGAATCTTCTTCGCGTACCAGTTACCAACATTTTGTTTTAGAAAGATATTAGGCAATAGTAAGTATGTGGGAACCAGCCATTCCTGAGCCATGTGGCCCTAGGTCATGACGCTAGTACTGTACGTCACAGGGACTTACGCCCAATCCTGATACTGAGTGCCAAGCAGGGAGGCATTGGGTTCCATTTTTATAGTCTTTGATGACTCGGCTGGGAATTGAACCCCAACCTCCCAATCTCAGGGTGGACACTCAAACCACAAGGGCAGGCCACAGAGCTTGCGGTTAGAATATTAGGCAATATTTAATAGGTATCAAATCAAAATGTTCTCCAAACTTTACCTCTGTTAAAAGTTGGTAACTGGCACTGGTACACAATTGAATATGGCACTCAGTACTGTGGGACTGCTGACATGGATATAATATGCTTTGCAGCTAATATAGTACTTTCAAAGTTGTAATTCATCATAAAGTTCTCACCTAGATAATTTAGTACCTACAGTATAAATTTAAATAAATAAAGATGGATAGCTAGACAGACGGAGGATCATAAAAGAGAAACTTGCAAAACCACAATGAAAAAGAAAAGATTTGTGCCGCCCATATAAGAGACCAGTCAAACCAGTACATGGGAAAATGTGAGGATGAATTTCAAGATGAGTCAGGCTGCACACACACCACCCA
>NC_137626.1:23455871-23463371 GCF_963280865.1 Gymnoscopelus braueri | reverse complement strand
GTGGCTTCTGTTTGTTTTTTCATGCGGGATATTGGGGTTCGAATCCAGGTGGTTACATTGGGGCCAACCATGTAGGAAATATAGAAACCTTTTGATAAACGGTAGATGCTTGGTTTTTCATGCGGGAGACCAAGGTTCAATTCCACGTAGTTGGGGCCAACAATGTAGGAAATACAGTACAGAAGCCTAAATCTAATATACAAATATAGAAATACAAAATCTGAATGTTGCGTGCACAGTCTCTGTACAGACCTGTCTATTCACGAAGCAGGGAATGCAGGAGGCTAAAGTGTTTAACTTGCCTTGTCCGTTGCATGTCTTGATGTGCCAAAAATATATCAAGTTTAACTGTCCTGCATGTGGTGCGGTTCCAAAAATACGTTTTGGGAAGGTTCATTTTGGGATCCAATTAAGCTTTTTGCAAGCCTTTAAATTAGGAATTATTCCTGAGCGAGGACACTGCCAACTGAAATCAAATATCAAATGAACGCACTACAAAATACAGACTTGGGCTTAATTCGGTAAGATTCCTGCTGCCCAAGAATTTACCCTAGTCCACATAAAACCCCGGGCCCCAAACACAGGCCCTAAATAAGCGATAGGCTCTTTTTAATCAGCTATAGTGTCTAAGTTAATTAAAGAAAAAGGTCCCGTGCCAAGGAAGGAGCTTAAAAATACCGCCCTGGCCAAAGTTATGAAAGACACAATTGAATCTGGAGGAGAAAAATAGAAGTCACTGTGTATAATTTTGGTTGTGACCACACTGAGGGGGGAAAAATGCATGACTCCATCCAGAAATTATTCATTTGGGAAGAAAAGCTCATTTCACTGGACAAAAAACATGTCCATCTGGGAGAGAGGCGGGACGGGGGGTCTGAGGGCGTTGGTCCACTTGGTTGGTTGGTCGGAGAGCCCTGTGTTTACGGGACAGCGGTGGAATGTGAGGCTGCCTTCCTTTGTGTGTGTGTGTGTGTTTGTATTACTATACTTGAGAGGGCCAAATGTCCCACGCCACAAGTATAGTAGAATTTTATAAATAGACATTAAGAGGACAATTTTCCTAACCCTCACAAGAGAAATGGCTGCTTCATGGTTTAAACATATTTTTCGACTTAAGGTCAATACACATCAGGAGCGAAGAGAATAAACGATACAAAAATGCGTCGCGATTATTTCACATCAAACCTTTATTTTGGAGATGCCTCGTTCATACAGGTTGATGGTTTTATTTGCGCCAAAAAATCTGCCTTGTTTAAAAAAATAATGACATTGCTTCGTCCTCATTATAATCACGCTCAGAGTGCATGCACTCATAACACAATCAAGCAGTTTAAATTAATGCAAATGAATCGCACAAAATAATCGCTCCCGGTGTGTGCAGAACTTGTGGCTATACAATTAGGAAAATAATTCAAGTCGGGTTTAGGATTGGGATTTGGCATTTAGGGGTTTGGGTTATGGGCTAGGGTTGGAGTTATGCTGATGTATTACTTAGATGCGCGCTGGTTGTCGCAGACTGAAAATAGTAGATCATGCTTTCTGTGCATGACACCAGCGTGCGACTAAGTACAACTCAGGCTTTAGTGTAGGGTTAAAATGCCCCCCCCCCCCCCAAAAAGGTCAAAATGGCATGTATATAATTGCCGTCTTAAAATTTCGATGTCCTCACAAGTATATTAATGTGCGTGCGTGCGTGCGTGCGTGCGTGCGTGCGTGCGTGCGTGCGTGCGTGCGTGCGTGCGTGCGTGCGTGCGTGCGTGCGTGCGTGTGTGTGTGTGTGTGTTTGTGTGCGCGCGCTGGAGAGCTGCTGTTTCATGGTAGGTGTAGGCGTTATCTGGGCTCTTTTTTGACCTCTCTCTGCCTCTGCGTGTGGTGTGTGTGTGGGTGTGGATGTATTACTGTGTGACGTTGCCAACATGCTTACTGGTTTTAGTGTTGTAAATGCAGCGACCTGGATTCAAACTAGGGTCTCCCGTGTGGTAAACCAAGCATCTACTGCTAAGCCAAAGGGGAATGCCCCGTTGGCCATGCAAGATAAGCGTCTGGGATCCAGGCTGGGCTAAACTGGTACATTGACCAGCCCTTGACCTGCGCTCCACCGGGACAACCAGCTCCCTGAATGAGAACCCGATGTAACCAACTGGGTTCGAACCCGAGTCTCTGGCATGGCAAACCAGTCATCTAGCGCTTGGGCAGCCATAGCTGAGTGGGTAGAGAGAGAGAGGCTGTGTGGTGATCAGAACTCCTCCCTGAACAAGACACTTAAGCCCTAACAGCTCCCAGCTCCCAACAGGAGTGGATGTGGCAATCAAAGGTTCTCCTGCCATCATTTCAAAGCATCCTTGAGCCACGCACTGAACACTGCCTCCGCCACTAGTGTGAGAATGTATGAATGTAACAAATGCATTGTAAAACACTTTGGAGACACTCGAATAAACAGTCGTCCATCATCACACGCACACACCTTTAATATTCCAGTCTCACCTCGTGCTTGCACTGCTGAGTTGTGCGAGTAGCCCAGGGCTACCAGAGCTGTCTCCACCAGCTGTGTAAAGAGGATGTCCTTGCGGACCAATACGAACTCTGCGTGCCTGTCGCCTCGCCCCTCCCCGTCGCAGGTCATGTCTGCCTGCTCCACAACACAGTAGACTGGAATCATCAGACCTGAGAGAGAGAGAGAGAGAGAGAGAGAGAGAGAGAGAGAGAGAGAGACAGGTGGATGAAGTGACAGATAAATACAGAAGTTGAGAAAAAACAGAGAGTTCATTTTCAGATCCTGTAAATGCGTCATTTAGTATCACGGTTGCACAACTGTATTTCTTGTCACAGTCCATGACGAATCCTGGAGAACAAAAAATGCTCTCTCAACGCCATCAAATATCCTATCCGCGCTCGATTTCACCGTCGGAGCACATGCGTAAACAAACCTCAGCAGCGAGGCATCGCAGCGTTTTCATTTTGTGGGGGAACCGACACGGCACTATTCTGAGCTTCCAAACTGTTCGGTGCAATGCTCTGCTCCCTCCCACATGGGCCTGTGTAATTCAACAGCTATCAATCATCCCAGTGACAAGGCAATGACAAACGTGTCCCAGCCAAAACCCTAGCTCTCAGCGTCGCGCACGCTATCGGCCAATAACTCAACCGGAGAGCAGTAGTGTGGAAGGGAGGGATGGAGCACGCAGGCCAGGATGCTTGTTTGCGTGTGTGCGTGTGTGCGTGTGTGCGTGCGTGCGTGTGTGCTCGTGTGTGTGCGAGTGTCTGCTGTACTGTATATACAAGTACATTGTTTGCGCGTTGTTTGTGGGACAATCGTGCGGTCAACTGTGTGAGAGAACTGTGGGCGTGTGTTTGTGGAAGTGTGTGTTTCTTTATGTGTGTGTGTATGTTTTTTTCCATATGGTATGGCAGCAAGTGTATACGTGTTTTCGCGGTCTGACTCCTTTCCGGTGCATTTGTGTGTGCTTGCACACGCATCATACATTAGGAGTGTCAAGCAGGGTCAGGTTTTGCCATTTTGTGTTGACTGTAAATTTAAGATTGTTTCATGTATTTTTTTGTCTTATGTCTTCTTCTTAATAAAATTATGATTTATATGGACTATAATGTTTAATGTAGATGTTTTGTTTCCTTTATGTTTTGTTTTTCAAATGTATGTTTTTAAATGTAGGTATTGTTTTTATATGTGGACCCCAGGAAGACTAGCTGTGCTATAGGGCACAGCTAACAGGGATCCTAACAAATAAACAAATAAACTAAGACACACATGCACACGCACACGCACACTCACACACACACACACACACACACACACACACACACACACACACACACACACACACACACACACACACACACACACACACACACACACGCTTAAAATGTGAGGTCATTATTTGATGCCACTTAGGACTGCATGTATACGCTTAGATCATGCGTGTCAGTCTGTAGGCGGTATTATCGTGTGTGTGTGTGTGTGTGTGTGTGTGTGTGTGTGTGTGTGTGTGTGTGTGTGTGTGTGTGTGTGTGTGGTCCCTCTCCCCTCCACATCGCCATGCTGTGGTTTTTAACAGTTCAAAGACAGAGCTCTCATTAACACTGGAAACCACCTCTACACAGTCTGCTACCACTCTCTCTCTCTGCTCTTTATCATCAGCCATTCTCTCTCTGTCTCCTTTTCTCTCCCTCTCATCATTATTACACATTATTGTGTTTAAAGCCAGATGAGAATATCTGTTATTTGGTATAAATAAATTGTGTTTTCTCTGTGCTGTTTTTGTGTGTGATCATAGGTGTCCCCTGCACATAGTAAATCCACGAACATAGGTACAGTCTTCTCAGTGTTCATTTACTGCTAACTCCGAAAGTACAATACTTTCCCATTTGGGTCCATTATTTACACTTTCAGAGTTAAATTAATGCACTTGTACATTATGTACATTGTGTGTTGCCCCACCTCCCAGTGGCCTCAGCATTGTGCCGTTGAATCGTGCCCGTGACCCTGTTGGACTCCCGTTGACCTCCAGGCGGCTCATCTTGACCGGAGGGGGGCCACTTTGATCTGGACTCTCCCCTCGCTCCCCCACCTCCTCTGGGCTGACACTGTCCCGCAGGCTGGGGCTGTGTGCCCCACCTCCACCTCCACCTCCGCCTTCCCCTCTCTGCTCCATCCCCCTCCAACCTCCAGGGGGAGCCCCCAGCGGACCTAGGAAGAGACATGCAAGAGCATCAGGAAGAAGAGAGGTTTAAAATACTAAAGCGGGATTTGCATATATACCCAGCCTTTAACTTGCGCTGCCGTATCAGCCCTAGGGGTTATACGGCAGATGACCAATCAGTGCAGCTATGCCACCGTGCGCTGAACTGGCTCCGTGAGCAACCTCACCAAACATGGACAAAACGCTACCAAATTCAGATTTTCATCTGAGTGCAAAGGAACCAAAATACAGAGTGAAAAACAGCGACCTTCAACGTGCATCAACTTCCTTATTCTGAGCCAAATCTCTTCCCACACTCTATGAAAATCTCTACGAAATATATATTTTGTTTAATATTAATTAATAGCTGCCTTTAAAAGAAGGCCAGTCCAACACAAACAAAATACCATAGCCATGCAGTATGGAGGAAACCAGGCCTCCGTCGCTGCGCTCGTCAAGAGACTCCTGTACAGTTAAATCCTCAGCGTTACATGTTCATTTATACACTGTCGGGGTTAAATCAACCCTCTCTGTCTCTCTCGAGGGCAAGGGAGAACTGTTTGGGGATGAAATATTTACATTAGTGGCTCTTAACTGGTTTTGCCCGGGGGCTGAAATATTACCTCCTCAATCAAGTCAGCTTTTCCCTCTCTGTCAAGTTGCGCATGTAAGCTGTTGTCAAGCTGCCACGTAGCTGCTACAAATCCATTTGACTCTCTGTTGTAAAGGCTACCACTGTTTTTAATCTTGTCAGATGTTTTCAAAATCACAAATCACTTTGTATGACATGTGTGTTACTAAACTTAAGCCTATACTCACGTTTAGGCTCGGGGTCCAAAGATGAGTCACGGGCCTTTCTCACAGACACTAAGGAGAACTTGGATAGGGTAACACTGTCATTAACTGTATCAGAGTGTGACTTAATATAATATGAATTAAAATAAACTCTTTAGTGTTCCTACGTGTATCTAAGTATTCCAGAGTCCCTGGCCCTGTAAGAATGCCTCATGGGACACTTTTGGATCCCCGAGCCATTGGTTGTGAAAAAACTGATTCACATTACTGCACAAGGTCGATATACTTAAGGACACGGACAATTGGAATGATGTTGAAACGAACAGTGTTTATTTCCTTTCGGAAAACACAGTTTTTAACTTAAAGGGACCTCCTCCCGGAGCCCAGAAACTGTCAGCATGATTAAACGAGAACAGTACACTCCCTCATCGCACACCAACGCTCCACTCCGCAGGGTTTCAGTCCACGAGTCCGTTGAGAGTCAACCGAGGTTGTGTGTCGCCTTGACGCCTGATTTATACTTGGTTGCCCGCAGGCAATGAGCAGGAGAAATAGCTCATCTAGAAGCATACAATGCGCTGCGGCGCGACGGTGCGCAACAAGATGCACAACCAAGGATAACTCAGGTGTGAGGGGCCACCCGTATATCTCTCCCACCTCCTGACCAACGCGTCGGTCCCACCCCCTTTGTCCAGCATTACAGCCCACTGAAACATTTACCTTTCGCACAACATGAAAGGTTAAACCACTTAAACCCCAGCATCGGTGTTGTGGGGAAAGCTTTTGCTGAAAATAGCAGATGGACAAGCTCACAATGCAATGCTTGCAACAATGACCCTATTTTCAGCTTTTGCTGAAAATAGCTGAATGACAAGTCGATCTGCTATTTTCAGCGAAAGCTTTCCCCACAATAACAGAAAACAGAAAAGACACTAGTATAGAGCCCTGAGGGGCTACCCATATGGGGTTTAATTGGTTAAACGTGCAATGACACATACTGTATCATGTACTGCAGTGATTCTCAACCTTTTTTTCATTTCAAGGACCCCCGGTTTGATATTCACTAGGCCATGGAAACGTATTTTCTTCTCTGGGACCCCGATTTACATTGTAAAATCCTCAGTGTTAAGTTACAGACCTTTAAAAGGTCCATTTGGGTTCCTACTGTAACTATCCATCATTTAGCTGGGGACCCGTGCGGGTCCACGGACCACACGTAGAGAACCACCAGATATATTGTCTGCACATCTCATTCTGTCCTCTTCCTCATTAGGTGTCGTTCTAGGTGCTGTATAATTGTTGCATGTGTTAACAGGCACCATGGAAGTTGACAGAACGTCTAAATTGCTACATTAACTTTCAAATCAACTGAAGCTGATGCACTTTCAGTGGGTTTTTCAATCTTCCAGAGCAGATTGTCTCTTATTCAAAACGGAATAAGAGACAGTCATTAAATGACTCCCATGTTAACACCACTCTGCTCCTATCGCCTTCACTGGCTGCCCAAGCCATATGCTGTCCTAGCTAATTTATTGATCGATCTATTATCACATGATTACTGGGCGCATTCCCGTCCTCTAAACCCCGACCACAGACCTCCGGGGTGTTCCGCCCCCATGCAGTCCCATGCAGATCGGTCCAGCCACCACACATATCACTGCTGTGGCTAATAGAGGCTACGACAGTCAAATTATGGGTCCGTTTTTTTGCACTCTCAGAGTTGAATGAACACTCAGGATTGTGAAGTGCGTGCCGATCACATTGAATACAGGCAAACTTGTAAATCTTAACAGACTATAAACCAAGATCCCTCTCTGCCCCCCCCCCTCTCTCTCGCCCATACATTCCCTCTCTCACTCTATGAGTCCTCCTGTTTCTCTCTTTCTCGCTCTTTCTCCCCCACCCCCTCCTCTCTCTCCCTCACTCTTTTACTCCCTCCCTCTGCTCCCCAATGTTGAGTCTGCTTTTAATAAACACATTTTCAGAATACTTGGAAAAACAGGCGGTG
>NC_137626.1:23438371-23450871 GCF_963280865.1 Gymnoscopelus braueri | reverse complement strand
TCTGCTATTTTCAAATGCCCAAAATGTATTCTGGGTCTATAAGGTTAGGCCCATTTTCTCTTTAAATAGTAGCTACTTTGATGAAACCAATCAAAAGGATTGTGCATGTATGACGAACAATGATGTCGAACGAATCTTTTGTCCATGCATGAAAGAAAAGCCCCTTTATTATTATCCTATCGTTAGATAAGATGTGATTCATTACCAGTTTGTGCATGTTAAAAAGTCCTATATGCAGCTCAATTCTACCTTACACCAACATCATATTAATAATTATAATAAATATATTCTGATTATGCCGTTCTAAAAACAGGCCTATATTGTTGAAATGAACAATGTCGAGGGGCCGAGGGCCTTCCCTATCTCAAAGTTTAATAGCCCAAAACTTAGTCTCCAATAAAAGTGTATAAAATGTAGGCCTACTCCACTATAAAGTATAATAGGCCTATATGCCGCAGATATTACTAAACCATTATTTTGTTATCGGCAACTCTCCAGTTTTCTGAAAATTCCTCTTTCTTTTGCCATTTCTGTAGCACTTTCTTTTCTTTATTTTATGATTCACAGCTATTTTACATTGTAGCTTAATTTCTACCAAACCCTAACAGGAGAATTGACCTAAAGCCTTTATGTCATAATTATGATGGGACATTTGGGCTAAAATTCACGTTCCAAGATAATTAGGAACATAATAGGCTAATAATAGGCTAATAATACTAATAATAAAAATAATAATTATGACAATAAGCATATTATAATGATGATGATAATAATAATAATAATAAATGTAGGCCTACATCCTATCATGGTAATTTCTTTGAGCAAAATGTAAACGTTAACACGTCAGTAAGGCCTATACCGTTATTAGGCCTATTTATTAATTAATTATTATTATTATTTATTAATTATTTTAACCTTTACTCGGAGAAATTGTAGTCTTTTTGCACAATTTCTAGACGTAAAATATTACATTCATTCTCAACTTTCATCCTAAAGCCCACGCATGAGATTATAGAAGAGAAACGCTTGCCAAACTCTGTGCACTTTATTGTTGGAATAAACGCTTTATCACCATAAAACTGATCACATATTGAATTGCTCTAAAGATCATCAATGTGTTAAGATGACCCTGAAGTTGAGACAGATGCTCTAAGTGTAGAAATATAGCCAAATGTTTCCGATATTGAATATTGAATTATTTTTGTTTTAATTCAGTAGGCTACTAAATGAACTCAAAAGTTTCCCACCACCTTTCTGAGAGCAGAAGATGAGATATAAGTGACATAAGTGATCCTTTGGTGACAAACATGGTCACCCATGTTATTATCAAAAATACAAAGTTTCTCCGCAGGCTGTCACATACGCGACGAATATATCAAATACTGGCACTTATTCACATAACAGGTCTCGGATGGTAGCCTAGAGATCACTGGTTCTCAAAGTGGATTCCAGGGACTCTCGGGGTTCCTTTTAGGGGGGTCTAAATTGACCCTTGCAAGTCTGTAACTCTGACAGTGTACAAATGGAACCAAATGGACCCGTCCATTTGGTTCCAGTTGTACACTGTCAGAGTTAATGGGAGAACTTGAAATGTAAAAGTTTGAGAACCATTGGCCTAGATCAATGAAACTCACATTTTCGCTATGCAATAATTACAGGGGTAAAAAAAAAGAACCTATATAGGTCCTACTCACTGTCTATTCGTTCTCTGTACTTCGTGTTGCTGGTGAATAATCTCTGTCCATTGATCAAAAGTAGTGAATCCAGGGCTGAAGCCTGAAGGTGTCCTGCTGCCTGAAACGTCTGAAATGTAGAAAGGATCCGTTTTCCTCCTGTGTGTGGATCTCCTTTTAGTGAGAGGAGAGAGAGAGAGAGAGCAGCAGGTCGGAGAGGATCCAGTAACGTGACTGTCTCTGTTCGTTTGACTGTAGCGAGTGAGTGGTAGACAGACAGCGAGAGAGAGAGAGAGAGGGCAGAGAGAGGGAGGGAGAGAGCGAGAGAGAGAGAGAGAGAGAGAGAGAGAGAGAGAGAGAGAGAGAGAGAGAGAGAGAGAGAGAGAGAGAGAGAGAGAGAGAGAGAGAGAGAGAGAGAGAGAGAGAGAGAGCGCACATTGGGTTTGACTGGGTCAAGTGGGCATGCTTGGGTTATTTACCCGCCTCCTTGTCTGTCTGTCTGTCTGTGCATTTTTATAAACGACAACATCTGCACTGTGTGCAGCGTTGCCAGGTTTTGTGAGAGAAATAGGCAACCAGCAGGTCTATGAAAACAAGATCAAAAGAAGCGGCTACGTGAGAACTTTAAACCTTTTTAGGTTTGAAAATAGCCGATCTACTTGTGAGCTTGTAGATCTGCTATTTTTGAAACATTTTAATGACACAAATGTTGTATGGGGGTCCCTGGCATAACATATTTTCTGATGGGGGTCTTCAGACAAATACATATTAATTTGGGGGTCTTTGACATGAAAATGTTTGAGAATCACTGGTTTAAGCAACTACTATACATACACTTTAGAAACAAGCTCCAAAACCGCAACCCGGCCGCAACTAACCAATATTTACAAGCAACTTTACAGAAAAACAAGCCCAAAGCCGCTTATAATAAGCCGACATGGCAACACTAGGGAACGAGGGAACGAGGTTATGGGACTGGACTGGATGGCTAAAGAGTATGCACCCCATAGCCCGGAGGTACAGTTGCGCTGTGATTGGCTGAGAGACAATATTCACCACAAGTGGCTTTTATTCTTTATTCTACTACATGAAATGTTTGTTTGAAGTCTAGATGAAATAAGCAAGTATCTAAGATATGAGGTAGTCCCCCCCACCCCCCAATATACACACAGACACCACCGAATCGCCTGTTATTGAATGATGAAACCTTCATGAAGGTTGAACGTTTTCTTGCCTGTCAACCAACTGTCAAGATTCGCAATAAGCCCTTCCCCCCAGGATATGGGATCTAAACAGACGCTAAACTGCTCCTCTCCAACACACACGCACGCACGCACGCACGCACGCACACACACACACACACACACACACACACACACACACACACACACACACCACACACACACACACACACACACACACACACACACACACACACACACACACACACGCGCACACACACACCCACACACAGACGCGCACTGGTGACTAGGCCAGTCTAATATTGAGCTGGAGAAAAAGTTAAGGTCAGCCTTCAATATATCCATTCCATATATAAATTAAACAAATCCGTTGTGTTTATTATTATTTTTTTAATATTATTTGAGATGTTGTAATGTAGAGGCAACGCGGTCATGACTTTAACACACGCAAACACGCACCCATAGGCCGTGTAACACACATGCATATTGCATAAACAACAGCACAAAAGACAAAGACTACTTTTAAATTCTACTATGTATTTTGTAGCTTTATTGCATGCAAAAAAGCTTGCGCACCACAGCATCATCTATTATGAATTCACCATGGCAATTGGCCTTTAAGAACGAATTAGGTAGTTGTGCAGTTACTTTTGGTACTTTAAGTATTATTTAATGCCAATAAACTTTAACTCAAGACATTTTTTAATACTGGACTTTTACTTGTAACAGACTATTTTACATTGTAGTGATACATTTACTTTCACTTAAGTAAAAAAAAAAACTTTTCCCACCATGCTGCTCATTAAAGAAAATGGATGATAATTTATTTCTCGGGTATAGGCCTATAGAAAACCTGGTCAATATATTAATCGAAAGGCCGTTTTACTCGATTGTAACCTCTCAAAACTTATAGGCCTATTGTTCCCACACCCCGCAAAAAAAGCTTTGCCAAAAATGTCTCCTCAGTGCTGCAGACTAGAGGTCAGGTTATTTGATGTTTATGGGAAAAGCAAATCCAACTGTCCTTGTGAATGAATAAAAACACTTTTATATGGGATAGGCTAACCCTAGTAGTAATTTAAGGCCTACATACAGTCACATGTGTAGGGCCATAAACTCGGCCATTAAATGCTGTGCAGTTTGTGAGACAAAGTAGGCTATAGGTCCATAAATATTACATTTTAAAACATCAGCAGAAAATCCTTGCTAAAGAATAAGGAAACTATTTTAGCCAATACGACTTTTGAGCTACTTCAAGTTTGTTCACCTCTAGACCAAAATATAACCTTTTGATTACAAAGGCCTATTCAAGAAATTGACCGTGTGCGTGTGTGCGTGTGTGTGTGCGTGTGTGTGTGTGTGTGTGTGTGTGTGTGTGTGTGTGTGTGTGTGTGTGTGTGTGTGTGTGTGTGTGTGTGTGTGTGTGTGTGTTTGTGTGTGTGTTTGTTTAATTTAGGCTTCATTATGGCACCGCTATTATGAACCCAATGTAAAACTGAAATGATATTCATAAATCTTCAGTTGTTCTCATAGTAAAAGGAATATCGATCGCACGCATCACAGGGAAGCTTGGGCTATCAAAATGTCTTGATTGCTCTAACAAGAGACTGCCTAGGCCAGTGGTGGGAAAAGTACTCACACTTTTTTACTTAAGTAAAAGTATCAATACTGTAATGTAGAAATACTCTGTTACAAGTAAAAGTCCGGAATTAAAAATGTAGCTTGAGTAAAAGTACAAAAGTATTGGTATCAAATACACTTAAAGTAGCAGGCTATCATTAAGCAGAAAAAAATACCTCAAAATTGTACTTGAGTAAATGTACTTAGTTACTTTACACCACTGTAAATGTTCTTAATATTTATGTCGGCATGTATCTTATTAAGCAGAGAAAGCATGCAATCCATAATCCAAAACGCACCCGTCCCCATAAATGCGGTGCCAAGGAGAAAATGAGCGGATTAAACTTCTGCGAAAACATATAAAGATCCAGCATCATTCATGCAGTATAGCAAAAAACACCAAGTTAATGTCTTATCTGTTTTACGGGAGGAATTAAGTGTGGACTTCGACCCTCTGCAGGCACATTGTTTTGACCGTTATTATATGTATGTATCCATGAAAGATTTGCTGAGTGAGCATGCGATTCTTTAAAGGAGTAGTTCACCCCAAAAAATGACTTATTTTCTATCAATTAGGCTACATACCCCATGAAGCCTTGAATTTATGGCGATTTTTTAGTTTTTGTCGCATTCCTGAGACAATAATTTCCCCAAACATTGGGTCGCAGGTCCGTTTTTATGGGTCGCGGGTAAATATAGGCTACCCTTTATTATTTTCATTTCCTACATACAAAAATAAAAAATAAAAAATATTTTTTTCCATGAATTTATACATTTTTTTCCCAAAAATAATTTCATAAATAAATGCCAAAAATCTAATACATTCGAAAACAAATGTTTAAGAAGTAGTGAAAATAGCCAATCTACAAGCTCGCAACACAACATGCAGTGATGCCACCCATGCTTGTGAGCTTGTAGATCTGCTATTTTCACTAGTTTGGGTCACAGGAAGACATGAGCTAAAAAGTTTGGGAACCACTGACTGGTCTAGCCTACCTAGTAGACCACCTACACATTGGATCATAAATAGCACAGGCTATTATGTGAAACGAATATAGGTCTCTGACTCCTATCACATCATGTGCAACACCTTAGTTGGTACCACAATAGGCTATTTAAAATCAGGCTAAAGAGGCCTACAGAGACTGCTCTTTACAATACCACAATGTATATACTCTGTCTGTTACAAGTAGAAGTCTGTATTCACTTAAGTATTCATACTTGAGTAAAAGTCCTACAAAAGTATCGGCATCAAAATATACTTAAAGTATACCAAAAGTAAAAGTACTCATTGTGTAGAATGTCCCATTTTCAAAATGTGTGATTGAAGATAGCCGATCTACAAGCTCACAATGCTTCGCATCAAGGCCGAAATATATATATAAAGTGGTTAGTGTGATTTGTAATGATAATCAAAATCTACAAAGTAACTAGTAGTGGAGTAAAAGTACAATATTTTCCTCTGAGATGTAGTGGAGTAGAAGTAAAAGTACTGACAATTTTAAGATTGTACTTGAGTACAGTACTTAGTTATACTTTACACCACTGATATACGATACAACTGAGTATTTTGTCCTCCGTGGTGGGAGTGGAGCCTGGCCTGGGTTTCGGCGACCACTTGCTCAGCACTTTACCACTTCTTCTAGGAAGAATAGTCAGTCACCTATCATTACCTTTATACTGCATTATACCTGCCAACCTCAGACCGGGGGGGGGGGGGGGGGGGGCTCTTGACCACGCTGGGGGTCCCCCCCATGAATTTTTTAACAGAGTAGATGTAATTTCCAGTATTCTGGTGGATTTTGGGAGTTTGACACTTTTATCAGGCTTTACTTACATAGGATCCATTAAAAAGTTAAAAGTAGCAATAAAAGAGCCACTTTGAGAACCAATGCTTAACGCTTTTTGAAAGTCCTGGAAAAAAAAACAAGACTCGCGCAACAAAAATCGGCAAGACACACCATCGCCAGTTCACTTCCCGTCTCGCGTAGATCTGCATGAAGTGGGCGGACGCCTTTTTAGGAGACCGGAAGCAGGTTGGCGTCCGCCCACTTCACGCAGATAGCTACGCGAGACGCAAGACTATGCAGATACGGGAAGTAAACCGGAGATGGTGTGTCTTGCCAAATTATGTTGCGCGAGTCTTGTTTTTTTTTGTCGATCTGCTGTTTTTGCTATTTTAGAATGTTTATGCTGAAAAGTAACAGTTTTGGCCATAATGAGGTTTCCGCCCGACAGACAATATATTAATATTTATATTGTACATGCAAAATTGCTGCTATACGAAAACGTATTGTTACTGCACTGTTACTTATTTTTATTTTCATTTGTAATAAAATGTCACTGACATCACAAGCTATTCTTTTCATTTTACGTATGGTCCAGTATATTATGAATTCATATCAGTCACTGTATTCCAGTGGGGCAAGGCAGCCTACTGTAAGTCTTAAACAAAATATATAAAACATAACCCTAACCCAGTGGGATAAAATCAATATGGTAACGTCTTATGCAAATGAGCCATGCGGTCGAATGTAAACAAATCGCTAGTGCAGTCTGGATCTGTCATGACCATCATGGATGAACTTCAACCTGGTGTTTGCACTTTCTCCATTTTTGACCCGTTCATCTACATAAACGTTTGGATTTCAAATATAACGTTTTTGACTCTGGCAAGGGTGAGAGTTGAACTTGTATCCTTCTGCTTGTCATGCAGCTGCTCTATCCATTGAGCTAAGGCTGGCACTTCAAGCAACATGGTGGTTCTCAAAAATTTTCATGTGAAGGACCCGCAAATTGATTGAATTTGGCTGCATACCCCAATCTGAAATGTAGTGCCTATAGGGCTCCCATAAGAAAGATTTGTATTTAAAACTTATTACAATTAATTCAAAATTTGTCAAGATTCTTTAAATATCATGGATAACTTGAAACAACTGGGAATCAAACCTGTGACCTCTTGGTACCCAGACTGGCTCTCAACCCAGTGAGCCACCATATATGTTGGGTTCTGAAAGCACAATGGATAATGACACAAAAGCCAGAGCTTTAAAAACAAAGTATTCCAGTTTAGTCAAGATGTTGGGGAGACTTTGACAGGGCCAGGATTCAAACCTGCACCCTTCTGTTTCCGGGGTGGCCTCTTACCCAGTGAGCCACTGTGCTTAGCCAAATATTCCGAATTATTAAATAAAAAGCATTTTAATCCGATTGGTGGCCATTTCCCCCGTACATTATGCTTTCAACTACGTGACCCTATCGGCTGGGAGATGTATTGCACTCTGATACATTATAACTCTATGAGAGAATGGCCACCGATCGGATATTTTAATCCAATCGGTGGCTTTTAGTTTTTATTGAACAATACGGGTACTTATTGAGGGCCCGTACATTGTTGTAACATCCGTGGCCATGGGGTAAACACGTTATATTTGAAATTTGAACGTTTACTGCCTCCACATTCTCTCTCTCTTCCTGTCTCCACTGTCCGCTGTGTGGTCAGGGGCCACAGCTCACCAGCCAGAGAAGAGAGTGTGTGTGTGTGTGTGTGTGTGTGTGTGTGTGTGTGTGTGTGTGTGTGTGTGTGCATGACACGCATGCACGGCGCGCGGGCGTGCGTGTGTGTGTATACATTGCCCACTTGTCTGCCCTGCATCAGGCTAAGTACCTCTGACAGCCAACCACAAGCTGGTAACCCATGAGCAAGGTGTGTAGGTGTGTGTGTGTGTGTGTGTGTGTGTGTGTGTGTGTGTGTGTGTGTGTGTGTGTGTGTGTGTGTGTGTGTGTGTGCGCGTGCGTGCGCGTGTGTCCGTTTCACCCTTAAAGAGTGCTTTCACAAGGATCCAATGAAAACAAGCCTGCTCTTATTACCTGCAGAATGTAAATACTGATTCATATGATTTTCTTCCTGCATAATAGGCTACATGTAGTTTAAAACAGATCTAAGTTGCTATTTGTTTTTATTGCATTTCTGTTTGAGCAGAGGAAAAGCAGTGACAGTAGTCATGATTTGATTTGAAAGAAAATGGCATTATTAGGAACACAAATGTAAATACTGTAGGTCTATTCATTGAACAATGGTAGACAGTTTCACATAAATGATTCATCAACTAACCCATGACTCAAAACCTTTCGCTGCTCAAACTACTGTATATACTGTCTGAGTGTGCATTATACACCCATAAGAATTGTGTGCAGATTTCTTGACTATGTATTTTAACATTGCAGAATTCTTAAACTCATATGTAATTTGTGTAGAAAAT
Source organism: Gymnoscopelus braueri (assembly GCF_963280865.1). NCBI lineage: Eukaryota > Metazoa > Chordata > Actinopteri > Myctophiformes > Myctophidae > Gymnoscopelus > Gymnoscopelus braueri. The sequence continues at coordinate 23,442,114 of NC_137626.1, read as the reverse complement.
AATTGATGCAACAGTTGCAACTACAGTATTTATTTTGTCAGAGAGTTTAAAAGGCCCTAACTCTAAAGATGAAGACTCCATTTTTACTGTGGAAATGCTGCCACCATGTGGTGGTTGAGGGAACAAAATTAAATGCAGATGTTGAGCAGGTAAAATGTATGCATAGAAGACCACACACACACACACAGGTCTCACACACGGCCAAGATAGTTCACTCTCAATGAGCTGAGAGTCTGAGACAGTACGCAATACTGTGAGCACTGTCCATGACTTGCTTCCAGTTTATGTGAATGTTGTAAATACATCCCTTTGCACAATTGTTTTTATTTCACATTCAAAATGTACAAACATTGGCTAGAAATGTATTTGAAAATACATTATGGGCCCTATAGGAAGACTTTTCACAAATATGAGTTGATATATCCCACCCTCACACAATGTAAAACCCATGACTCTATTAGTAATTGGATCTACTATTAGCTGGTCAGAATGATTGGTTGCCTACACAAGTTTGCTTGATTGGCAGCTGCTGTGCTGCTTTCCCATTGGACGAACCTGCAGATTTTTGGCCTAGCTCTGCACTGCTATTGATCATTGGAGTGTGCTGGTGGCTGGTGGAGCTGAGTTGGCTGTTTTGCCCTCCCAGTGCACTGGAAGGCAACTCGCCAACTACCCGCTTGGCACAGGTCTGTGGTGCCACCATCCCGGTTCTGCTTTAGCTGTGTGTGTGTGTGTGTGTGTGTGTGTGTGTGTGTGTGTGTGTGTGTGTGTGTGTGTGTGTGTGTGCGTGTGCGTGTGCGTGTGTGTGTGTCTCTCATACCCCTACGGTGGTCCTGTATCATCTACACAAATCTTACCACAGAGAGGTACATAAAATGTGCTTTGATCTGCCACAGTGTGCACAAAAGTGTGTATTTGTGGAGTGTGTTTGCGTAGGCTTGTTGTGTGTGTACAGTGTGTATATGTTTACAGTCACAGTGTGGGCCTGTTCTAAACAGTGGTCAATAGGTGGTCCTTTATGTGGCGTAATCCCACTGTGCCTTTCTGGAAAATGTGAATAGCGATGGAATCACTGACTCAAATTTTGGATCTCATTTTCATGACAAAGCAATTGTCCAGGTTGATAGTGGAGCTCGCCGGTCGGGTATAAAAGGGGTCTCAGCCTAGTGTCACCTCACATGCACACACACATACACACACAACACACACACACACTCACACACCCGGGGCAAGACAAGCTGGGCAGATTACAACGATATCCAAGATGGGCAGGGTGAGTGGCAGTGTCCTTGATATATACACATATTTATACATAATTATACACGTAAATATACAGGTACTGTACATACAGTTACTATAGCAGATGACATATTTTTTATGTTGTCTATTGTATCACTTTAGTTACATTCTAGTGTATGAAAGATTCTAGTGTATGTACCATTTTTTTCTACTTAGTCTGTGTCTCATAGGAGGGCTCTGGACACTTCAGAAACCCACCTGCTTAAACGTTGAATGTGTGTGTGTGGGCGGGGGGTTCGTTCACGTTGCCTTTTTTTAGATAATCTTCTACGAGGACAAGAACTACCAGGGCCGCAGGTATGAGTGCGACAGCGACTGCACTGACTTCCATTCTTACCTGAGTCGCTGCAACTCCATCCGCGTGGAGAACGGATCCTGGGTGGTCTACGAGAGACCCAACTACATGGGTTACCAGTACGTCCTGACCAGGGGAGAGTTCCCCGAGTACCAGCGCTGGATGGGCCTCAACGACAGACTCAGCTCCTGCAAGATCATCCACGTTGTAAGTCTCCATTAGACAAAACAGTGTTAAAACTAGAGAGAAATTAATTAATTTGCTGAGAGAAATTAATGCTTGCCTTTTTTGATGCCTAGAATGTTAATGGCCCCCCTCTTTACCAAAGTAAGAGTGGTTACAATCTGCATAAAATGTAACAGCCTATTTATAGACATAGTCATTCATCATTACCAGTGCCTTCTGTCGTGAAGAGCATCATTTATTTTGTAATGTAATATTTTTTTTAATGCACCTAAATTTGTCACAGAACAAAATCTACAAGCCCCCCTTTTTGTAGAACGTTTTTAAAGCCAGACCCCCTTGTAAATCAATGGTTTAAAGTCCACCTTTTCATGATTCTTAAAAAAGTGGATCCCCCCCACCTTTGAGGCCCAATCCTGGCATGCATCTATAGTGAGGTTGAGTGCCCCCTGCTCTCCGTACAATGTCAATGTTCTATCCACCTTCATCATCACAGCTCACCCTTCGTTGTGCGACACTGTCGTACTCTACAATGAAGTATAAAACAGGTTTAATGATCGGTCGTCACCGCTACCCTGTGGTAAAGCAATAACTTTTTACCGCCATACTTGACAACAATGTTTGTGAGTTAGATTCCTAACCCCTCTTTCCCACCCCATCCTCCCTTCTTTCCTCTTCCTGACTGACCCGTCCACCTCCAGGCTAGCGGAACTCAAGCGAAGATCCAGATCTTCGCTAAAGGCGACTTTGCCGGCCAGGCTTTCGAGGCCACCGAGGAGTGTCCCTCGGTGCTGGAGAAGTTCCACTGGCGGGAGATCCACTCTTGCAAGGTGCTGGGGGGCTGCTGGGTCTTCTACGAACACCCCAACTACAAGGGGCGTCAGTACCTGCTAGAGAAGGGCGAGTACCGCAAGGCCGTGGAGTGGGGTGCAGTCTGCCCCAACGTGCAGTCTTTCAAGAGGCTGACAGAGTAGCCGGCTCGCCGGCCATCGTTCCTGCTCCTGCATCCATCCATCCAGCCAGCCTCTCCCACATTGTCACCTCATCGTATGACGTACAGACGCCTGGGAGATCCAGAAACGGCCAAATACACTGATCCAATAAAAAAAGCAAGCAGTTACATAATTTTGCATGTGGTCATGTATTTCAGACTCAGCCATAACCATATAAGGAGTTCCCGATGCAGCTACGCCCAAACAGAGTGTGTTGTCTAACCTCAATGTGTCATCAGCTATGCCCATATGGTCATGTGCATCTATGGGGCCGACTGACTTGAAACTCTGTATATGGGCACAAAAGGGATACAGACAGACGGGGTACTCTGACAAAGCACCCAACACTATGACTCGATATATGTGAGGGCCACGTAGCGGCCCGAACCTCTAGTAGGCAAAAATGCCCCCCCTCCTCCTCCCCCCCCCAAAAACATAAGAAACTAGAAAATGTGCTCCTCGGAGCACAGGTCTCCGTCCGGACCTGTTCCTGATTAATCCTGTCTTACCTATTTATATTACATATTGTCACGTGTCACTTGACCAATGTTAGCTTGGCTGATGGAAGCTCACTTAAAAAAATATAAATGATTTTTTGAAGTGCGTCACCTATTTATAGGTTTCTATGTCATCATGCGTCTCGCTAGCCAATCAGAGACAACAATATTGTCACGTGTCACGCGAAGCTTGACCAATGTTAGCTTGGCTGAGACGGGGGGGACACACGGAAGGACAAGAACGAAAACATACTCTCCACCTCTGGCGGAGACAATAAATTAAGTTCAGTACATTTCCAAAAAATTAAAACATTAAATCCAAATTAAAAAAGCAAGAATAACACATCAGTTCACTATTTGTCATACGAAGAAGTACATAGAGGCTTGAGTGGTTAAAAAAGAGCAGAAGGTACAAGCAAAACACAATTGAAGGCCAACTATAAAACATACTCCATTCTTTATTGTTGTATTCATCAT
>NC_137626.1:23410871-23430871 GCF_963280865.1 Gymnoscopelus braueri | reverse complement strand
ACTCACAACGTGTCGCAATGTGATGGGCTGTGATCACGTAGAACAGCTATTTTGACAGACTGCTCGCCTATTTTTGCCTAATGTCCACCTACAGTATATATGTCTATGATATGCCCAGAATAAGGACGCTAGGGTTCATGTGGTTAAGGGATAGAATAGGGTACAGTTAGGTAGTGGTGTACTGGTGATGGTAAAATATATAGCTAGAGATTAGGGAATGAATGTGACCCAAGGAAATAAAAGTCCCCAAAGTATAGCAGAGCTTCAGTAAGCCATGCATCACAGAACAGTGACTTGATATTCAAGGACCCCAGATGTTGTTGTTGGTGTTGTTGAAAGTGTGCTTATTTTAGGCGTCACGTTGATGGAGCAACAACAACTGGTCCAAGTGTGGGAGTTCAGGGACATTGTCAGGTGAATAGAGATGGAGGGTGGCTTGTCAGCGATAATGAGGCATAGTTCAGCATGTTGCCGAATGGAGGAGACGTGTCTTCAGGCTGTTTCAATAAGTCTAAGTTCACCTGTATGCTAGCTGAGGTGCCAGTGACATCATACCCACTGACACGCTACTAATAATAAAATGACTCTGTGGTTAACCACATGAACACTAGCGTCCCTATTCTGGGGGTGAACATTCTGCAAAAATAGCAGATCTACAGTACAAGCTTACATTGTGATGCATTGTGTGCTTGTAGACCGGCAGATCTACAGTATACTGAAGTATGTAGGGTTTAATGGTTAAATATCACTCAACATTTCATCAAATGAAAACAACAGACTTAAGAAGATCTCTTTCCTGAGGTGGTTTTGGTGTTATGCATCATCATCATCATCCTTTATTTCACCTAAAAAAAACGTTCACCCTCATTTAACAATAGTACAAAGAACAAAACAAAAACTAAACTAAACTAAAAGCATGATAAAAGCTGCTTGGCTTCCTGTGACTGATGACAACACCTGGGAATACTGTCTCATGGTCCGAATGCAGGCATATTCTACACTGCAGAACAGCCTCGGAAACAAGAAACAAACAAATAAATGTTTCTACTTCACGGCACAGTGATTCTAATGTTGTCAGAATAGTAGAATCCCACAGGGTTTATGATAAAACAACAAACCACCTCTTGGATGAGATTTTGCAGACTTTTGTATTAAGTAGTTTACAATATTAAATAACTGCTCACTGTACTTTGTACTTAATATTGTTGGTGACAGACAATGAGATGCTGGCTAAAACTCACACTGAAATTCGTTATAGTGCATTGTGGAAAACTGTTCTAAATGGTTTTATGTTTCACTTTTGTGACTCCCCCTGCTGGGATATACAGTAGCTGTTGTCAGCCAGTTGTCAAGATAATTAATCCCATTGTGTCTATTGGTTGTGAAATTGGTAATACACATGCCAAAGAAGGGCATCTTGGGGCATATCTTTGCAATGTTTCCTCTCAGGCAAGCCCTTTGAATCTTTTCAGACTCTCTTGGTGTCCTTATAGCATTGTTAAGGGTTCCTAATTCAAATTCTGCCTTACTATGGCAAACAACAGCTAAAGGTCATGATGACTATACGATTTAAACTTCAAATCAACATAAATGACCACCGTAAATGTTTCTGATCAATATATTTTCCACTCCATTGTCAACAGTTTTGGGGAGACAGAAGATAAACATTGCTACTCATGCAGTTGCTGGCTGCTACATGGCTTTGTGCAGAAAATCACTGAATAGTTTGAGCATGGTTGAAACATTTCTACAGGCTAGAGTCGAGGAACCTTCAGATGATCGATCTGACAACCAGGGACAATCAGTGAATCAGTGATAGCTATGATTGGTAGCCACTCATTATGCAGGACCCCGCTGCCAAAGTGTTTACTCGTTTAGCATTGACCTTTAAAACTGGTATAGGTCTTGCTTTGCTTGCACAATTATTCTGAAACCTCTGAATCTTTCCTAACTTTGCCATGTCTGTTTCTGTTTTATATGGGTAGTATGTCAATACACCGATTGAGTGCGTTTGTGCAAGGGCATTTCGCCCCGAAAGTTAAGGACAACTTCGGTACACTTCTGTGGTCTTTCACCAGTCTAATCTTTGGCACCACAAGTCTCCCAATGAAGAAAGATAACATTTCTACCAGGGTTTTTCATACAGCACTACTTTGCAGCAGCAGCACCACCAGCATGCAATGCAATGCCTACCTCGGCATTGTGTCCCTCCCGCAGGTTGTACGTGAGGTCATGCTGGATCTCGGTGATGAACTTCTGGGCATAGTCGGGGTAGAGACAGAGGACCTCACGGAGGCCCTTGAGGCTGATGTACTGGAGGTCACAGTAGGTCAGGGCCTTGACACAGGCGTTGGTCTTTATCACCTCCTCCTGAGTTAGACAGTCTGAGCCGATCAGGTCACCTCTGCCTGGAACGCAAGAGAAAGAAAGCTCTTACTGAAGATTTGTGCGTTTCCGGTTGCAAGGTGTGCTCAATTAACAGCTCAACTTTAAGAGAGGAATATTTAGGTTACTGGGTAGTTTTCTTGTGTAACAAAATAATTATAGTGTGACATAAGCCACAATAAGACAGAATTGGCTTTTTTAAATCGCACTGTATCAATATCAAGAACATCAAGACCAAGAATCAACAGGGTGTATTTGTTACTCAAAATGCAAAATGTTAGTGAGACATGTTCTGCAAGACTGAAGCAATACAATATACACAAGATCTGATCTGAAGAGATGATAGTGGATAAATAAGTAAATTACTGATAAAGATTAAAAAGTACAGTCAGAACACACATTCTAACCTTCTGTAAAGACAACCTTATTAGCAATGGGGATGTGCTAAAAAAGGGGTGGGATCAGATTTTAGAGGGTGTATGTATAAACATCAATACATAAGTTGCTTATTTATAGAAGGTATATACATATACCAAGTATTCTTATTTGTGTGCATTAGCGCAAGTAACAGTGAGCAAAACAAGCATGTTTATTTATCATTTGGTTTGCCTTTTTTTTTTCTTCTTTTGTTTTTGTTTGCTGTCCTTGTCCTCGTTCAGGGCTCTGACAGCCGCAGGGGGAATAAAAACCTCTTCATTGCATGACCCGTGACTCACATCATTACATACCACATCACATTGCACCACCCACGTGCATTTGTGACAGCACATGCTCAACCCGTTTAATTTCAAGGACCCCATAAGAGTCCCTATGAATCATTTAGCTGGTGACCCCCTGGGACCCTGAGGATCCCTGGGGGTCATCGGACACCATGTTAAGAGAACCAGTCCAGCATTTCCCACACACGAAACAACATATGTACACAATAAGTATAGACATAGTCCATAAGGTGTATTATTATGTAGGTAATACTGTCCCTTATGTCTGTAGAAGTAGGTGAATTCTTCAGGCCATGGATTGCTAAAGGGCTGAAAGACTCTGCAAGGTTTTTGTTCTATCTATCCTAAGCCCAATTACTGTTTAAGAGCCCATGGTGAATTATGCCCCAAGACATTCACTACAACATTATCTATCATTCATCCAACATCACTCAACGGGGGGTGTCATCAGTCAAAGGCACTGCTGCTGCTGTTTTTGGGCTGTCGCACAGTCCTTGATAACCCTCTTCTGAGAGGTACTGGATGCAGTGTGCCTGCCTGGCACCAATGATAAAACACACACAATGTTGTTTATATCACTTTGATTGCTTTTCTTTTTACATTTGAGTGAGCCGTAATAGGCATCAATCCATCAACTAGTCTACCTGCTTTAACCCATTGAGACCTGAAGCCGATTCTACATGTCTCCTAAATCTCAACAGTTTTCTGAAAAACGTATGTTTCTATATCAGTGGTGCTCAATCTTTTTCATGTCAAGGACCCCCAAGATGATATGTATTTGGCCGCGGACCCCCATTAAAATATTTTGTTCCAGGGACCCCCCAGAAGCAAAGATTTGACTTTAAAATGTTCGCTTTAAAAGTATATATATTCAAAGATTTGCACACATTTTCACGATTTTTCAAAAATAGCAGATCTACAAGCTCGTAGCGCGGCACTCGGTGCCGCGCTATGAGCTTGTAGATCTGCTATTTTTGAATAGCCTAAAGTGTAAAATAATGCTTTTTAGCTCAAATCTAAAAATGACACAGTTCCAGGTCTTAATGGGTTAATAGCACAGCGCTTGACTCACTGGAACCATCTATTTCTGTAAGCAGGGTGGTGTACTGTATGGAATGGAATGGCTACCGAGTGCATGTGGAAAGAGACATACCGTTTGTCAAAAGCCAATATGTGCACAAACCGTGACACACACTTACACACACAAACAAATGGTTATTTGATTTGACGTAATTTGGATAAAAAAAATGTAATTGAAAAATTGGACACATTAATATGCACAATACTTATAGCCTAAATTATAATTAGTCAGTTGTCTGCATGACGCCCAGAGCAGTGTTGGCAAGAAACCTTTCCCTGGGTTTTTGGTGAGTGTATTAATAATCAACACACTGTAAATAATGCACGGCCTGCTACATAATTGACAACAGAGAAGTCTGCTTCCTGGGGAGAAAATTGTAATTGGCCTGGCTTGGTCCCCGCTTGCACCAACGTGTGCAGGAACATACAAATGGGACTCTAAACATACATGCATGCATGCATGCACACATGCGCATGCATGCACACACACACACGCACGCACGCACGCACACGCACACACACACACACACACACACACACACACACACACACACACACACACACACACACATTTGTGTTAACAGATTTATCTTTCTGGGGTTTCTCTTATCTCGTGTGTGCTGTTGTCCTGTCTCGTTGCTTTGTTTCTTGCAGAATTGCACTGCATATACAGTCGGTAGGCTGTCATATTACATATAAACTCTCCCCAAGATACAGTACATGCTGACAGGCATAGGCACCCGTAGTAATGTGCATGTGCAAACACAAATAAATGCACATGCACTGTCTTTTTCTCTCTCTCTCTCACACACACACACACACACACACACACACACACACACACACACACACACACACACACACACACACACACACACACACACACACACACACACACACACACACACACACACACACACACAGCTTTGGAAGTGCCATATTGAATTTGAGGCTGCTTTGGGGAGATGGTGATGAGGCAGAGAGAGAGAAGAGAGCTGCAGAGAGTGAATCAAGATACAGTAGATATCCTGCTGCTGCTGCTGGTACGGTACCACACTGTCTCTAAAATCAGTGGTGGACAGTAACTAAATGCATTTACTTGAGTACTGTACTTAAGTACATTTTGTGTTTTTTGTTTGCAAGCACATGACTTTCACTCTGCTACATTTAAAATAGAAATACTGTACTTTTTACTACACTACTTGGGACCCAAACGTACACAAATAAATTATGAATGAACCACTTTAGCCCTTGTGAAAAGAGCCAATCTATTATTTTGAAAGTTTTCTCAACTTGTAAATGAGTATATACTTTGTCCAACTACAGATCTACTTTGTATGCCTTTGTGATGCTGTAGTATGATCAAGTAGGGCATTAATTTACAATAAAACACAAAGAGTTAGAATATGTAGATAAGAGGTTTTTGTCTCTGACAGTAACGATATGATCCATTCCCTGCTGTTACACTGCTACAACTGATATCACACTGTCTGAAACAATCTCTCTACCATACAGTCTTATGAGCCATTCCCTGCTGCTGCGGTTAGAACACCTACAGACACAATTAACCACTTTCAACCTGGTGTTTCTATTTTAGGAATGTTAGGCGAACATTTTCAAAATGTTCCAAAAAATCATAGCATATCTACAAGCTCACAACAAGCATCTGCTCTTTTCGCCACTTTTGCGTGCCGCTATCATACGATGGAATATAAAATAGGGCATTCACTTCACAAAATATGGAGTCATGAAATATTAAATACATGGTTTCTGCCTGACAGCGATGATATGCTGTTATGATGATCAATTCCTCGCGCTCTCTGACAGAAGCCCTATTTACAACAGATCTTCTAGTTTGCCTACAACGCTGTCTCATAATCCACTCACTACACCATGTCAGGGGCCCAGGGAACCCCGTCTACAGCACAGTGGGATGATCCATTGTTTATACCAGCTCTCTCTGCTGCCGCCCCCCAAACTCTTATTAGCTGCTTTGTCTTTGATACTGTGCTGGATGATCTGTTGACTGCAGCCGTGACAGCTACTGTATTTACAACACAGTATAATGGCTCTGCCAGTACCTCAGCCCATCTGTCTACATCACTGTCTGATGATCTACAGTGTCGGGGGGTTTAAGTGTCTAATCCCTGTCAGCCACTCTGTGTAAAGTACAGTCTTGATGATGCATTGCTTCAATTGCTTAGATCCATTGCTTAGATGCTCTCTATACAATGTCTGATGGTTTATTGCCTAATCCATGTCGGCAGCTCTGTGTACAGTATAAACACTTGTCTTGATGATCAATTGCTTATGCCTGATTCATATTTTGGTTCCTCACTATGTCACACACCGGAAATAGCCAATCTGCAAGCTCACATCCATAGACTGTAGCTCATTTGTCAATTATGTCAATTATACTTGGTCAAATACGTTGTTGAATCAGCTTTCAACGCAAGCTTCTGAAGCGCACAGGTTCTGAGTTGTGGAAGAACAAACATTCTTGCATACTCCTCACAACTTGAATACAGAATTTACAGAAGGAAATGCAAACAGACATGCCTACTGAGTGGAGAGGTTTTCCTTACCACTTAAGCTCTGCAGTATACTGTATAGTTGTCATACGACAGATAGTGAAAATAGTCTATCTACAAGCTCACAGCGCTGCGAACGCATATGCTATTCCTATTTTCACAAATATTTGGACAAATCTGCCCCAAATAGGGATGCCAGGATTAATGGTTGTTAACAGGCATTTGAACAAGAAAAAAGTGCTCCTCGTAGAACAGATCTCCGCTAGGCCAGGTTGCCATCCCAGGGCTGTGTCAGTCGTAGGGTGCAGCCGTCAGGACATGAGGAAGCCTGACAGGGCAACTGCGTTTGTGGTGAAAGCGGTTTTGGAATTGTGCTCTTTAGAGGCCTCTCTGATTCCAATGTCGGTATGATTGTTGGATATTGATCTAACAGAGGGTGCTCGAGGCCAAACTATGGGCCATGGTTTAGAATCCCTGATCTGAATTAATATATAAAAATTCCAGGTGATTACAAACGCACTACCGTTTAACATGTCTTTGTCTAAACTAAGATCACAACATTGATATTTTTCAACCACACTGCCGAGTGTACTGGCCACTTGTACCACCCACCCACTTACCCAGTATAGCCAACACCGTGTTGTCCTTCAACACCTCCATGGATCCGGAGCAGACGAAGTAGATGGCTTGGAGCGCGTCGCCCTGGCGGATGAGGAATTCCCCCGGAGCGCAGAAGGAGGTCTTGATGATGAGGGACAGGGAGCGCAGGCAGCCCCGGCTGGCCGACTCGAAAAGGGACAGCTGGAGGAGCTCACTGTTGAGGTGCATGGCGATGTCGGCCCTCAGCTCATCAGGAAAGTCCTTCAGCAGCTAGGGCCAGCACGGAGGGAATGCTCAATTAGACAGGCCATCACGTCACAGTACAAGTACAATGAACATAATGCATTTGAGCTCCTGAGCTCCCGGCAGTAGCTCAGGAGGTAGAGCGACCATCTGCAAATCATAAAGCCCGCTCATCAGGAGCAGTTAGAGGTTCAGTGTCTTGCTCAAGGCCACTTCAACACGGAGCCGGGGATAGAACCGTGAAGCGGCTGGTCCCTCGGCTTCTGCAGGCTTTGTTTCGCCTCATTAAGTGCCTATGAGTAAGAACACTTAACTAATTTTACCCTGGCATCCCTGTTTTGGGCATAAGATGTGAGGGAGGTGATTTTTTAAATATACAAAAACAGCATATCTACAAGCTTGTAGGTGATGTAAAACAATGGTGGTTTTCACCATCTAGCCCTGAGTGATCTTGCCAACCTGGGAAATAGCAAAAGTGATCTTTTGCCCACAAAGGTTGCCCAACACTAGTATAGTATGTCATGTGCAAATTTCCTTGCATGTGCAAACATCCGTGGCAAATAAAATGTAGGCTGACCTCACCTCATGAGGCTCAGTGGTTGACACCAATATGAAATAGGACTACTACTCTTTACAGCACATCTGGGTTTAAATTAAGCAGCAGCCAAAAGCAAGACTTGGCATTGAATCTAGCTTTGAGACCTTTAGGGAATGGGGAAAAGGAATGAGTAATGCCTTACACACTGTGAAATCCTCAGCGTTAATTTAACAGTGACCTTTGATGTACATTTCCTATGCCCCAGGGGTTCCAGTGGAGCGCCTCATTAGCCGACACTAGCAGACTGTAGATGTACTGTAGGCAGCCCTCAGGTGTGGCTTAGCGTGTGTGGTAGAGAATGATAAGCAGCACCTCCCTTGTTAAATAAACGTTTTACCACTAACAGAGGTGATAGGTTGAGTCTTTACAACTGAACTACTTGAAATCTGCGCTCTCTATGGCCAATTTATATGGGAAAACATGACTCTTCTGTAACTTTTCTGTAATACGTTGTCGAGTGACTCTTGTTATATATATATATAAATTAGCCCCAATTCTACAACTGGCAACTGCCCTCATATATCTGAATATTTGGGGGTTAAGTGTCTTGCTCAGGGACACTTCAACACACAGTCTTTAAGACCACGGTCAAATAAGTATATAGGGTTTAAGTGGTTCATTACTGTCACTTTCCTTTCTTCTTCGAGACGTCAGTGCTGTATAATAGCAAGCTATATTCCTTTGCCAAATGTGGGGTAAGTAATTGATATACAGTAAGTCTTATACAGCAGCAATGGCTTCTTGCAGGAATGGTAGGTTACCGAGATCTCTTATAGAATAAGAGACCCACAGCGGTAACCCACCATTTCTTTGTTTTACAATGGCCAAAGGAGAAGAATGAGACGTCTGTTTTACCAATATGGCAGCGCTCACATTGATTTGATTGGAGAGACTGCCGGTGACATTTGCATGCAAGCTGCATACATCTGGTTAGGCCTTGTCATTGCTTAGGCAAATTAATGATTAATGTTCAGTTCAATCCACGAGTCATGAATTCGACTACAAAAACACAGATGGCTTTCATTCATCAGATCTGGCACCGATGTCATGTTTTCTTTTTGTGTGTGTGCCTCTTTTGCCCTTTCTGTAATATATGCATTTATTTATTTTTCTTCTGTAATAGAATCTGTGACAGATTGCTCATCTGTTGCAGAGTCAGACTGCTATGAGAATTCTGTTGAAAAAACAAACAAAAACAAACTTGTCCCTCCAAACAATACCTGCAGTCTATTATCAGACAGGCACAGAAAATAGTCCAGCTCAGAGGTCCAGCTAATACCAGCACTGTTGGACCTATCGGCATGAAACTGTGCACACATATTCCTAGGGGGCCAAGTAAAAACCTCTGCCCCGATTTTTTTCAATCGATCTAATGGTGGCGCTATAACAGGGCCCTTCACATTTTGGCCTATAACTCGTACAATCAAACTTTCCTTTTTCCTGTATTCCTTGGATCGTGACGCAACTTCCTATAGACCGCCGAAGTCTGACGTCATTTACACATCCTTTGTTTGTCTACCTGGTTCGCAGTTTTCCACCCCCGTTCTGAATCCCATAGACGTATTTAATATCGCGTCAAATAAGAACTGTGTTCCAAAAATAAACAAATGACCACGGCGGGTTGACTCTTATGGATATGAAGCATCAACTGACGGTGAGAAAACGCTAATGTTACTTCCGCCGAATTAGTTACATTTTCGCCAGAAACAGACTGTATCAAATATAAGTGACTGACTATCATAAACGATACAGAACCCCCTCCCTGACAATAACGCCGACACGCGGTGTTTATTTTTGGACCACAATTCTTATATGAGACGATTCTAAGATGACCCAATGTTATTCTCCATAGAGAAATTACTTCCGCAAACCTGGGGATGAACGAGTCACGTCAGGACTTCGGTGCTCTATATAGGCCACATATAGGCCTTAGGCCACACAAATCGGTACACATTAAGACTGTTGTCCCGTGATCAAGATGAATCTGTCAGCTTTTTCAGATTCCTTGCTTCATTGCTTTCAAAGTTAGTGGGAAGTGCCCGTTTTTCACAAAATGGCAGAAATCATGAATGCAGCGTTCAATTGTTGTGAACCGTTACACACACACTTCCAGTAGACCAAGGAAGAACCTCAACCGCAAGGTTTTCAAACTGGCCTCATGGTGTCACCATGGACACGTTAACACGTCGAATTCTGCTAGGTCCCAGCCTGCCAACAAGGAGTTTGGACAAGTTTTTGTTTTCAGTGGTTTTCCACTAGATGGCGCTGTTACCTATCCTATGGATGATGCTTTCACTGCCTGATGATGACAGACCCGGATATTAAGTGATTTAACACATTCACTGCCAGGCATTATTTAATTAATTCTTTTGCTGCTGCCAGCGTTTTTCACCTTGTTTTGACGATTTTTGGAGAGCCGCAGAAGCCACAACGTGCACGCGGATGAAAACAAAAAGTGTTCGGGGGGTGGGGGAGGGTCTCCTCTATCCAGTGGAACAATTTTTTTTACCGCGATCGGCCATTTTGTTGCTATCGCCCGTTGAAAATGGCTTGTTTTCACAAAAAAAAAGAATCCGAGCCAGAAGTGTTTTTCTACTAATCCTAATACAGGAGTGGACGGAAGGGATGTTTTTTGGGATGACGTCACATCCGTCCATTCCTTCAATCAGCGTCGAGGGATCATTCCTAAGTTGTGTTAGAGCGCCCTCTTGTGTTTTTTTTTTAAAAGACGGAGATCTCCGTCAATGGCGGTGAACGGTTGGATTTGAAATGACGGACATCTCCGTCCATGGCAGGGAATGTGTTAAAAAGTGGAGGATCGCGACCAGACATTTTTTTTCCCTCTATTACGACAACCCTGTGTGCGTAATACGCCGATCTCCGTTAGGACAGCGGTCACAGAGAATATTCCATGATTTTTCAAAGGTACATTAAGCACGGTGGCGCAGTCGGTAGCACTCGCCTCACAGCTAGAAGGTCCTGGGTTCGATTCCCGCAGTACGCTGTGGGCGCTGGGGGCGTGTCCTCTCCTCCGCGTCATCAGTGCCCATACCCTAGGTGGGGTTGGCGAAAGGGCCTTTCTGTGTGGAGTTTGCATGTTCTCCCCGTGTCTCCTAGGGTAGGTACAGTACCCTCACAAAAACATGCAGTAATCCTGGTCACTATACTGCCTCCCCCTGGCCAGCCGGGGCGCCTGATGGAGGGGAAAGGAACTGGTTGGAATAACGTGTTCCTTCCACGCGCTACATCCAACCAGGGAAACTCTCCCCTGTCAGGTGATAAGAAGGTCAGTTGGCTCTCATACATTGAAGGAGGCATGAGCTCGGCCCTGGCCTCCCTATTTTGGCAGAGGGAGTGTAGTGCCCAGGATTACATAGACAATTGGCACTGGGTGTAAAAAATGGGGTTACAAAATCGTGGGATAAAAAAAAAATCTGTTCCCATAAAGGCCCTGACCATTTGGAACCCCCGCAAGGATTCAAGACCCCATTTGGAGAACCACTGCGATAGAATTTGCAGACACATCTAAGCACACATGGCCAGCTGCTCTGAAATGTTTGTATTTTTCAGACAGTTACAAAATCATTTCTGACCAATTTTGACCATGCAGAAGATTTTTTTCAAAAGTGATCTTAGATTCAGGAGCATTCAGAGGACATAGCAATGGAGAGGAAGGCTGAAGAAGACAGACAGCTTTTAACATGATCATCGATGTGTGTGAGGTCGTCTTTGTTTAAACTTGGTTTAAATCTCTTAACACGGGAACACTGAACAATTCTTTCCCCTCGACCAAGGAGGTACTCAGACAGAAGAGTGATTGCATGGCCAATGTATGAGCCGGATGGCCATGAAATTAAGACTGTGTGTGTGTGTGTGTGTGTGTGTGTGTGTGTGTGTGTGTGTGTGTGTGTGTGTGTGTGTGTGTGTGTGCTCTGCGCACATGTGTGTCGCGTGAGCTAGGCATCAATTCTCTGAGTTACTTTAAGCCCTGGCCTAATTCTACCCAGACAGCAAGACATCCATATTTGCATAATCATTGCCGGAGCGGCTGAGCCAATCCGGTTGATCCGGATTGTTATAGCCAGGGTCAATCTAAGCCACAGGAGTTAATTAAGTTATGTCTGACTTGCAAGGGAACATGCTGTACATGTCCTATAATGGGAAAAAACAACAACTAAGACAGTGGGAAGGAAGATAGATTGATTCTCTGAACAGATAGATAGACACACAGATAGAAAAAATAGTGGAGGTACTTCTTTGGCAAAGTGGTTGCAAGATTAGCTCTGGACACACACACACACACACACACACACACACACACACACACACACACACACACACACACACACACACACACACACACACACACACACACACACACACACACACACACACACACACACACACACACACACACACACACACAGCAAACAGCTAGCAGAGCCACAGCGTAAAACATTGCTGTGTACTATTTGTACGTCCAACTCCTGCACAACCGCCCTCCCTTCGTTCTTACCTCACTGACGTCAATGCCGTTGTTGACAGACCAGGTGGTCTGGAAGCACTCCATCATGCGCTGCTCCAGGGCCTTGGGCAGCCTGTGGACCCGGATGAAGTCCTTCAGGTCCTTGGTACGAGTGTGGTACAGAGAGCGACGAGAGTACATCCTCTGAATGATGGCCGTCACGTTACCAAACACCACAGCATGCATCAACGCTGTGGAGGAGCATGACAGAAAGACAGAGACAATGAAAGGGGGGTGGGGTATAGCAACGGAATTCCCAAACTTTTCCATGCTATGGACCCCCAAATAGCCATAGCCAACTGGCAAAACAATCTATGAATTGAAAGAAAACATTTTACATTTGTTGATTATTAGGGGGCCAAGCATGTAGTGCGTAGGCACCCTTTTGTATTTGTTAGTTTTATTCTTCCGCCGCTACAGCCAGAACCGTGCAGTCGGTTTTCACGAAACTCGTCACTTTGGTAGAGGGTCACAAAAAACTACAGAGATATGAAACTCAAAAACATTGGTGGAGCTAATGCACTCAATTGAAAAATTGAAACTTTGAACAGGCATAACTCTTGAGCTGTTTGACTTAAAGTCATGTACCTTCATTACACTTAAGCGTCTCCTCATGAGGAACAACTTTGCCTCTTTGACCCATGACCTCTGACCCTTAGATCTTCCGCCATTTTGAATTATATATGAAAAATATCTCCTCTTGGTATTTTTTAGCAATATCTAAATTCCCACTTGGAGAAAAGTTTGTACGTGAAAAAATTAAGCCTCCATGAGCCAATGAATATTGCAGTTTTATGAAAAAAAATCTTCTGGCCCTAACTACATAAATGCAGTGTCATATTTTTTCAAAACTTTACAGTATGGTAGCCATTGGCCAAAGGGGGGCGCTATAACAATCGTTTCAAAATGCAAACTTTGAACAGGCATAAGTCATGTCCCGTTTGGCCTAGAGCCATGAAACTTGCTTACACATGTGCCTTGACTCATGAGGAAAACATCTGTCACTTTGACCAGTAAGCTCCACCCTTATAGATTGTCCGCCATTTTGAGTAGTTTGAATCCCAGTAGTTTCCTGGGATTCTTGAGCAATCTGCATGAAACGTTCTACACACAATCTATGGACCATTATCTAAAATCCCAGTTTAAGACAAGTTTGTAAGTGAAACAATGAAGCCTCCATGAGCCAATGAATAGTTTAGAGGTCATGGCTTCATAAAAAAACAGCTGTGCATGGGTTTCCTTCTCTCCATCGCAATTCTGGGGTTGCAGTAGCTCAGTAGGTAGAGTGTCTACCAGGCAGTCAGAGGGTCTCTGGTTCGAACTCCAACGTATCCAGGCTCTTCAGCAAACTTAAACAGGGCTGTTGCAACTGAATGGGTAGAGAAGACGCCCTTGAAACAGAAAGTCACAGATTCAATTCCAAGCCCCGGCTAAACCGACTGGCCAGGAATAGCGATGAAAAGCTACAGCCTAATTAGAATACTACAATTTGTTTCTGTTGTGTAGATTGAAATTGGGAAACTTGTCTTGATAACAGTTTTTTTTACAAAGTTTTAAATCTGCCATTATAAGCAACATAATAAAGACGTGCATTTTTACTCTTTCACTGCCAAGGATGACTTTTACGACATTTTTTTCCAAAGGCTCAGACTGCCAAAGACGACTTTTACGACATTTTCATTTTCAGTGGTTTTCCACCAGCTGGCTCTGTTCTCTAACACAGTGTTTATCAACCTTTTTTGTGCCAAGGCACACCTGGCATAGCCAAAAGATCCCAGGGCACACCTAGATATACGGTATATATATATATATAATTATATATATATATATACGGTATATATATATACACACACACTAGGGGTGTGCCGAATTTCACGAAACGATACGATACGATATTGGGCACACAACTTCGATACGATACGCACTTTTTTATTATGAAAATATATGGGGGAGAAAAAAAGCAAATGCAAACAAATATTTCTGTTTTTGCATTATTCAGACATGCAAACTTGTAGCTTTTCAGCTTCCACTAGCCGTTTTGAATCCAAATAGGGCAATAGTGTGACACCTGACCCGAAAAAAAACAGCATGTTGTCACCCTTTTCAACCCGGGGCTGTTTGCATGCCTGATTATTATTATTGTAAAAAAAAAAAAAAAAAAGATATTTTTTCAAACCTTCTTCAAACGGCGCGGCACACCTCAGCAGTAGCCCCGGCCCAAAATTGGGACGTTCGCCAGGGTTGATAAACATTGCAAACACACGGGTGACCATTTTCATCCTCAAGTCACACAGATCCAGGATCACATGATCGAAAGATCTCCACCACCACTGACTTCCTGCTTAGCGTATTTGGGGAAATGGCTGTATCTTTTTTTCTCCCTGCATTTTTGACGAGACAAGCTATATTCAACGGCCTGTAACAAGCAAACGAGGGTCGTGATTACATTTTTTTTCTTCTTGCGGAGGCACAGTGAAACCCTCCGTGTTTAGCAACTGTCAGGGGATCGATCATACTGGATATAAATATTCTGTGACTAGTTGAAAAGGTAAGGAAAACCAAAACTCGCTGGCAGTGGGCGATTCATTTATGTATTTAATCTGTCAGTGAAAGATATCCACAATCCCTCAGAACTCTGCTCAGATATTTCCAATGCACATTTGTTAATTGCATGGTCTTCTTTCTCTAAAGTTCGGTCTATTCTGTTTCTATGGTTTATTATTGCGCATATTGCATATTAAATTGTTTGGCCCTGTATTGCTGCTTGCAGCTATATTTATTTTGGTTTTACATTTTCCTCTCTTTTATAATTGCCCCCCTTGGCGCTCCCTGGCTGCACCACCGGGGGCCATGGCCTCCACTGACTCTAGCCGGTAGAGCATGGGAGAAGGAGAGACTGTAATGGAGAGAGAGTGAGATAAAAAGAGGAAAACAGTTTGTGGGATAGCAAGGCAGGGGATCAGCAGTGAGGGATGAAAAGATGAAGAGAGTAAGAGAGACTGAGAAATAGAGAGACAGAGAGAGAGAGGGTGGATTTACAGAGCAGAGAGATAGTGGGAGAGAATGAATGATGGAGAGGGAAGAGTGGGACAGATGGACAGACAGATGCCAACAGAGGAGAACGTCCAGAGTATGTGAAAACAAACAACAAATACTCTCTTGAACATGAATAATGTATTCCATAGTTTTAATTCTTTCTCCAGTGCTGCGAGTGATTCTCTTGGCAGGGCTCAGTGAGCAGGGAAAGGAAGATCTTGAAGTGTGTGTGTGTGTGTGTGTGTGTGTGTGTGTGTGTGTGTGTGTGTGTGTGTGTGTGTGTGTGTGTGTGTGTGTGTGTGTGTGTGTGTGTGTGTGTGTGTGTGTGTGTGTGTGTGTGTGTGTGTGTTATAATAATATTGTATTATTATTAATCATTCTGTCTTTCGTGGCTGTAAATCTAATACACTGGGATGTGCTGTAGAACACTTTGACCAAATTAGTTCTCTCACAATCAAGTCAATAGGAGTTTTTTTTAAATTAAAATTTAACTGGGGGAGAGAGAGAGAGAGAGAGAGAGAGAGAGAGAGAGAGAGAGAGAGAGAGAGAGAGAGAGAGAGAGAGAGAGAGAGAGAGAGAGAGAGAGAGAGAGAGAGAGAGAGAGAGAAAGAGAGAGAGAGAGAGAGAGAGAGAGGGAAATAACCCCTAGAGGGGGAAGAAAGAGAGAGCTTCAGTAAGTCAGTGATGGGGAGAGAGAGAGAGGGGAGAAGAGAGCGGAATGAAAAAACTGGAATGAAAATCTGACGAGAATGATTTCCATATATCACCTCTATGGCAATTTACCTGTAAGCCATCAAACCATTCATCTGAAGAATGACATGCATAAAGATGTGTTAAGCCAAAGCTGTTCTCCACCGGGGAAAATCCTCAATTTAATCCCCGATACGATCAAACCAATTATTTTTTAACATTTATGGGCAACACCCTTCACCCTGGCAGAGTTCTGCCTGATCTACACCATCGCACAACCGTGTCCCGCACAGAAAATAGCAGATCATCGTGTCGCATTGCGACACGTTGGGAGCGTTGCATAGGGAATGGAACTCACAACTCCGGCACAATTAGTGCCTTGCCCTATTGAGCTGCAAGTTTGATTAAAGATAAACTTCTCCGATATTTAGCGCAAATCCTATGGTGCTATTGTGAGGCACAAGTGTGGAAATCCCGATGCGATCTGCGTCGAGAGCTCCGTCTCCCTGCGCTGGAAGGTCGCTCCCGGCCTACTGTTTTGATGATGTTTATGCATGATGTGATATGTCATGTCACATCAGCACTGCATGAGTGCTGATTATGTGTTATGTTACTTCCCGTTATGTTATTTCCTGTTGCTTAACCTCCTTACTATTTTTGAACCATTGCTCATCCTCAGCTTGATATGCATTTAGGCCACGGAACCCCATTTCAAAATGTGTTTTTAATTTCTGCGACCCCAATCTACACGGAGAAATCCTCAGTGTTTAACTCTGAGGACCCCATCTTCCGCACAGCGCCAAGCAGCACAAAGCCTCTTAGCACCGAAGCGCAATGCTCATTACTATTTTAACGCAGTTCAAATTTTTAGACCTCACGCCTGCGTTGTCTAGATGCCGAATGATCTTGTACAAGCTGATCTTAAATGGAACTGGTGAGTTGTAAATTCATGAAAATGGCTATGCCAACTCCAAACAGCCCCAAAGACAATTCCAGCACTATTTAACACCACTGATTCCAAAAACAGAAGTTAAAGGAGGGGGGGCTTTATTCTGCAATAGATTTGCCTGCCAGGAAACGTCCAACCCCCCTTCTCGTTCCATTTGTACACTTATTTGGTTACAGACCCGTAAGGATTCATTTGGACTCCTGCAGGTCCTCGGACCCTATGTTGAGAACCAGTGGCGTAATAGCCAGCCAGCCTAAGCTGGCTGCTGGTGGGGGGCTTCATTTGCCAGTCTTGACAGACAGGCAGGGGGCTTAACATTGGCACTGCTGCCTCTTCCCAACCCAGCTACCATCCACCTCCATCCTCACCCACTCCCACCATTGCTACAACAACACGTCCCCGCAGCCTGAGCTGCTGTCCTGTTGCCATGGAGACATGGTTCTTTTTTAATACATTAAAAAAAAAATCGTTTTCATTTTTTTCTCCCCAATTTAGTCGTTATGCAAATTCCTCCCATGCGTGTAGTCCCTGTCACTGCCAAACCCTAATGTTTGGTCTTCCTTGGCAGGGTGTACACCAGTGGTTCTGAGACATTTTCATGTCAAGGACTCCCAAATTGATATGCATTTGGCTGCGGAGTCCTATCTGAAAAGATGTTGTGCCAGGGACCCCCATAACAGAAGATTTGTCAAAATGTTTCGACCTACAATAATGACTACAAGCTCACAACCTGGTTGTGCCCACTTTGAGAGCCTGATTGGTATAGACAGCCACGTCTCCTCCGATACAAATGGAGTCGCTAAGCACTTCTTTTCTTTTCACCTGGCCGTGATCAGTTTTACTGGGAGGGTGAAATGCGTGCAGAGGAACACACTCATCCCTCCCCGTTTCGCTTCCTGTAATCGTGTCCCCCGACCAGAGAGATTACCGTCTCAAGTTTTGATAGTGTACTGTGCACCGACCTGCAAACATGGCCAATTGTGTTAACATTTAGGGGCGCCTTCAAATAAAAATATACATATATTTTAAACCTATGTTGGCAAGCTTGTTTCACTGCAAGAACAACAGGAAATTAGGTATGGGACACACCGCTTCATGCTAATTTGCTTGCTTAGTGCTCAAGAGCCTGCCCCCTAGGAGAGCTCCTGTTCAAATAAACAACGATCATGCTGACAGATTTTCATTGCAAATTGAAGATCTGTCTAGAGAGATTAGGTCCGTGTGACCCTGGCAGGGCTTAGCGGTTGCGTCTCCTATAAGTGCAGGACAGAAGAGGAGACGTAGCCCACTAGAATGTCCCCAACTGACCAGCTTAGTTACAGTCCTGGACTCTGAGCCGTATGCTAATAACATGGCAAGTCTGCGACTAGTCTGAGTTTTGATGTAAAATTGAGGGGGGAATCGAGTTAAAATGCAACGTTTCTCAAATGGACAGTGGTATATCAAGAACCGGAGAGCAATTCATCAAGAAGTGGAAAGCAATTTACATACAAGTATCTGAGGTACGAATTTGTGCTGATGGAGTCTAGAAACCGGTTTCCAAAAGAGAAAAAAATCATCTCCCATAACAACTTATGCCCTCTTTAGTTTTGATTGATTGATTTAATACTTTATTAGTCTGAAATGTAAACAGCACGTGGTACAGTCAGACATTAAGGCTAAAAGGATAACATAGAAAAGTCCTGGGCACTTGTTTCCATTGTGGTCCTATAACCGAGTCTTATATCACTTGTTTCAACTCTACACCAAATCTCTGCCAAAAACAGCAGATCTACAAGCTACAATCTGCTATTTTCAGTGAATGCCCTCCAGAATAGGAATGCTAAGGTTCAACTGGTTAAAAGGAATATTACTATAACATTAATGATTATTAAACAAAAAGGTGTCTGAAATTGAGAATCTCTGAACAAAAACTGCAATACGCACAGGAAATGTTGAACATGCAATGACAAAACACAATTTGAAGCAAATCATGGTTCTCCATCAACACTTCGCATTGGGGGTGTAGAACAGGTCATTGCCCCTAGAGGGGGTAATCTCCCCAAGGGAGATGTTTTGGATAGAGCAACTCAATACCATGCTACTACGGGGACTTAACGATACATTTTCTTACCAGCCCTTCCTATAAATGGAAGTTATGTGCTTGTATTTACTTGGGTACAATTCATTTTCCATACCTTGTTAAATTGTATTTTTTATATTGGCACTGAAATCTAGATATAAGACATTTACTGTAAATTGAATAGGAGTAATATGGTTCCTTGATATTATTATTATTATAGTTTTTATGGGGTTACTTTCTATGTCAATATGATGTATTTTATATATTTGAAGGATACCACATTACATTTTTGAATGTCTGTTTAAATGTGCTGAAATTATTCTTTTGGTGAGTACATACCCCCTACACAGGTGGGGATGATCGTGAGCAATATAAAAAGAGGCAATTTTTTACTTATTTACTATGCTCTGATGAAGGCTTTCTCGCCTAAATGTGTTAGCCTGAAGTACTGTAGCAATAAAGAGACTTATGCAAACGCATCGTATTTTGGAGTGCTGCTATTTCTAACTTTTTCTTCCAAGTTTAATATTACCATAACGTTCTCATCATTATCTCCTCTTTCCCTTTTCCTTTTTTAAAAGG
>NC_137626.1:23333371-23405871 GCF_963280865.1 Gymnoscopelus braueri | reverse complement strand
TTGGGTCGGCACCACTGCTACCATTTGATCAAACAGTGGAAATATTGTTTTTGAATGAATAGTGCTGGTCAGGTAGGTGAACTTCTGCTTCTCCTCATATCGCTCAGCCAACAACCCTAAAGGCAAGAAGTTATTGCAGCCTGCCTAGAATGTCTGAGCAGCCTGGCTGTCAGGCAAGGGTAAAGACGGATTTAGACTTAGTTGCATGCCGGTGTCAAACACACCGAAAACCTCAGATCTACAAGCACACAACGTTGCATTGCGATTTTCGGTGCACAACACAGCACGCAACCAAGTACAAATCAGGCACAAAGTGGTATCAGGGGAAGGAGACAGCTGGGTAAGGGTGGAAGAATGTGTGTGTGTGTGTGTGTGTGTGTGTGTGTGTGTGTGTGTGTGTTTGTGTGCGCGTTGTGGGAGCAAATAAAACAAAAAAACGTGTGTGTGTTCGGGGGGGGGGGCACTCTCTACCAAACCATCTGCTTAGAATGCCCTCCCTTCAACATATGTTTTACTTTTCTGTGCATAGTCAGCCATCTGTCATTTCACACACACGCGCACACACGCACGCATGCAAGCACGCACGCACGCTCGCACGCTCGCTCGCACACGCACCTACGTCCCAAGAACTGGGGCTGTTGCTCTCGATCTCGCTGCGTCCGATGAAGTACCAGACACAGGCCATCCAGTGTGCCAGCAGGGCGAAGGTGGACATGAGGAGGGTGAGGACCACGGCACTGTACTGGGAGTAGCGGTCCAGCTTCTGAAGGAGGCGCAAGAGCCGCAGGAGACGCACCGTCTTCAGGAGGTGCACCCCAAAGTTCTTGGGGTAAGATGGAGAACAGGGAAGAGCAGTTGAAGACACTATACATGCTCTATGAGGAGGATTAAAGGTGCTAAGGTATAAGTGATATTTTTTTGTAAAACAAAACAAAAAAAGCTTTTGTTAAAAAGTTAAAGGTCTATATTCCTACTCAAGGCATCCAGCTCCTTGGTAAACAGAACATAGCAAAAATAGCCGATCAACAAGCTCAATGTGTAGATTGCTAATTTCACTATTTCTGAAGTGGTTAACAGGTATATATTCATGTTGAACCGTGAAAAGACTATACTAAACATGTTATAGAAAGAACACAAAGCATGAATACAAGTAATTAAAAGACCATACCGCGGTCTGGCACATTTTACCCATTGACTGGGAATCACACAATAAGGACTGTGAATCACACTATAATGACTGTGAATTGACTGTGAATCACACTTAAATGCCCAGCATTTTCCAAAGCATAGCTACTGTAGTATCATTAATTTTAGAACGGTATGAAAATCAACTTGCAAAGACTTGAAACTTGCTTAACATACAGTATGATAGGTAATCCAACGTTAACATTTCATTTTTTATGCATTTAAAACGGCATATTGATATGAAACGTCTAACTATAAATTGTCCCTGGAGAAAAGATTGATTTACGAACAAAATACAAATCTCCATGACTGTATTAAACGCGCACTGATATTTATCCAACAATGACTCAATTATTTAGGCGAGTTCTGTGACATTTGAATGATTTTGGAGAAGATGTAATCAAACATGTTTTCGGGTTGTCCGTCCAGGTGGTCAAAGGGCAAAGGTCAAGGTAACTGTGACATCACTAAACAAATATTACAGTAAATTAATTACATTCCTTCAAAGTCTTCATTCACTATAATACTATATGAGTCTGGACAGACACAGTTGTAAACGACAACTGGTTGGTGGAGGCATTACAATTAATTAAATATAGCTGCAAGCAGCGATAACACGGGGCCAGTGAAAGAGAGAGAGAGAGACATGGAGACTGAATAGATTGAAGAAAGAGAGAGACAAGGAAACTGGAGATGGAGAGAGAGAGACATGGAAACTAGAGAGAGAGAAATGGAAACTGGAGAGAGAGAGAGAGATGGAAACTGAATAGATTGAAGAGAGAGAGACAGATCATCATGATCGCCTCAACACATTGTCGGGGACAGGGATCGAACCGGTGACCTCTGGACTCATAGGCTGCCTTTCTTCTCATTGAGCTAGAGATATGATAGTCCTGATAGTGTCTGTTGATATATATAAGTCTTTCCGTCCCTCATGGACCAGGCCTTTGTTTCGCTAACTACTCTAGATCACTGGTTCCCTAACCATCTACCGATAGAGAAATTGTATGTCTCCTCGGAACAGAAACCAGTGAAAGTAGCCGATCTACATGATGATGAGAGAGAGGCAGAGAGAGAGAGAGAGAGAGAGAGAGAGAGAGAGAGAGAGAGAGAGAGTGACATGGAAACGGAATAGATTGGAGAGAGAGAGCGAGAGAGCCATGGAAACGGAATAGATTGAAGAGAGAGAGAGAGAGAGACATGGAAACGGAATAGATTGAAGAGAGAGAGACACGGAAACATAATAGATTGAAGAGAGAGAGATGGAAGCAGAATGGATTGATTGGACATCTCAACCTATTGCCATTAACAGGAATCGAACCCTCAACCTTCGGATTGACGGGCTGCAACACTACCTATAGTGCTATAGCCTTGTCCAGGCTGAGGTTGTCTGTTGAAGATAAAAGTGAACCAGTGAAAGCAGTCGATCTACAAGCTCAGAAACACGTTGCTATCTGAAAAGTATTGAGATTGTAGATAGGCTATTTTCAGAATGAAGTATGTCATACATTGCAAAAACATACCCTCTCAAATAAGTATTTCAGGTTATGTTTAACAATTGCACATGTATTAATTGACACAATCATGTTGTGTGCAATGTAACTTTAATGAAGTCCGTATCAAGTGAGGCTTGAACTGGCAACCTTCAGGTTGTGAAGCACACGTTTAAGGGAGAAGCCATTGGACCAACAGACAAGAACCTGTGAAAAAGGAGATCACTCAGATGATACAATTTCACGCAAATAGCTGAAAAATCCTGGGTTTAAGTGTTTTTCAAACTGCTCAAAATTGCAGACAATCTAAGGGCGGAGCTTACTGGTCAACGTGATACATGTGTTCCTCATGAGTCAAGGCACATGTGTAAGCAGGTTTAATGGCTGTCGGCCAAACGAGGCATGACTTTTGCCTGTTTAAAGTTTGCATTTAAAAAAAATTGCTATAGCGCCCCCCTTTGACCAATTGGAGTAAGATTGGTTTCAGTGATATTTGGAATGACCCTCAACATTACCGCAAAGTTTCAAATAAATGTGAGTCTGCATGTATATGTTAGGGGCAGATGAATAATTGTCATAAAACTGCAATATTCATTGGCTCATTAAAGCTTAATTTTTTCACTTATGGAAAATCTTTTGCACATGTTTGTCGGCATAGGTCCAAAGTTCATGTGTAAAACGTTTCGTGCAGATTACTCAAAAATCCCAGGAGGAGATAGGTTTGAACCGTTTTTCATATAATTCAAAATGTTGGGAGATCTAAAGGTCAGAGGTCAAAAGTCAGAGTGTGAAAGTTGTTGATCATGAGTAGACGCATATGTATATTGAAGTTTCATGGCTGTAGGTCAAACAGGGCATGAGTTGTACCTGTTCAAAGTTGGCATTTTGCTATAGCGCCACCTTTTGACGAAAGATTGTGAGAATTATTTCTTGATAGTTTTTCATGACCATCTACCATATGGCCAAGTTTCGTAAAAAGCGTATGCACGGTTCAGCCAGAACTGCCAAAAGTGGCAGAAGAAAAAAGAGGGGAACATTAAAACAGGTCCAGAGCTGAGCTCTGGCCCCGTAATTAACTAATTTAGTCATTTTTCCAGAATTTGTATGCTTTATTAACTGAGATAGGAGAGTGTAGAGCAACAGGAAGCCAAGGCGATAGAGAGGAGAGATGTGCGCGACAAGACCGTGAGTCAGATTGGAACTCGGGTCCTCGAGACTCACACGGAACACGTGGTCCATATGCACTAATTGACTGATCCACCAGGCACTCCACAAACACGACTAAAATAAAGCCATTAACAGGAAAATGGTCATATGTTTATAGAGAACAATGCACGAAGAAAAAAAGGTAGAAGAAGTGAAAGAGAGGTGTTGAGAGGTTTATGACTCATACAGTTTCATAGAGCCTATTATTGTGCTAAACCACTCGTTAATGTCAGCCAGGCGCAAACAGGTGCCTCTCTCATGAGAGCAGCGGTGGAGAGAGAGACAGAAAAACATTAGAGACTTGACATTTCTTTCTGTTGTCAAGTTCTCTCAATCCCCCCCCCCCCCATAATAGCAATAGGATTTGCTGACCCAGCCGGGACTTTGAACACAATTAACATCAATAATAGACTAGTATGTGTGTGTGTACAGTAGTGTGTGACACAAACATGGAAACATACAGTACAGTCCCAGGGTCAACTAAAAGTTCTAATAGAGCAAAGCTGAACAGCACTCTGTGTGTGTGTGTGTGTGTGTGTGTGTGTGTGCGTGCGTGCGTGCGTGCGTGCGTGCGTGCGTGCGTGCGTGCGTGCGTGCGTGCGTGCGTGCGTGCGTGCGTGCGTGCGTGCGTGCGTGCGTGCGTGTGCGTATGTACATGTCTTACTGCATGTGTGTGTGACTCACCACGCTGATGTTGAAGGCATACAGCAGATCAAAGGGCAGAGCAGCGATCAGATCCACAAACAGCCAGGACGTGGCGTAGTGGACGCAGATGGAGCGTGCGTCATACACCACCTGGCCAGACGTGCTCACGTAGGTCGTTCGAAAGTTCAGCACGATATCTGCCACATAAAGACCATATTGCACGTCAACCTAAACCACCAATACACCGTCTGGATCTGTCACATCACCCGTTCTGGAGAGATCACGCACGGAGACAGTTGTGGTGGCGTTTGTAGTTACGCTAACCACTAAATTCATATTCATTTCCATAGCTATGTATGTGTTTGTGGATGAGAGAAGAAATGGAAATTCCTTACTCAGTCACTTTCTTTACTCGTTACACTAGGGCTGGGCAATGAACTGAAAATATATATCGACACCGATATTTAGAACCAATAACCGACTTATAACCAAATAATCAAGAAGCAACGTTTATTCTTTTTCCCAATTAGATCTTTTGTCAACTAAAGGTACACACGCACACATTACAAGATAATCGGGGGTATTTGGGGTAGAGAACGTCTCTCTCAAGTCCCGACACCCGGGGGAGTTCCCTACCCCAGTTTAGATTGGGAGTGATTATTGAGCAAAATCATCGTCCAGTGTGAGTGGTTCAAAGCCCTTCAATTTGCTCACAGGACGTTTGGGGCTGTTCCGATCATTTTCAAACATGTTTGATATTTATCTGGACGATCACTATTGAGTGGAACGGCATGGCAGGAGTGTCGCGCGAGCGAGAGAAAGACAGGCTACGGGAGGTGTGAAGATGTGAAGTGAATGAGAAGACCTTTGGCACGGAGACCGGTCCAAACAACCTGCGGTGCATTGAACAGTTGAGGCTTGTAGATATGTGGTCAGAAAACTGTCTAAAACGTGTTTTCTCAGACATACCACAACCTCTTGTCACCACTGCTAATTTAACCGGCTTTGTTTGTCGTTTACATCTACTCTGTTACTGCTCCTGCATGTGATCATGTGAGATTAAATGATATGAGGTGCTGTGTGACAATGCTAATAATCTCAATGAAATCCTGTAACGTGCTCATTATTTTAAAATATTGTAGTGTGTGCATGTTTAATAAATAATCTTATGAGAGAATCTTGAGAGAAGATTATCCTGTAGTGTTTGATGCTACCAGATCCAAATCGTTTAAGATTTTAAAAGTCCTGTAATTTGAGCCCAGTTTAAATTGATTCGTCTGATTAACCACTTAACCATGTATTATACTTTATTGTACAATGGTGGCATGTTTCACCGCATTGCAACGTGTTGTGAGCTTGCTGATCTGCTATTCAAAAAATATATATTTCTTTTAATAATCGTTCATTAATAGTAATCGAGGCAAAGGTTTAAAATAATCGTGATATTGATTTGAAGTCATATCGCCCAGCCCTTCTTCTTAAGCTCTACACTTTCTTACAATTGCTTAGCATTTTTGAGTTGCTTATCTACTGCTTAACAGATGCCTTCATGGCGCTCATGTGTTGGGGCACTCTCAGCAGAGATGGATTCTGCAGAACAAAAAGGAGACATCACTAATGGAAAAAGAAGTTAATCTACCACAGACATCAATTCACGCATAGCCTCAAACTAATTGATAGAGTTTGTTTCAGTTCATCCTCCAAGTGATACCATCGGAGGACACAGTTAATTAGAAAAGAAGAACAGGAAAACAGTAGCTGGGATGGGGGGGGGGCTAGGGGGGGGGGGGAAACCCTAGCAAAAGCCAGTGCCAATCGTTTGCCTCTGGTGGGATAAAATGCAAGCTGTGTTTAAATGTTTAATCCCCCTAGAAGCACCGATGATCTCCAACTATTGAGACAGAAAACATAACAACTTGTCATAGAAAATGGATCGTGATGATAAATTGATTTTCTGTACCCCAAGCTAAAGGATTATTTTCCTTTCATAACAGCAATCAATGAAAGAAGCTAAACTGGGATGAAGGCAACACTCTATAAACCTATTCCACTCAAAAACCCTTTTGTTGTCAGTTAGTGATTAAAAATCAGAGCCAAACACTGGCAAACTGCAACTGACACTGTCATTTCCGGCTAGATTTAAGAAACTTGTATTTATCTATAATTTAATTAGTACACTATAAGACAGCAAATTAGAAATGGGACCCTAAATCAATTGCAGTTAGCGAAATACCACCATATTCATCATTGCCACGGAAAGATCTTTGCTTTGTTGATTGGGCAACACCTCCCTGTTTATTGACCATCCGGCTGAGTGAGATAATGAGAAACGGAGACGATGGATCCGTGCCGTATGTGGTCTATCGCTGGTTGGAAAGGTCACATAGTTGACATTTACTTTCATATAAAGATTGTGTGTGTGTGTGTGTGTGTGTGTGTGTGTGTGTGTGTGTGTGTGTGTGTGTGTGTGTGTGTGTGTGTGTGTGTGTGTGTGTGTGTGTGTGTGTGTGTGTGTGTGTGCGCGCGCATGCATGCGTGTATCTGAGGCTCAGTAGTTTGCCATAAACCCAGTCATTGCTGTTTTGATGGCGATGCTGGTAAATGATGATGGTATTAGCACGGACCAACAAACTCCTGGTTTGACTGAAGGCTAGCATTGGGGATATACAGTAGCTCAGTGATAGTGCAGAGCACTGATTCAGTACCTTACATGTTCATGTACAGTATACTATACTTATGTATGTATATATGTATGCATGTGCGTGTAATGTGTATACACTGTATACACATTACACACACGTGCATACATATATACATATATACATACATAAGTAGCTCCAAGCTCCAAGCAGCAGACAGACAGACTAGGCAGTATCACAAGGTTAGTTCACGCATGCAAACAAACAGTGATGTGACTTGCAAATGACAAAGAAGTGATAGAATACCGATCGCGCAAGTGTCATCATTCTTTTCAGAATACTACACCAAAAACGTTCACACGTTTACACGGCACACCCAGCCCTCTCAGGCGGCACAGTAAACGGTTGGGAAACGCTGGTATACAGTATATTGGTCCTGGCTGGTATAAGAGCATTTACATATACAGTGTGTGTATACAGTATCCTATATATCCAGTACATTACAAGTACACGTGTTAAACATGAACCACATCACGTCTCACCGATTATGAACAGTATCTCCACCAGTATGTCACTGACGCTGGGGGGGTTGCGTGCGGCCGAGCCCCCGTCCTCCCGTATCTCGGCGCCGGTGAAGCAGACGTTGTAGGGGACGGTGATGGCCACGTAGAAGGTGGCCAGCAGGATCAGCCAATCCCAGCCGGCCTTGAAGGTGCCGTAGTGAAGCAGGATGAAGCGGGACTTCTGGACGTCGGCCACCTTGTACTCTGGGACCGGGTTGGCGTTTGCCCCCAGCACGTTCTGCACAGGGAAGGGGGGGGGGGGGGGGGCAGATGTACATTCTTACTCCCTACTTGTCACATGTGGACACTGACAGGGCCGTGGTCAGGATGCCCTGGCATCACTGAGTCAACGCATTATGTACATTTTTAAACGTGCAAGGGTCTTATCATGTGTGACGGAATGAGGAAGGTTGTCATGTGACGTGATTGAGAACAAGGCGATGTTGCCATTACAAACAAGTTAAAAACAAGTTAAAAACATTGGCTTGAGCCAGTGTTGATTTCGTCGACTAAAACTATGACGAAAAATGTTTGTCGACTACCCTTTTCACTGACAAAAACGAAATAAAAACGAAATAAAAACTAAGCTACGATGACTAAAACTAAGACTAAATATATTGACAATTTCGTCAACAAATAAAAACTAGACTAAAATGTTAGGGAGGGACTAGTGGAGAAGAGAAGCAGTAGAACTAAAAGACAAGTCATTTTATGTTTGGTTGCGCTCGGGAGTTGCGCTCTGAAAATAGCCGATCTACAAGCTGCGACGCGTTGTGAGCTTGTAGATCTGCTATTTTCAGCACGCAACCAAGTGTAAAATCAGCCATTACGACACTATCAAGGCACCGCCAAAATACATTTTAGTCGACTAAATCAACTGTAGATTTAGTCGACTATAATCTTAAAACACGACTAAAACATTTCAGTGACTAAAATATGACTAAAACTAAATGGAATTTTATTCAAAATTTGCTGTCAAAATCAACACTGGCTTGAGCCCCGTGAGCCTGAGTGAGCCATCAGCCGAGTGACTGCCCACACTGAGTGGCGCGAAGTCTGCTTCTGCCAGCTCAGTGCCGTCCAATTTGCATACCGACATGGTGGGAATCAGTTATGATCCGTCGTTGTAAACATAGACATACCACACAAAATGGTGTCCTCAGTGTCGGCACCGGATGCTAAAGGTACCCGACAAAGTGTGATGAGTTGGTAGTGAGAATGTGTTGACAGATGTTCTCAATGTATATACATGTGTTTGATCTCACACATATGATGCATTGCACACGCACACTTTTTTCTTTTTTTAAAACTCAAAATACGTGGTTATCCAGTCCCAAAATATCATGTTCATTGCACAGTAAACTGCTGGCAGTAATCTTCCCAAATTGAAAGCAGCCATTTGTCTCAGTCTAGATCATCCAATTTACCTGTGCTGCTCTAAACCAAAGACAGGCCCTGGTCATTGATCAACTGGTCTAATTAAATCAATAGATTTGTGATGGAATCACTCAATTTAATTATAGCACCTGCGAGGACCCAATAGTCTGCTGCATCAGTGATTCTCAACCTATGGGCCGGGGCCCACTGGTGGACCATGAGGATATTGCAAGTGGGCCCCAAAATAATTGCCAAAACACTAAGATTTTGACTATAATCTAACGTTAACACTTGAAAAATATGATGTTTTGTCTTTGGAACCTTGGAAGAAATTAGTTTTCAATGTGATACCAATAAATTAAAGTATACTACGTTTGTGTGTAAATGTCTGGTCATGTACAGTATGTCCGTCATGTTTGTGTGTGTAAATGGATTAGCAGGTGATTATGCTGAATTTAGAATCTTAGAAAAAAACTAGAATCTTACTGATAATGGAGGAGATGATGATGCTGATGACAGTGATGATGAGGTGGTGATGATGATGACGATGATGAGGATGTTGATAAGGTCAATGATGGTGGCAATGAAGAACGTGACGAGAACCCATTTGTAAGGAAGGCTCTACTTCTGCCTAAAATCCGGAGTGTTCATTTAACACTCAAGAGTGAGATAAAGTGAGATAAAGTAAAAAATGACAACTTTTCAGCTGAAAACAAAAAGTGTGGAATTAGCGTTGAAACGCATGGAAGCGAGCCTCACGTTGTTGATGTTGAGCTTGCTCTTGGTCTTGTCCTGCCTCTGGAGGTGTCCAGACAGCTGGTAGAGCACGGCCCGGCTCCGCCGGCGCTCCGAGGAGAAACCCGGGGGACGGGTGATCTGGTGGACCTCCAGACCCGTCTCTTCATCTAGACGGGGAGAGCAGAGGGAGAGCAGAGAGGCCAGGGGGGAAGACAATAGAGGAAACAGACAGTAGAGGAACAAATGGAAGACCAAGAATGAGACTAAAGATGCTGACAAAGTGTATAAGTAGCTACTGTACAGGGTGTGCACACATTGTGCAGACTGACCAGAGATGGACAGTACACAGTCAGCATTTCTTCTCATTTCTAAAAGCACTATTTTCAATAGTTTGGCAAATGGATTCAGTTTCAGGACACCAATTATATTCTCACATTACATATCAATCCTTTTTACTATCCTATTTTTATTCAAATGACCCAAAGATCATCATCTGAAACAGCTTGTGATGTGACGCTGTGATGGTGCATGCCGAGCCTTGTTCTGTTCTTGCTTTGCGTACGTGAAAATGGAGCTTTGCATGGATGCCCAGGCGGACTTATGCTGAGGTCCGCTACCGCAGTGGTTCTCAAAGTGGGCTCTGGGGCGCCCCAGGGGTCTTTGGAGGGGTTCCAGGGGGTCCCCAGAAAAATTAGTAACAGATTAAAAATTTATTTTATATTTCAGGCATTCAGAAAGAGCCAATCTACAAGCTCACAAGGTTTGCAATATTATGTGAGCTTGTAGAGTTGCTATTTCTTGAAAAAGCTTCTCTATGGGGGTCCTAGCACAAAACATTTTCAAATGGGGGTCTGTGGCCAAATATGTATCAATTTGGGGGTCCTTGACTAAAATGTTTGAGAACCATCGCGCTACTACATAATTTTTGTCCGCAAGGACGACCCCAGCAGAATCCGGTCCCAGTACATGTATGCTATGCTATCGGAGTATGAGAATTGACCTTAAAGGAGGATAATGACTCCATAATATCACTACGCAAAGTCATCAAAAAAAGGCAGAATAAAATATCTAAAAAGGAGGTAGAGAGCGTGAAGCCTGTTCAAAAGGCGAGTGGTTAATGAAAGACAACTCCTTGAACGGACTTATGGATCCAGTGAATGGATGCAGCCTGCAAAAAAAGTGTTTTAATTAGCCACAATTGTCTCTGTCGTCCTTGGTTGAGACACTGGAAAAGAATGTCTTTAAGCAAAACGTCAAGAATTGTTAGTACAGGAAGTCATTGTAAAACTATATTAGCTTTCTCCCCTCTCTTATTCCCTACCCGACTCCCTGCCTCCCTGTCTGCTGTTCCTTATCCCTGTCATCCATGCTATCCCAATGTGTCTCATGTCTACCTCGTTACCTCGCTCCCTCTGTTATCTCGCCCTCCCTTTTTATGTATTTATTTCTATCTCTCCTTTTATCCCTTTCCCCTCCCTCCCTCTCACATACAGTACAGTAGGTTTGACCAAGGTCCCTCACAGATTTTCTTGGATAAGCAGAACTGAAGTTGAACCTTGGGATGCGCAACTGCATAGTGATTCGTGATTCAATTCATTCTCATTGCATGGCAACACAGGACTCAGAATTACACCTATAGCACCTATATATTTACGTGTTGGTGTTAAAAAAAACACTGAGGCAAATTTTTTTTACTGAGTTACACTATAACAGGCCTGAATTACACAGATAAGAGTAGCCTGTAGGTTTTAACACACACAAAAAAGTCATGGTGGAAGGGATAAGGAACTGATTGAAGGTGCACAGGTGTATTTGTTGCAGGTGATAGGAGATGATTGGTGGACTGAAGATTGGAGGACCAATAGGATGGCGACGCGGAGTTGAGGGATGATGTAAGGATTGATTGACTGATGAACTGGACCTGGATTTTCTTTTCTTTTTTAGAGCCTTGGTCAACAAAACTTGATGTCACAATATCTGTATAATGCATGCAACAATGTTGACACCTGTAGGTATAACTGATGTAAAAGGATTTTACCTGATTGTACCAGGACTAGTTTGTCTATATATTGACAAAATCTGCTCTGTTTGTGTTCATTTGTGTTAACATTTTGGATTTTGAAGCCTGTTTCTCCATAAAATGAGGGTGAATGAAATCGCTAGTTCCAGTTCCTCGATCATAGATGCAACAACGATAAAGATGATCATTATATTACGGAGCCATTGGAGGCAATAAAATGATCAAACTTGCAGAACTCACAAGTATCTTTGTTACACTTTCTGCCGACATTTTTAATTGGCAATTCAACAGACCAATCAGAGCACATCAGATGAATGTTATTACTGTAGCTCCCTCCCCCATTTGACACAAGAACCCTGTTCGGGAAGGAGGTTACACTCACCAGTTTCTGAGTCAATGCCATCGGGGCGGTCCTTCTTGTTCTCTGTGATGTCTTTTTGAGAGACCAGGAACATAACCACCTCGCTCTTCTCATTCTTGATGGGAACAATATCCAGGAGACACCAGAACTGGGAGCCTGACCAAGAGACATGGATGACAGCTCTCCATCAGCATTAACCACTTAAACCCTATATACTTGTTGACCGGGGTCCCCCAGGGCTCTATACTAGGCCCGCTAGTATTTCCCTCAACACCAAATCTCTTCACCGAAAACAGCCAATCTACAAGCTCACAACGTCACGTTGCAATGCATTGTGAGCTTGTAGATCGGCTATTTTCCACTGATGTTCGCCCCAGAAGAGGGACGCTAGGGTTCATGAGTGATTAGCACACTACCAAAGAAAAGTTGAGCTGGCTTCAACATTTTTCAGAGCTCCAACCTCTAAGGATGCAGTGAAGCATCAATGAATCATATTTTTCTTCTCTCTCCATAGTCCCTGCTCTGCTCCGTGAATGGAAGAAAGACTCTTGTTGTTTAAACCCCACTCAAAGTGGGGTCTGGGGACCCCCAGGGGTCCTCAAAGGGGTTCCAAGGGGTCCAAAGCAACATTTGTTAATATAGCATCACAATCAGTTTCACCCTAATTTATACTTAGCTTTTGTCGCCGTTAGTGTGAACACAGCATTAGGCAACATGGGGCCCATACAGTATTAAAGGGATAGTTCACCCCCAAAATGACTTTTTTCCTATCGATTAGTCACCAGCGGACCGGTAGGCAGCGGTTCCGGTAGGAGACACAAAGGAGACTCTTTGTGTCTCCTACCGGAACAGCTGCCGGTCATCAAATTATTGGCTTAGGAATGCGACAAAAACAAAAAGATATCCATGAATTCAAGTCTCCATGAGGTGACTAATCGATAGGAAAAAAAGTCATTTTGTGGTGAACTATCCCTTTAAGTATCATATCTTTTCATGGGGCCTAGAATCCCAAGAAATGGACTTGACTCCGCACAGCGAGGTTGAGCGGATTGGTTCGTTGCCTGTTTTACTTGATTTGTGTGCCGACATGAATGAACATTTGGCCAAACAAGTGAGCATCCCCTCTTCTTTCCAAAAGCTTCACTGAACCATCGCTACCCAGCCAAATGTAGTAATTTATGCTAAGACACATTTAGATTTGAAGAATCTTCTATGGCATTCCTGTTACTGCAGATAATACAGTGAGGAGAATCTGGGTTGACGCGCACAGATGTCCTGAGCCATATTAATATGCAAGGTGTTGTTATTATGTGAACAGAATAGGCTTGCAGGCTGAGCAAAACTGAACACAATTGTAATATACAGTAACAATGTGTATAATTTCTTTAGTTGCTTGGGGTTTGCCTCAAGCACGCTTTCAGTTTTTCTACACAATAAATTAAAGAGCTATGTTTCCATACTTCCTCATGTATGGCAACTTTATCTTCCCGTTGCCAGCGGCCAGTAAAGGTTTCTACCCCTGTGCACTGATTTCCCATTGGAATTATGATTTACACAAATAACCCTGCAGAAGGAACCCTTTACATTGCAGGTTGCTGGTAGAAAATGAATAAATAATGAAATTAGGATCTTTACATTGAGGAAATTGGGTCTTTAAAAGCAACCAATTATAAAGATCCTCCCAACCAGGAAGTGAATCAGCCAATGATCTATCCAAGTATCTATCCACCTCTTAAAACTACTCAAGCAACCAACCGCCTGTCCCCTTCAACCTACCCAGCCAATTAATCATCATCATTATCATCAACTTCTATTTCAACATGAGAAACCATTAGATGACAGGAAAGTTACAAAAGTGTAATGAATAAATAAATAAAGATAATCCATTTTAATTTCATATAAATGAATCATTCAATCAAACACCACCTCCTCAGTAGGAAAACCTCCCACAAAACATATCTGACCAGCTGTCAATCTAAGGACCCACCAAACCAAGCTATTTTCACCATGTATGCAATAAATTATGAACCAGCAACAAAACACGCCCGCCCACCTGGGCCAATCGTAGGCAATTAACCGAACATGAGTCGAAACCAACATTTAGAACTTCTCACCGACTTAAGCTTGCTCATATTGGTTAATCGAATAATTGAGAAGCAGGATTTATTTAATAGGTTTTATTTTTATTTCTTATATATCAACAAATTGAAGTTGATTTTTTAATAATCAACTAAATCAATTAGTCTGATTAACCACTTAACCCCTGGCCTATATTATAATTCATTGTGCAATGCCGGATATTGGTGGTGTGCAAAAATAGCTCTTCAAGCTCACAATGTGATGGATTGTGAAGAGTTGTGAGCTTGTGAGCAGCTATTTTCACTATTCATGAAAAAGTGATTACTTCATTAAAATCTGTAATTTCTTTTACAATCGAATAATTGGATTCATTGTTGCACCCGTAATATTTACAACACAGACCTTGTCAGAGAACTATGAGGGCAGTGTAAAATAAGTGTATAAAACGTTTGTAAGAATTGGCCCAGCCCTACTTACCACCCTTCTTGTAAAGAATGATCTCGGTCTTAAACTCGCTCCGTTCGTCCAGGGCCTTCTGCATCTGCGAGGTCAGACGGTCGCTGGTCTCCGCGCCGTGCAGGAAGTGACAAATGCAGCTCTTCTGCATGAGC
Organism: Gymnoscopelus braueri; assembly: GCF_963280865.1. Lineage (NCBI taxonomy): Eukaryota > Metazoa > Chordata > Actinopteri > Myctophiformes > Myctophidae > Gymnoscopelus > Gymnoscopelus braueri. The sequence goes on along the minus strand of NC_137626.1, from coordinate 23,390,954 downwards.
TCGCCACGGGCAAAGCCAGTGAGCTCACAGAAGCCGTCGGAGCAGTAGACGATGGGGTAGAGGGACTGCACCTGGGCGTTTCCCAGGACAAAGTTGCTGTCTGGATGACATAAAGAGAGAGTGGCTTAGAGAGGGGGACGGGGGTGAAGTCTAATTTATACTTCTCCCTACAGTGCATACAGTTTCCTCCGATATACATGGATTCGCCAGCCGCTTCTTTCACCTGACAGTAAGGAGTTTCACTAGGAGGGTAAATTACTTTACTTTATGTGTTTATTTAGACGGGACACCGCATATTAATGAACATGACAATGCAATGTAAATACACCGGATTTAGCTAAAGACGCTAATTTACATCCGCAGTCCCCACAGAAAACATAAAAACTAAAAACAGGCAGACAGTGGAGTACATTACATTACACAGGGAAACAGAGCATAAAACGTAAATACAAGAACAAAGGTACATAGGTGCAAACAATATATGTGGTAAGAAATTTCCAAAAAGGCAGCCATCTTTAAAATTGGCGGCCATTTTGAAATTTACGTGGCTTATGGGATTTTTCTAAAGAATGAGGTACACTCAGTAAGATTTTGGTGCTTCTTTCCAGATTTGAACGATTGTTCTGCTTATCTGCTGTACTATCCCCACGATCCCCACTCTCTGCGGCGTTTGGTAGGAACTTTACCACCATACTGACATTTCCGTAACTTTTGAATTTAATGAGGGGTGAAAGAGAAAAGATATGAGGCAAGATCAGGATGCTGCTCTCTCTTTCCCTCTCTCTCTCTAACTCTTTTCTCTCTCTCTCTCTGAATATAATTGCATGTATAGAACCTCAAGAATCAAGAAGCAACTACTTTATTGTCACATCACAGGTTTACAGGTGTGAACGAAGTGGGCGAAATTCATTTTTCACGCAAGCTCCATCATTTTTGTTGTGTTCAGAAAACCGAGAAGAAGACAAAGGAGGGGGAACAGGGAGAGGGGGAGGAGGGAGAAAAATCAAACGGTAAACAAACCCATCAAACAACACAACAAAAAGTATCAACGTATTGGCGTGAACCAAACTATGGTGAATTACTGGTGTACTATATATATATATATACACACACACACACACACACACACACACACACACACACACACACACACACACACACACACACACACACACACACACACACACACACACACACACACACACACACATTGCCAGCAGCTCCATCATTGTGTTTGCCCATCAAACAACACAACAAAAAGTATCAGCGTATTGGCATGCCTACACCAAACTATGGTGAATTACTGGTGTACTATATATATATATATATATATATATATATATATATATATATATATATATATATATATATACACCCCCCCACACACACACACACACACACACACACACACAGTCGCACACACATTGCCAGCAGCTAGTCCCAAACGCACTAGGGACAGGCAGGCACACGTCACAGTTCGAGGAAAAGCGGCAGAAAAAGATGAATGTGAATGCAGGAGTAGAGATAGTACTGGGAAGAAGGGGAGTGAGAGGGGAGGGAGGGGGTTAAGTCCAGAAGAGAGTAATTATTAATTTATACTTTGTCATCAGATGTACAAGCTCACAATGCATTGTGACAAAGAAGAGGATGATGGGAGAATAATAGCGGGACATGACAAAATGGAGAAGATATAGGGTTCATTTAAAAAGGCAGCAGGCCTGACAGATTGTCCCGAAAGCAAGCCCTTCAAAGTGAGGAGAAGTCCTTGTACAGCTAGATTGCAATGGGAATGGGAAGCGACGCCTGTGAAAACAAAGGAGGTTTCAGAGCGAGAGTCGAATACAATTTTAATGATGTTTTGTGCACAGCATTAATATGAGACCGTGGAAGATTTTGTGTGATGACACTGCAGCTGGTCCTCTGACTAAAGCAAATGCCATGGTGGAAAATGTAAGGGATCGCTGAGATTATTTCATCCGCTTGCATCCACAACAAAAGATGCCTGGAGTGCTGGAAGGGGACACATAATTCTGATAAAAATCTCCCATCAAAGATGTTTTATTGACGTTTCAACCACAGAGGAAAAGTTTTTCAATCATCTAGAGTATTGTTTGCTTTTATATATTTTTTTCATCTTGACAAAGGCATGTGTGGTCCAAACGTCGACAATATAAAATAAAAAGCATCGGAGCATCTGATCGTGTTTTCAAAAAAGCTGAGAAAACGATAGCAGGATATGTTGGGAGCTCTCCGTGTATTCAAAATGTTGTTGTGAAACGTACCATAGCATGAAGTTACAGGTGACTGCAGTATAGTGAATATGCAGAATGATACAAGCCTGTCTCCAGGGAAGTACATCAACTTCAATGCAGTGAGGTATTTGTCTGTTTTTTATTTTCATAAAATCTTTCTCCCCAATTTAGTCATCCCCACAGCCACAGCCATGGGGTATATATAAACACTCATGGGGTCACCAGCCTGTTCTTTTCACCAGAGAGTGAGGAGTTTCACCCGGAAGACTTAATGCATGCGGAAGAACATGCTAGTCCTCTCGGTTCCGCTCCTTGCTGAACAGTCAGTCACCCAACCTGTAGGAGTCGCTGGTGCAGTGACAGAACGATGTCCCCGGCCAATAATTTTTTGGAGCGCCTTGCTGAGCCGGATGCAACATGGAGGAATCTAACCCCAGTCTTACCGGTGGTGAGCAAGACATTTACCCCTGCACCACCTGGATACAGTATGTCTTTTTTAAGTCGTTATTAAGTTCTTTCTCACGTTTTTAATTACTCCTCCTTGTTTTGATGATGATGGAACCAAATGGGGGAAAAAACACGGATGGCATCATTTAAAGCCCTAGTATGATGGCCTCTGTTGAGAAACAGCACCACTATATGGCTATTGGCTACACACACAGTCATTTATTGAATGTGATTTTTTTTACATTCAGCCTAGTTTATTGACAAAACCACACCGCACTGTGCATTTCAGAAAGAAAAAAACTAAGAAACAAAGTACAGTACATAAGTTATGGATAGCATCTTTAACCCAGTGGTGGGTGAAAAGACTCTCATGTCAGTTAATGAATATCTAAGCTCACTCTCTGGCTGTGCGGACCCTTTTCTGACACTTCTGACCAACAGGCTGACTTATGTGCAATCTTGAATATTTCATGACATAACTCCTTTATGTATGGCTTCCAAAGCCGAACCATTTCTTCCATGGAGATAATTAAAGTCCACATTTTAAATGAAATTGGAGAGTCCAGAGGCTCAGCATTCTCACTAGAATGTGAATAATAACAGATGGGATTGCAAAGCAAGTAAACGACAAAGTGAAAGACTGGGGGTGGGTGTATGTGTACAGATGGAAAGAGAAACATAGAGAATCAAAAGTTGGGAGAGAGTGAGAAAAGAGTGATATGGCCAGACAGATGGCAAAGATTGAGAGAGAGAGAGAGAGAGAGAGAGAGAGAGAGAGAGAGAGAGAGAGAGAGAGAGAGAGAGAGAGAGAGAGAGAGAGAGAGAGAGAGAGAGAGAAGAAAGACTGCGGCATAAGGAAATAAGAAGATGATGCACAGACAGTGAAATGTATAATAATTTAGTCCTTTTATAACCAACTCCTATATAAATGCTTTAGTCATCCCCACAGGATCCACATTTTAAAATGGATCCTGTGCCACATTGTGCCAGGATCCAAATTACTTTTGCTGGGGGACGAGTCCATCTCCAAGAAAAAGCTGTTTCCCGCTGCGCACCAGTGGCACTTTGCCCCCTCTGACACGGCACACGCTGCCTGAGGATAAGCCACCACTACTGTCAGATACACACTAGTAGTTAGGGTAATGACATCCACATTGATGTACCAAACCATTTAGACACAGTCTCTGGGCAGCTCACAAAATCCTTTGGGATAGCGATAGCCCTCCAGAACGCCCAGTGGGTGGCTCATCAACTTTTGTGCATTTGGGACTGTGTGTGTGTGTGTGTGTGTGTGTGTGTGTGTGTGTGTGTGTGTGTGTGTGTGTGTGTGTGTGTGTGTGTGTGTGTGTGCGTGTGTGTGTGTGTGTGTGTGTGTGTGTGTGTGTGTGTGCCTAATTTATGGTCTATCGTATGATAGTATCGTGCACCGAAGGCAACTGCCCTACAAGCTCAGAACATATCGTGCACAGGCATGCACACATGCACACACAAAATAATATAATAAACACACATTGTTATGACAGGCAATACCGAATTGGATTCAGGTCACGGGTTGAGAAATAATACCCAGCATGCACTCTTGGGTGTGCATTAAAGAAATGGCTCTCATTCACGGGCGCTGAGAACCCAGGCAGGCAAGTGCTCGTTTTCTGCCCTAGCAGCTAGGTAATTGTATTCCCTTGGAGTCGAGTGCCGGTCAAAATAAATATCTGATTTGGTGAGTACACAGAGTACCAGTGCTACTCTGGGACCTTAGGACCAGATTTGAGAGCCAGTGCATTACAACGGTGCTTGCTTGTAAAGGGCCGACTGAAAATGCACCAATAATACATCAGATTTATATAGCACTTTCCAATGTACTCAAAGTGGCTTTATAAAATACAAAACAACTTCATTAAAAGAAAAGAACAAGCAAGAGAAAATAAGGGCTAAAAACAAAACAACTAAAACAGTTAAAATTGGAATGATAAAAGGGGAAATGAGATTAGTTGGTGATGGCAAGCCTGAAGTCTGTTTTGATGACGGTTTTAAAAGAGGAGGGGGTGGGGGCAGCTTTGATGTGAGTTGGGAGTGAGTTCCATCTGGAGGGTGCAGCAACTGAGAAGGCCCTGTCACCTCATGTTCGGCACTTTGTCCTGGGACTGTATTTATTAGTGTTCTGAAAAACAACTGCTTAAACTAGAAAAGTGTGCTCAGTAGAGAGCAAATCACTGGGAGGCATGCCCTTATAATAATAGCATCGTATGCAGTGAAATGTCTAACTAGAGCCATGAAACATTAGCGCAGCATGTGAGCAGTTCAGCACATCATCTCTACTGTCTTCCCCCCCGCCTCGCTCTCAGTCTCTCTCTTTCTCTCTCTCTCATACATATATTCATTGTTTACCTCTCTCCATCTGTCTCCCTAGATTTCCGTCATTCAAATGTCTCTGCAATGTGCAAAGTATAATTGTTAAGTCCTTCTGTCAATTATGTATCGCATGATTCACCAGTCAATCAAATGCTGCGATTTGAAATATAAGTGGCTGGTTTTAACTGGCCCACAGTCGCTTTGTGAGTCCTTCGTGAGAGGAAGTAAATTTGTAAAATGATTGACATAACGGCTACACAAGTTGACACTCAATAGTACACAAAACCGAAAAGTAATGTCAAAGAGGATGAGATGTAAACGGATATATGTGAAAGGTGGCAGACCATGCCAGCATAGTCTGAGGAAAGAGATCTTACACCTATGTGTGTATGTGTGTGTGTGTGTGTGTGTGTGTGTGTGTGTGTGTGTGTGTGTGTGTGTGTGTGTGTGTGTGTGTGTGTGTGTGTGTGTGCGTCTGCGTGTGCGTGTGCATGTGCGTGTGCGTGTGAAGAAGGATTGCTCACTCAACCCAAATGAGAGGTGTTGTTCAATAAACAGTCTAACTCTCAACACCAACATGACACAAGAGGTCATCATCGACTTAAGGAGGAACATAAAGAGGCGATTACACTTCTGTGCAAATCAATGGAGACACGGTGGGGAGAGTGGCCAGTTTGAAGTTATTGGGCATCCACACACACCAGAGGATCACTCATGGACACTCAACATCACCGACACTCAACACAGAAAGCATCCTCACATACTGCATCTCTGTGGTAGGCTAGATGCTCCTCCACTGACAACTAAGCTCTGCAAAGAATCAACAGCAGACAGGGGATCATTGTCTCCCAGATACAGCATCGGCGTTGTGAGCTTGTAGGTCTGCTTTTTTATGCTTGAATAGGGGTTAAGTGGTCAAATAAAATGAAGTGTATGTGTATTTTATATTTACTTGTTTGCTTGTTCATTGTAAAATTAAAGTTAAATGTAATTCTTTTAATTCAATATTTAATATAATACTTCATTTAAAAACATTTGATCAAAGTTATTTGTTTATTTTATCTATTTTTTATTTATAAGTCAAATGTTCTGATGTAATGATGCAACACATTGTGAGCTTGTACTTATAGATACGCAATTTTTACGATGCGCAACCAAGTACAAATCAAGCATTAGGTCCTTCACATCCAGGGGTGTCAGTGCTAGTTGACAGTAGTCTGATTATCAGACTGAAGCACTCAGAGAGTGGGCGGGGTCTATGGTCTGGAACCAGGCTAAGTTGACAGGCTTGTCAACTCCACCTAAATAAGTCTAAAGTCTGAGATTGCCTCTGATAGCTCATGCTGATGTAAGAGAGCACAATAGTTGATATCTCGCACTACAAAGGCATGAATTATCCTTTAAACACTGGGGAAACCACTTATCTTTTTCTTTTGTACATAAGTTGACACGGTGCTGTCCTTCAGGGCTGAAGTTTTTTTTAATACATTTTACACCTTCTTCCCCTTTTATTTCCTTCTTTTGTTCCCCACAAAAGATTTCTCACAACATTGATGGTCGGGCTCTAGACCAAATTCACTGCTGTATCCCTTATTTGCCCCCATGCTATCTGGGAGGAACTAAAGAGATATTCAGGCCCATACAGAGTAGACAGACTAGAGTAATAGTTTCCTCCCCAGAGCCGTCATTTTCTGGATGTGCAATTATAACACCTGGTCTGAGCAGAACTATGTACTTTACAATTACTTGCACTATTAGGAATACTGAATGTATGGGTCGGCATGTCAGGTTTTTAGGATTTACACACTGTAGGCATCTTGTTTTAATACATTTTACCCTGCTCAAAGCATAAAGATGGCAGGCAGGCAGAAAAACAACAAGTGAAGTGCTCTGCGTTTGAAAACCAGCTCTCTGTGCTGTGAACACTTTACTGAGAACAGACTTTCACAAAAGATCAGCTTCAAAACTTCAGCCCAAGGCACAACACTCCAGTGACACAAAAATATCCATCCATGCAACCGTTTCCCCTGTTCTCTCACAATTTCAAATAGCTTCTATTTTGTTTTCTACATGTATGTCTCTCTCTCTCTCACTGACTGACTGACTGACTGACTGACTGACTGACTGACTGACTGACTGACTGACTGTCTGTCTGTCTGTCTGTCTGTCTGTCTGTCTGTCTGTCTCTCTCTCTCTCTCTGTCTCCCATCAAGCACAGAGATACATTGTGTATATAACTTGAGCTTAGCAACAATATCTCCAGAGTGATCAGCCACCATAATAAACTGAGACAGAATGATTTGGTCTGCTGTGTCTGCATGCGACTGTAATTAATCAAACCACAGTGCCTTCAAGGACCGTTATTAATTCAAGATGTTTTGGAGATTCATGTAACTTCTGCAGTACCTTTTAGTGGTATAGGCCTGTATTGGTTTTTGGGCTACAAGGGCTACTAGGATTGACCAGAAGTGCTATAAATTTTGTAGGTATTTGGGATTTGTTATTCATCACAGAAATGTACTATCCACTTCAGGGACAGTTATGCTATGGCATAAATTACAGGCATCAATTCCCGTGCTGGAGTCGAACATGGCAAGGGACAGGATTTACAACTAGAGACTGCGAGGCAGGGAGAGTTAAGCCTATTAGCTGTATGTGATATTATAACCAGTCTCATTGGCTTACTGGTGCTCTCCTACTCAAGCCAAGCCTCCTACTTATCCATGACTGGCAGGTGAACTTATGTATATTATGATACTGTATGCTCGATGCAGTCCAATCATACAAATCGAGTAGATCAGAGAAGAACACTTAAATATTAATTGCTGCATTTACTCATGGTAAAAAAGTCAGTCTGTTCAATGTTTTGAACAGACTGATGTTGGCATCCTTAGAAACCAATGCTTTCAGTAGTGGGGCTATAAATAGACAAAAAGGGGTGGAAAATATTATTAGTGCCAGAACTGAGGGGTGGGAGTAAACAACAGCAAAATCTTATTCATGTAAATTTAAAGGTCGGCTCACACTGCTCAGTGGAGCCACCCGGCTGGGTTACCTACCCGGAGCTGTGTAAGTCATGGGTTGTAGCAGTCACGACCCAAAGAAGCTGCGGGGGTAAATAGCGTTTCTACGACACGCAGTTCAACTTTTTGCACACCCCATGGTCAGAATTGAAAGGTGGAGCGCTCTATAGACGAATCCACAGAGCGGCAATCATAACTGCGGTGTCAATCGGCTGCCGCTCCGCACCGTGACACCACAGCTACAGGCAGCGCTCTGAGAGATTTGTCTATAGAGGCCCCTCCAACAAGACTTGGAAAAGTATTGTGCAAAAGCAGTGGCAAAAATATGTATTTGGAGTCCCGCCATTTAGCAAAGCTTGCACCACACACACACAGGAGAAAAACATAATCTTCACCCCCGGCTGTTCTGGCCCAGCGCAGATAATTACAAAGCTACAAAGTGCCTTTAAAACTGAAAACGAATAACAATTCTCCAAAAGGTGGCACTACAGTCACCATAATCAATGAACTGAGGTTCATCCTGCAATCTGTTAGATTATGAGATCTCTTGTGTGCAAAATTGTCATTATGGCCTGAGGGTGGCAACAGTTAAGGTGACACAAATACACTCAGCATGTTTCAGTCACCAAAATCATTAAGGGTCATCCCCCTGGAAGCATGAATGTGATTTCATGGCAGTCCAGTCAGTAGATTTCAAGATATCTTGTTTAGGACAAAAGTGGTGGACAGACCCATATAGAGCCATGCTGTTGGTGGAGCCAAAAAATTGACATTCATTTCAAATCCAATGCCTGAGCTGCCCTATAGCCTCAGTATTGTCATGTGCAGTATGTGTGCAACCCACAACCATTAAAAGACATTCCTTGATTTACTGAGGTTGGAAGGCGCAGGGCTTGATGAGCAAATATCTGACCTGACGTACTGTACATTTACACTACCTGGATCAAAACATTCGTCTCCGAATTATATAAGTAAGCACAAATGAGAAATTTGGTCTGGGGCTGTTCTGCTGGCCTCCTTTCACTCACCAAGCTGAATTTATACCAAGTTGCGTGCCGATAGTCATGCATCGAAAATAGCCAATCTACAAGCTCACGATGCAAGGCTATTTTTACGATGTGCAACCAAGTGTAAATCAAGCATTAGTCCTTCACATCCAGAAAGACATGCCTACAGTGTAGACGTAGACCAAAGAGATGTCAGTGCTAGCTGACAGGCTTGTCAACTCCACCTAAAAGTCTGATATTGCCTCTGATAGCTCCTGCTGATGTAAGAGGGCAAAACGCTCTAACAAGGCATTAATTATTCTTTAACCAGTGGGGAAACCATTCATCTTTTTCTTTTGTACATAAGTTGACATAATGCTGTCCTTCACGGCTGAAAGTCTAAATTATGCTGTCTAATGTTTTTCATGTTTTTATGTGAGAGACCTGTGGAGATTTACTCTTGCTTCAATACGAAATACACATGGGAGTCACTTCTTTTCACCTGACAGCAAGGTGTTTCATCCAGGAGAGCATAATCTTCGCTAAGATCCACAGTATCTTTCCCAGCCAACTGATCAACCAGTAGGAGTCGCTAGAGCAGCGACAAGAATACAATCCCCTGCCAGCTTCCCACTAACAAAAACTGTCAATTGAGTTCATTGTGGTTCCATTGTGGTGAAGAATTTAACCCGGGTCTCTGTGGGGGTGGGCGACTATTTTATGTCACTCAGATTTTAATGTAGTCTGTTTCAGATGCACATTCACTGATAGGAATTATGACAGTGTGTCACGGTTGGCTGCAGCCACACTCAACAAATTGCAGGGACAGTGTTCTGTTGGGCTGTGGGCCGTGTGATGAGCGCACCTCCATGCTGCCACAAGCCAAATGTCTGCTGACCTGCCTGGCTACAACACCACGAAAATGTGCATAGATTAAGTTAGGACGCGAATAACATATACTGTAACACATAAACATATTGACCGCCAATATTTTTTTTTACGTATTAAACATTTCAAACGCATGTTTGAAGTGACATTTCCTTGTGCGGTTGCGTGTGAACGTGGATGAATCGGCGTGCGCAGTAGTGTTGCCAACTCTCATGAGAGAAATAAGCCAATCCACCTCCAAAAACAAGCCAAAAACAAGCCAAATCTAGCGAGAGAAAAAAGCCAAATCTCACCTCGAAAACCAAGCCCAATAATATGGCCATATATTCCTAAAAAATATATATTAGATGCATATATCATCTTAATTACTATGTAGGTCTATAATAATTTATGTTTTGGTGATTTATTATAAAATTACACACATACTTGAGCAAAGACTTAATAAGTAGAGACTTCAGAAACCCAGAGCTGAGTCCAATGAGCTGCCTGGCCAAGAAACCTAGAACTCACAGTCCAAATGTCTGCTGACCTGGCTGACTAAAAGAAACACAGAGCTCAGACTCAGAGTCCAAATGCTTAAGGCTTCAACAACACATCATCCATTATAAGTAGCCAATAACCAGCAGCAGAATTCTTTATTTTAAATGTCCTGTCCTCAGTTACAGTAGAAGTGTGTGCGTGTGTGTGTGTGTGTGTGTGTGTGTGTGTGTGTGTGTGTGTGTGTGTGTGTGTGTGTGTGTGTGTGTGTGTGTGTGTGTGTGTGTGTGTGTGTGTGTGTGTGTGTGTGTGTGTGTGCTCGCGTGCGTGTGCGTGTGCGTGTGTGACAGCAGAACACATAACATAACTTAAGGGGGAAAAAAATTCTCTGCAAATAATGTTAATATATTCTTTTGCAACTATTCCTCCTGGCCAAGAGCTAGGCCCCTGGCAGTATATTAAGTATCCAGTCAATGTTATATGGCTGTAAGGGCCTGGGGAGCTGCCAAGGCATTCTGTTTGATTTACTAACTGGCCCAGTTATGAATCCCAGTCTTCCCAACCAGTACATGAATTCATGTTTACATTGAGTATTGATCTACCTTCCTATGGTGGAAGCACAAATGCAATACATAATTGTGATTCGACTGCTCTAATTTTTTGTAGATGTCAAGTGTGTCACTAGCATCTCAAAATGAGAGCAGGAGACTCAGGAACTGCCTCGTTTTATTTATAACTAAAACAAAAGTATACATGCAGATTATAAATAATGTCAGTCTTTATAATTTGCATGGATACTTTAGTTGTCAACTTCCAATGCGCTCTACCTAGAAATAATCAGTGGTGGGAAAAAGTATTGCATTTTTATATATTTATATATATAAAAAGAAAAATATTCAGATGTATAAAATGTATTAACATCTTTTGAAAATAGCAGATATACAAGCTCACAATGCATGGCATCACAAAGCATTGTGAGCTTGTAGATTTATTTTCAAATGGCCAAAATATTCAAAGGGCTGAAGTGTTTAATCTAGGTTTTGTAATAATAATCAAAATCTTCAAAGTAAATAGTAACTAAAGTTTTCAGATAATTGTTTTTGCATTTGGCTGTCATTAATGTTTCGATGAATTGAGTACAAAGGACCCCAATTGAAACAAGCCTATGCTTATTGGGTTTAAAATCCTCTTATAGTATTCAATCAATCAATCAAAGTAAAAAATACCTCAACATTGTACTTAAGTACAGTAGACTACTTGAGTAAATGTACTTTGTTATTTTACACCACTGGAAATAATTGATGTTTAATACTTACGAGTCCCATCAAAGCGAGTGGCGATCGTATCCAGGAAGGTGTTCTGAGGAGCGATCAGACCCCTCACCCCCTGCATGCGAGACCTTGTGGAGCCTCGCCTCTCTCGGCGGTCCGACCCATTGCTCTCCACGAACCCGGGCAGGAACCTGGAGGTACCTGTACATATTTTTATTTTTGATTACTACTCGTTTATATGATGTTTTTGCATAGTATTGTATAATTGTTTGTCATTAAATGTTTCGATGAATTGAATACAGGACACCAATTAGAAACAACAAGCCATAGTGCTTTCTTGTGTTTAATCCTGTTAGCACCCTTTTGTATTGAACTGTACTTTCTGTGCTTGTGTTTGCAAACTGTTAATAAAGTATTCATTCAATCAATCAATCAATCAATCAATCAATCAATCAATCAATCAATCCATACCTGGCGCGCCTCCTAAGCCCTGGAGGAGGGCGCTGATCCGAGACCCGCGGGGCTCCACTTTCCAGACCGGTTAGATGACCACTCAGGTGGTCATCATGACAGGAAGGAGGAAAAAATACAATCCGATGGAAGTTGAACTTTTGACAAAAAGACTGGCGAAAATCCTCACATTTTCTCACGGCTGCTGCGACGCGCGCTCATTGCGTCCTGCAGCGTTCCGTTCCAAAGCAGCTTCCCTCTCACTGCCTGATCCCTCTCTGTCTTTCTCCTGTCTGTCTGTCTCTATCTTTCTCCCCTGTATTCTCTGAGCTACACCCCCCTCCCTCCCTCCCTCCCTCTCTCTCACCCTCCCTCTCTCTCTCTCTCTCTCTCTCTCTCTCTCTCTCTCTCTCTCTCTCTCACACACACACAACTCTAAATGGAAAAAAAAGTGTATGTATGTGTATATATATATATGTGTGTGTGTGTGTGTGTGTGTGTGTGTGTGTGTGTGTGTGTGTGTGACACGCACATGCACACGCACATGCACACGCACATGCACATGCACACACACGCGATTCATTCTATTCATGATGTTTGCATGAATGTGTATGCGTATGTAACCTATATATGCACTTGCATCCGACTGCCATGGTTCACAATCTAACTTATACATTATAAATAAAGGCATTGTTGTTTTGACAGTCCATTGATCTAAATTGGATGAAGTGAATGACATTCCCACCCAGTTCCCACAGTGGAAACCAGTGGAAACTGAAAGTGGTCTGTATAGCTATACTGCAGTCAGTTACTCTTGGTCGCCATCTTCAGGGAATCTGAATAATAATCCTAAAAGCACTTAAAGAAAATAAAAATAAAAAAATAACATCAGCAATAGGAAAAAAAAACTCACGATAAGTCCAATGAGAAGTGAAAGATTAAGAGAATTAAACAATAAAATGACAAAATTGAAATTATGGAAAAGCCTTTCAATAAAAGTACATTTTAAAAAAGTGATTTAAATGAAGACAAGTCTGAGCTCCTTGGGGAGGTCATTCCAGAGCTGTGGAGCCCTGGCATCAAAGATTCAAGATTCAAGAGGTTTTATTCATCACATCAAATGTGAAATGTTGTGGCAGGCAGACGCCACCATACTGAGCTAAAAATGTCCAGCATATATATAACTAGAAAAAGTGCTCCTCGGAGCACAGGTCTCCGCCAGGTCAGGTAGGTTATTGTGGCCTCCTGGTGGCGCTATAATAGGCCCATGTGAAAAGGGCGCCATTTCTTCTTAGGCCTTGCAAGGCAATCGGACACTGCATTCATGATTTGAGGCATTTTGTTTGTTGCTAAATTAGACCTGCTGGTGGCGCTATAACAGGCAAATGATAAAAGGGTAGCATTTGTTCCTCAACATAGTGTGAATGTGCGTGCAAAGTTTGACCTCAATCGGACGCTGCGTTCATGATTTGCGGCATTTTGTTCAAAACGGGCCACTCCTGCAAACTTTAAATGTGAATCTTAGCCAATCGGGATGGAATATGAAAAATTAAACAGATCCGTCTTGATCACATGACTATAGAGATCATATGCACCGATTTGCGTTTTTAGCCAATCAGGATTGAATATGAAAAATATGAAAGACCCGTTTCATTTAATGACTATAGAGATACTGTGTACCGATTCGTGTCAAAATCTGTAGGAGTACTGTGAAAAAATGTGTTTTGCAAAAAGCGGCCTCCTGGTGGCGCTATAACAGGGCCATGTGAAAATTTTGGGGCAGAGGTTCTGAATTGGCATCCAGGGAGTGTGTGCGCACAGTTTCGCTGCGATCAAGCCAACGGTGCCGGAGATTAGCTGCTCACAGACGGACGGACGGACACACACACACACACACACGGACACACGGACGGACGGGGGGTAAAACATACTCTCTTGCCATGCCTTTCGGCCTGGCGGAGACAATAAAAAATAGGACAAGGCACAACACATCTATAAACGTGTGATGTGACAATAAAGTTGAGTTGCGTTAAAGTAATACAAGTTATAATACAATAGCCTACTATGTAGTAATAAGCAAGTTTATAAGAAAGTATAAACTGTGTAAGGTGTATAAAATCTGAAATAGCTGATGTGTGGGGGAAAAAGCCTACACAGGCATTGGTGAAGAGAATTAACATACAAAGTAAGTAAGGCTTGCCGAGCCATGAGGCCCACAGGGCCTATCTCCTGTTTCTGTAGCGTGAGGTAGCTTGATGTGCTAGTACTACCCCTGGACATGACACTAGTTACTAGTGACTAATATGTCACAGGGACATATTGGTGCCACCAGCTCAGTGGCCTTGCGGTTAGAGTGTCCACCCTGAGATTGGGAGGTCAGGGTTTGATCCCCGGCTGGGTCATACTCAATGCCTCCCAGCTTGCAGGCAATCATCATAAGGGTTGGATTGGGGATAAATCTCTGCAACAACATAGCACTAGTAGCATGCAGTAATATATAACGTTTCGGATTTGGAATTGCACATTCCCTGGCTTACAGCCAAATTAATATACAGAATATACAGGCTATAAAAGATGAATAAATCAGCAACTGGGGTATACAGAATATGCAGTATAAGGATGACCAAAGTTGTGCTGCCTGAGCTATAGATACAATTAAAACAACAACGACACACATTTGTGCAAAGAGATTTGTCCAAAAATATATTGTGTGTGCTCTGTTGGTGAGCAGATATTTACAGGTTAAAGACAGTTGTTCATGCAGAGCTATCTGATAGCTGGGGTTGGGTGGGGGGGGGGTCTTTTTGAGCGTCCCTGTGGTGGCATGATGGTAGCATGTGTTTGTCTGACCACATCAGCACAAACAGTCCATTGCTGGTGTGATTGTGTCCTTCATAATCCTTCTGCTCAAGCACCTTCTCGACTCCTGCAGGGAGGGGAACGAACTCCCCATAGCTGCTGTCAGAACTCAGAATGCTTTGCGTAGCAGCAGAGTAGAAGGGTTCCAGGATCCTCTGGGACTTTGTATTTCCTCTGCTATCGTAGGTGGTACAGGTGCGGTGTGCCAAGCCTCCTTCGTCACAGAGTCTCTCTGTAATGTCCATGATAAGTCCTCACAGTGATGTGCACGCAGAGGGACTTGAGTCTGCTCACCCTCTCCAATCAATCAGGTTGATCAGAAGGGAGTTGTAGGCCCTCTGCCGCCATGTAAAAAAAAAACGCAGGTCTTACCAATGTTCAAGAAGAGGAGGTTTTCGTCCTGGCACCACATTCACAGGTCTTCCAACTCCTGTGCTGGAGCTATGCCTGCCACACAGTTGTGTGTGTAAAGGGAGTAGAACAGAGGGCTCAGCATGCAACCCTGGTGTTGAGGGTAAGGGCAGTAGTAGCAGTCGTTGCCAATTCCACAGATCTTTTTGTGTAGTGCCGGTTACTGCCATTCTTGCTGCTCTGGGGCAGGTGTAAAAAAACATGTGTACTCTGATACACATGGCTGCTTCCTTTCACCTGACAGTGAGGAGTTTCACTGGGAGGGTGTAACGTGCAAAGGAACAAATTATACCTGCCAGTACCACTTACTGCTGAACAGAACAGGTGACCCAACCAACCTGTAAGTGTTGCTAGTGCAGCAACAGAGAATGCCCTCTCCTATCGGCTGAAGGCACCGTAGAGAAATCAAACCCCATGTCTTCAAGTGGTGAGCAGGATCCTGACAGCCAGGAAATCAGTGGGTAAAATAGAAGTAATATGGTCTCTTCTAATGTGTTAGTTAAATCTAGCAGCAGCATTCTGTACAATTTGGAACCTATTTAGTGTGTTTTGCTTAAGGCACATTAAAACCCCATTGCAGTAGTCAAGGTGAAAGAAATGAAAGCCAGTTCAATTGAAGAACATATTTGATCTGCTATACAGTTCTTTTGGGGTTGTTGGTGGTTACTGGAAGATATAATTGTGTATGAAATACATTGCTCTTGCATTCTTAACAAACTTATTATAAGGGGCCACTAAGACCTTCAGTAGTTGGTAGTGAACCTGATAATTACATTATCTAAAGTGGAAATGCAGAGTTGATTAAAACCATCAACTAAATTATCAACATCAGAATATTGGGATATGGCAATATTTACTGAAAAGATAATTCATTTTAAGGCAGCTCCTTTTATTTTAATTTTTTTATGTGTGAGCACAATATGTGAGTCTGGTACTTTGGTCTAGGCCTGAAAGACAAAAGAATTAGAAGAATCATTCTATGTGAATTGGCAACTATGTTGCTATATTTTGTAAATAATTTCTCACATAGATAGGAAAGCAATGGCTTTGTTTTGATGAAACTGGGTAAAATGAATGCATAGTTCTCTTTCCATTCTTCTTCAACTGTTCTATTTTCACTGTCAACTATACTCTTTAGATTTTTGGACGAAAAGCTTCTCTCACATATTAAAAAACAAACCAAAACTGTGTTTCACATGACTTAAACAACACACTGTTTCTCTCTGTTCTAAGACCTTGAAGCATGAAAGAGCTCTTGTTCTAAAAGGAGTACGACTGTCTGTCTTTTTAATATTGAACTGAATATCCTCCGAGTGCCACATTAAAGGATGGTGCCTGCACACAATGATTACACAAGCATTTCTATCTGCAGCTGTAACATTTAATTACACACACATTTCTATCAGTATTATACCACACACACACACACATATTTATTAACTTTTATAGCAATATATTGTAGCTATTATTATGGTGGTTTGAAGCATGTTCCAGTTTCTAAATGCACCATTGATTGGATTCTGGCCCGTCATCCAATGGCTTAGAAAAGAATTGGCCACAGGCCAAACTTACTTGCAGACCCCTGGTCTACTGTACTATAATATCATCCAAACAATGTGAGTTACATCAGATGATGTAGAGATTGCAGATGAAGTTCTTATCCACCAAATGGCATAGGCTACATCACTGTGTGCATACACATTTAGCACAGTTGGCCACAATTGGAAAATAAACCTTGAACAACTGAACCAACTACTGAGCTATAAGATGAACTAAGCACATGCAATTTAATTGTGTCTAGTTAGTACATATACCCGGATCCTAAAGTCTGAAAAGATTACACAGGGTTACCAATGGTGTAGTTTCCATCTTTAACACCAGAGGCCACTAATAAGCTTGGGGAATATAAGGTAGCCTATTAGCATCTGTACATCCAGTACACATGGCAATATCAATTCAAAATTCAATATCAATGAAAGAAATGCTAATTCTTGTAACTTGATGGAGATGCAGAAGATAGGTAGATAGATGGATAGATGGATAGATGGATAGATGGATAGATGGATAGATAGATAGATAGCCACATTGTTTCATTTAAAAACATCAAAGATGTGATTGTGGGTAGGATGAGGAGGAGTTTGGCTAAGCTGCTTAACCTAATGCTAAAACAAATGTAGGAGTCGGTGGGCCTTTATAAAAACAGCAATCAGACGCTTTCCAAATCAGTTTAATACAAATGTATTCTGTGGCTAAGTAATACAAAAAAAGAAAACAGCACACTTAAGGGCGGTTTCACACTGGATCCGTTTTCATTGAAAACGTTTCCCAGATCGAATGCTGGCCTCAGTGGCCTGCATTCACATTGGGCATAGATCCTATCGCACCACAGAACACATGCATATACACCCCCGATCCTACAGGTGGCGGCATGCACATAGTGTTTCCCCTGTGGACACAGACGTCATCAACTATGCGACAATGTTTGTGCTGGTCTCGCACAAATATGCGTTTAAATATGTTGAAAGCAAGGGGTGAGAACTGAATAACACTACTCATCATGAAAACATCATGCACGTGCAATATAAAATATTAATATTATCCAGTGATATGAAAACATTAGCTAATGTTTTTATATCACTGGATAATATTAATATTTTATTTCAAGGTGCCTTGACAAAATTAAAACACCATTACATTATTATGAATAGTATTAACCACATGAACCCCAGCATGGGGGGAACATAAGCCAAAAATAGCCAATCTACAAGCTCACAACGCGCGACGCGTTGTGAGCTTGTAGATCTGCTATTTTTGACAGAGAGATTTGGTGTTGACAGATAAAAGCGTCCAAGAAAAGTAGGTCCGTTTTTACTGAGAATAGAGGGTTTAAGTAGGCTACATAATAATAAAACAATAACTTTATTTATATAGCACTTTTCAAAACATGAGTTACCTTATTTTATGCTACAATTGGAGAAAAGGTCAAATAAAAGATACACGTTTTTTTTTAAGCATAAGGGAATAGCCTACCATAGTTAACAAGTAAGTTAATTCTGACAAGCAATAAAGAAAACACATTTAAACAAACTAAAATGAGACCAAAATAACTTTGGTCTCGTTGCCCACATCAACAAACAAACAAATACAGACATACATGTGAATTCAATAATTATGAATGACAGATTCATATGGTAGAAGAGTGCAATTTATGACAATAAAGCACAGAGATGTTTCGTTTTTGTAGCCCACGTTTGTGTGTGAAACTGTAGAATTAATAAAAAGAAACTTCTCATTTATTTTGGATAGTAATTATTCTGCTATTCTTCATTATGCTCATTATAATATTATATTATATATTATCTTCATATAACTGGTCCTCATAATGCTCATTATGTATTTTGGATAGTAATTTAATGTATTATTCTGCTATTCTTTATTATGCTCACATAAGCTATTTAGAAGGGATAAACGAAACTGTGCATTCAGGAGAAATTGCATCATGAGTGAAACGGCTATAGTCCTTGGGAAACTATAAACCTACGTAGGCCTACATCTAAATGAGTTACCATATTTACTTACAAATTTCAAATTACAAAGCCTTATAAGCTATATATTTCTGGGATGCATAGTAGCTGAAACTCCACAAGATACCCACAAGATATACTATATGCGCTGCTCGC
Organism: Gymnoscopelus braueri; assembly: GCF_963280865.1. Taxonomy (NCBI): domain Eukaryota; kingdom Metazoa; phylum Chordata; class Actinopteri; order Myctophiformes; family Myctophidae; genus Gymnoscopelus; species Gymnoscopelus braueri. The sequence goes on along the minus strand of NC_137626.1, from coordinate 23,371,861 downwards.
GCACCTGAAATGCGCGATGGAGACCCGCCAATGTTTCATGACTGATAGACATGAAAGAAGGCCCTTCACAGCTAATAGAGAATTTTAAATTTTAAGAATCGGTTCAGAATTGAATGAGTAAAATTGTTAGAAAGGCTCCCATATAAGTTGATTATTATTTCAATTGTTATGTTCCACCTTAAGAGTAATATGCACCAGCCCTTTAAGTGCGCAATGCATTCTGGGGCGTTTTCATTCATTCAGTAGCACCGGCTAGAAGAGCTGTGTTTTTGTTGGCTGTTTTTGTCGAGTTTATATACCGTCACCTATTCCAAATAGCGGGCCACTTCCGTCTAACGGTACGCTTGCTTTCACATTGCAGCTACCGTACCCGAAAACGCATGATTCGGATCCGAGACTGCCTCCCGAGGTGGTTTCGGGAACGGAACGGTGATCCGTTTCGCGGGTCGATTCGCTACATTCACACTAGCCAAGCGGTCTGGAATGCGCACCCGGGACCTGAGTGTGAAAGCGCCCTAAGCCTCCTTAAATGATATTTGCTGTACGTTACAACTGACAATGACAATGATCAGTGATTCTGCAACTAAAATAAACCGATGCAAAAGATGACTGAATGAAAAAGGTATGGGTTGTCCAAAAGGAGCTATGACTTCAAACTAAAGAGATATTAACTATTCTATACGCAAACTGCCTCAAACACATCGGTCCTGCATCACCCTGTTGGGGTTTATTTTCCAATGATGGCTGCCTCATTATACATTATCCTGCTTATTACCCCGCTACTTATAAACAAAATCAATCATTTGAAATATTGATCCAAAGCTTACTTTATCAGCTTAGAAGCTTCTGCTCCCATAGGAACCTTAATAGAGGCAGAGCAGCGGTCAGTTTTTGAGAACAGCAGTCAGCCATCGGGGAAATAACAGACCGCAGAATACTGTCAATGAATATTACATTATTGAGAATTTTAAAAAGTCATGTATAAAACATTTAAATACATAACTGTCAACTGTTGACACTGTCATCTTTCATTCGACTCACTCATAAAGGTCACAAATCGGGTATCATAACCCCCCCCCCACACACACACACAGACCACATACGCATGCACACACGCACACGCACACGCACACACACACACACACACACACACACACACACACACACACACACACACACACACACACACACACTCATAAATACCACTGTCATCCATGTGTGCCTAACTCATAATTTAGATTTATTTGACGTGACATGAAGGCACCACTAGAGGACATTAGATAGGAAGAATGTCTACTGGATGGATTGCACTACAAGACAAAAATGTCCACCCTGAGGTTGACAGAGACCCCTCGAAAATACCACGGTTTGTAGATTGTGTTTCATTGAGGAGGAGGGGAGGGGGGTGTCCCCTTCAGCAGCTCCACAGCCTGTGGCTTATCACAGACACCAAATCAATAAAGCGACAAAATGTTTGGAATGACGACAGTCACATACATGTGGCATTTTCTGTCAGCGTTTTCATTCCTGCAGTGTGTCTTGGTCTTTTCCAAGGTAGTGCTGAAAGTTCTCAGTCATGACAGACCGGCCAAATGTCCAGCTGTTGTGGCTCATGGTTCATCCCTGTGCGTGTCCTACAAGAATTCCAGGCTGGACGGTATGCTGTCAAAATACCAGTGTTTGTCAAGAATCGGTATGAGCCGCCATCATCTTGTGTGTGTCTTATGGCTTACATCCAGTATGACAGTTGACACTGAGAGGGCTGGCAGTGGCGCTTGTCAACGGCAGTCACAGAGAAAACACATGTCTGGTTCTGGGTGAATCTATCCACGTGGCAGCACTGTACTATATCAAAATGCTCCACCAAGGGAATCTCAATACTTTAAATATGTAACATTTGGCATACATGTTGTTGTATAACTGCCTGGTACACATGGGATCTGCTGTAAGGGATATGACAGTAATGCTCGGATTGTGAGTGATGTGCGTACTGTGTACATCACACCACACCACGGTCAAAATAGCCTCCCGCCACAGTCAACTAGCCTCACGTCACGGTCACCTAGCCGTATGCTATTGTCAACTACCCTTATGCCACAATCACCTAGCCTCATGCCACAGTCCGTTAGCCTCATGCCACAGTTAGTTAGCCTCATGCCACAGTCAGTTAGCCTCATGCCACAGTCAGTTAGCCTCATGCCACAATCACCTCCTAGCCTCATGCCACAATCACCTAGCCTCATGCCACAATCACCTCACCTCATGCCACAATCACCTAGCCTCATGCCACGGCCACCTAGACTCGCTGCCTTAACCTCACAAGTGTTACGTTTTACTAGACAGAAGAGAGAGAACGTAAGAGGAAATCAATCCCAACTCAGGTGTTTGCAAATCGCAAAATCAGTGTAGAGAAATTAAGAAAAACCCAGTGGATATTCCTGTAGTCAGTGGGTTGACTGCCAACAAATTAGCTGAACATCTCCCCAATTAGCAGAGGCCGATGTTCTAATTAGTCAGTATGTCGTTAAGGCTTCCAGCACTTTGCCTCAGGAGCAGCACAGCTTTCACAGAGGATGAACGGAGTCTTGAGGGTCATCTTTAATAAGTAGACAAGAAAGAAAGCATTTATTTATAAATCACGTTTCAAAGCAATAAGTTACCAAGTGCTTGAAGTAATGCAACAGTCATAATAAAATAAATTAGACACAATACACACAAAGTATGAAACGTGCAGGATTAGCATACGAAAGGAGAGAATATCCGATGAATGACTGGCATTGAAATATATTAGAAAACTGAAAACAGAACATTTCAATGCAGAGGTAAACAGTGGGGAATTCCTTTCAACTTAGACGTTTGGATATATATTTGTTTTGTTCACTGCACCACAGAGAAGAAAAAGCAATTTGGTGTGCACTTTGATTCCACTTCTGACAGATATTACCATCATTTGTATCAATGTAACCCCCCCCCCCCCCCCCCCCCCGCTTGCTTGCTGATGACAGGCCATCTGAGGACTCTATATAAGTGTATGGTGTAAAGTTCAGATTGTCCTCAAGTAAATAGTGTGTTCCATTCCTGAGATCTTTTAAAATTTAAAAACAACAAATTAAGAAACAACATAATAGTGGTTTGTGCAGGTGAGATTTAGAAAACCCCAAGATTAAGCTGCTTAAGTTTTGACATGATCTTTTCTGACAACAAAAAAAACAACAGAGTAAGAGGATTATAAAAGCTCAAATGAAAATGCTCCAAATATGATATCTCGCTTGACAACTTCTCAGTGAAGATTTCTGCAACGACTTGTAAGCAGGCTATACGTTTTGTCATATGAAGACTCAAGTCAAATACTTTCTGTCATGTAAAATGTGTCATAACATTTAGGTGAATATTGGAGTCCAGTTCTTATTTTTCCACTTTATGCAGCACAAAGTTTGCATAAGACACTGTAAAGTACTACGTCAGGAGTATGTTGGGGAACCTGTGACTTTATTTGTAGCTCAGCTTGGTTCTAGGTTCTTTAAACAAGAACTTCGGCCGCGCTGCGCGCGGCCTCAGCTCTATCGCCCGCGCCCACATAGCACCTGCACCCACACAGCGATCTGTGCGTACAGTACTGTACGTACTGTACGTACTGTACCTGTACTGTACCTGTACTGTACGTACTGTACTGTACCTGTACTGTACTGTACTGTACTGTACGTACTGTACTGTACTGTACCTGTACTGTACCTGCACTGTACTGTACTGTACTGTACTGTACTGTACGTACTGTACTGTACTGTACGTACTGTACGTACTGTACTGTACTTGTACTGTACGGTACTGTACTGTACTGTACTGTACTGTACTGTACTGTACGTACTGTACTGTACGTACTGTTCTGTACTGTACCTGCACTGTACTGTACTGTACCTGCACGTACTGCACTGTACTGTACCTGTACTGTACTGTACTGTACGTACTGTACCTGTACTGTACTTGTACTGTACCTGTACTGTAGCTGCACTGTACTGTACTGTACTGTACTGTACTGTACTGTACTGTACTGTACTGTACTGTACTGTACTGTACTGCACTGTACTGTACCTGCACGTACTGCACTGTACTGTACCTGTACTGTACGTACTGTACTGTACTGTACTGTACTGTACTGTACTGTACTGTACGTACTGTACTGTACCTGTACTGTACGTACTGTACTGTCTGTACTGTACCTGTACTGTACCTGTACATACTGTACCTGTACTTGTACTGTACGTACTGTACTGTACCTGTACTGTGCTGTAACTGTACTGTACCTGTACGGTACGGTACGGTACGGTACGGTACTGTACTGTCCTGTACTGTACGTACTGTACTGTACTGTACGTACTGTACTGTACTGTACTGTACTGTACTGTACTGTACTGTACGGTCTGTACTGTACTGTACTGTCCTGTACCTCTATCTGTACCTGTACTGTACTGTACTGTACTGTACTGTACTGTCCTGTACCTCTACCTGTACTGTACTGTACTGTACTGTACTGTACTGTACCTGTACTGTACTGTACTGTACTGTACGGTCTGTACTGTACTGTCCTGTACCTCTACCTGTACTGTACTGTACCTGTACTGTACTGTACTGTACTGTCCTGTACCTCTACCTGTACTGTACTGTACCTGTACCTGTACTGTACTGTACTGTACTGTACTGTACTGTACTGTACTGTACTGTACTGTACCTGTACCTGTACTGTACTGTCCTGTACCTCTACCTGTACTGTACTGTACTGTACCTGTACCTGTACTGTACTGTACTGTACTGTACTGTACTGTACTGTACTGTACCTGTACTGTACTGTACTGTACTGTCCTGTACTGTACTGTCCTGTACCTCTACCTGTACTGTACTGTACCTGTACTGTACTGTACTGTACTGTACTGTACTGTACTGTACGGTCTGTACTGTACTGGGGGGGAGGGGGGGGAGCTGCATAGACCAAGGCAGCGCTTGTTTCTGTGTGCTCTGCAGGGGAACGAAGGTGCTGAGGTTTTGTGGCAGATGATGATGATTGGCTGTTAAAAGAACCCTCAGGAAGTAAATTGCAGCTGGCGAAGTGATTTGCATAAGTATTGGGGCATAATGCGTTTGTTATTGATTGTACATCCTGCAAGTACAGTAACGGTATGGGAAGCAGCTGTAAACACAGGCAGAATATTGAGGAATTTTGGGGGAAAATGTGGAGTTAGTTGGGCCATGTGTCTGCTCGGCCATGAGCCTCATACACTTGTGTACACTCCATGAGTGTGGCCGCCAATTATGGTAGCAGGATGTACCGACCCCTCACAATAATACATCTTTTTTTAAATGTATGTCCGTTTATAATCAGTTTATTTCATAATACTTTTAATGTTTTGTGTAATGGACTTTGAATTGTTGAAATGTGCTGTACAAATAAACTTGCCTTGCCTCGTAAGATTTTTGCAAGTGCTAATACCAAACAATCAGACAGACACCCTCCTTTTCACCATACTGTATAGCATGCTTATCTTGGCTCAGTACACAGTCAAAGTCATTCATTAGGACAGCTGACTAAATAAATCCTTTGGACTTCATTTAATTGAAGCCAGTGGTTCTTATCAATGTCCATTAAATTATTAGTTACAGTTATAGTTATGGTAAAGAGGGCATCTGGGAATCAGGAGGTCCCGGTTCACCCTCGGCCCCTATCCATGTGTCAAAGTGTCCCTGAGCAAGACACTAAACTGCTCCCCGGACGCTGTATTAATAGCGCCCACTGCTCCTAATGGTTTGGAAATGCAGAGGACAAATTTCACATATGTGCAAATGTACTGCGACAAAAATAACCCCTTTCCTTTTCTTTATTTCTTCAAGCAGTTATATCCAAAACATGATTAATAAATATTATGATCATTAGCAGAAAGTAGGCTACTTTTAATTGGAATGTATTTTTTTCCCCCTGTGCCCTCTACAACACATCACATCGTTGACCATAACATTCTCTGTCAGATCCCTCTATGGGTGAAAAACATGAATGAACTTGGGTTTACAGTAAAGATCCACTCACATACCAAACATTCAAGAGGATCGCTTTTTGCCACTTCAAACCACATCTTGAAGGGCTAAAGGACCCGTGTAAACTGTATTACACGGGTCATTTTGCACATTGTAGCCTAACCCATCACATAGATTTGTAGTGGCACAGTTGTCAGACTGCAAAACATGACTTCCATGAGGGTTCTGTAATTACATACAAAACATACAACCTATACTGTAACTAAACATAGGGTTGGTACTGCATAACATGCGCATGATGCATGTAACCTAGGCCTACAGTATATGAGATGGATGGATGGAGGGGTGGGTGGATTTACATCTATTTATCATAGTAAATAGATGTAAGTAATTCATCTAACTTAGCCTAACCATTCTGCAAGCCTATACCTGACAAGGACAAATCTAATTTCAAGCTATTTCTATATTAACATCAAATATCCTTTACATTTTATAATCATGTATGCTACAGTCAGTCACGGGTGATTGAACTGAATTGTTTGGACACATGCCTATCGAATGGGCGGTGCTCATTATGGGTGGGTAGGCTTAGGCTTAGGCTACATTCACATCATGCTTGGGGTGGGCAGAATGCTCCAACAGTACTAGTAACACAATTATAAGGTCTGAGAGGGGAAGTTTGCCACCGTAGGCCTATACAGCTCCAGACAACAGACGTGGAATACTTTTCTCTCATACGCAGTCTAGGTAAGTACATTTGAATATTTTGTAACTTTAGGTTGAGCTGTGCAAATAGGTCCTACAGTTGGTGAACATGAGATGAATAATGCATGTCATAAGAGGTTGAAACTATTGCTGCAGGATATTTAAGAGGGAAATTAGGGTAGCAAATAAAAACATAGCCTATTTTAGAAAATGACTTGCTTCAGAGCTAGATTAATGAAGTTTGCTACAATTATAACAAAATCCCTGCTCAACCCCTTAACAATAAAACTTCTATTTCAATAACCTTCAGGGCTCTACTACATTATACACTCCTTCCTAATTAACCCAGTGTAGAAAATGTGTTTTTTTTTCCTGCTCAGTAGTGCTTGTACCTGCATTAATTTGTTGAGTGTTTGGTTCGTTAATTGGTTGGTTATGTTAATTGGTTGATTAGGTTCACTGGTTAGGTGCTGAAAATGATATTGTTTGGTTAAGTTGCACATCTAGCAATGAGCATTAACAATGGTAAAAACACACAAAAAAACGACCTTTAATTAGTTTGTTGGGTTAATTGGTTGGTTAACATCTGTGACTTGCTTTCTTCATACCTCAGATCATAGGGAATAGAGCAGAATGAAGTTTGACAAGAAATTAATTCTGTCACAACAGGTTGTGATCAAGCAACCCCCTTGTTCTAAACACGCACGCGCACACACACACACACACTGGCTCTGCATCCTGCTCATCCAATAATTAGTTTGAATGTGGCAGAAGCTCCAAAGAGCTACAGCAACAGCACACTGCAAAATCCTTACTGCCAACTTTGAGAGGATAAAAAATGGACCCTCTCAGAATTAAAATAACAAGTGTGCAGTCTTAATAGTGGAGCACATATTCATTATCCCATAAGAAAAACAATACCATCAAACAACTCACTTCTACTACAACGTCCTACTATACCATCTAAACATACATTTACGTTTAAAGGCAAAACAAAAACAACATAATTGTCACTATTTCGCATTTCAATTGACACAAATACAAGCATATAATCAAAACATCTGATCAATATATTATCATACAAATCAGAAGAGCAGAAGGGACTGAAAACCCTCTGTCCTTCAGATTAGACCTGCTGCGTGGCCTTTATACTGGGACTCCTGGATTGGTTGCTATTGACTGAACGCTGTGTGGGATAAAAAACCTCCACAGCTGCAACAGGGAGGCATTGTGCCATCTGTAATCCCTACCCTGCCACCCCTTCTCAGCCCGCGGCAAATTGAACCATAGTCAAGAATCAGCATTCAGCATCTATTAAACCGCCCAAGTACGAGAGCTGATCTCAAGTGCTGCTCCTTTTGATGTACTGTATGTCATTACAGTCCTATGGCATGTGATAATCCGAGCGTTCCTGCACAGAGGAACTTGAACTTGCATGTGCATGGCTTAAAACATTTTACATCCTTAATAATTTGCTGTTATTGAACCCGGCCCATTACAATGGACACGATTCAACTGTCCCCATACCGATCCCCTATCATCCCCTACATATCCCTGGAATTAGAGGTGGATCAGCAGGAGGACGGAGTTCCAGTGATTCCACTTGCACCGTGTGTGCAAAAGGCCTAGCAGAAAAGGAATGTCAAGGGGCTGTCTCTGTGTTTATCAGTTGAGTCCACTCTACTCTCCAGGTTCTTAAGGTCTGAAGAGATATGGTTACTAGTGTCGGTGCAGCAGTGTCAGCACTTCCACAAAAAACTTCCTGTTGGGTGTGTTATCACTCTTTAACAAGTGGCTGAAAGATTAAGCAGCGCGCTGACCCATTGGGCTGCGTGAACTGCACATCAGGCAAGTGAATGAAGCTTGAATATTCACCTCAGAGCGTGCCCTGCTTAACACTCACCCAATAAAATCTATCTTTACCGTTTACCCACTGCTCTTAAGCAATTGCTGGTTATGCGTCTTGCTCAAGCCGGCTTCTAATATCTAGCTTCTATGCAATGGTGCTCAACCTTTTTTATTTCAGTTTGTACACTCCCAGAGTTACAGACATGTAAATAGGCGGGTGCAGATATGGTTTGACCCAAAAAAATTTGGAACAAAAGGTTTCTCAATGGTTTATTGTAGTATCAGGTGTACTTAATAACATATCAAAAGTCTACCAAAATCGGACCAATAGAAATGTAAAATTTTCAAGATGGCCACCGCCAGTTCCTTAAAAGACCATTACTCCTCCATTATTTATCCTAGGCAAGTAATTTTGGTGTCTAACCCTATGTTTTGGTGATCTAGGAATCCAATTAGCTTATATAAATTATAGTGAAGTGATTATAAGTACAATTATGTATTGATAAGTACAATTATGTATTAAAAAATTGGTTATAAGGGTATTTATGTAAAGAATTAAGAAACTTGTCGTGACATAATGCCCAGCATTGGTGATTTTACTTATAATTCAAATTCTGTTGAAGCTTTCAACAATTTATTTTGGGAATAAATGCATTATTACTGCGTGGTACTGTGAAATTAGTCAAAACAGGGCCGCCGCGTGAAGGCTCAGTACCGCTAAACCCTATTTTTTTTAAAAACTTTTTTCTTTCATGCTTTTGTATTGTACTTAGAAGTTCTGCCCGCTACGCGGGCAGAATTCTAGTACCCCCCCTAACCCCCCCAAAGAAAATGTCGTTTGGGGGTACAAAATCATGGGATAAAAAAATAAAAAATAAAAAAGTACTGTACTGTACTGTACTGTACGGTCTGTACTGTACGGTCTGTACTGTACTGTACTGTACTGTACTGTACTGTACGGTCTCTACTGTACTGTACGGTCTGTACTGTACTGTACGGTCTCTACTGTACTGTACTGTACTGTACTGTACTGTACGGTCTGTACTGTACTGTACTGTACGGTCTGTACTGTACTGTACTGTACTGTACGGTCTGTACTGTACTGTACGGTCTGTACTGTACTGTACTGTACTGTCTGTACTGTACTGTACTGTACTGTACGTACTGTACTGTACTGTACGTACTGTACTGTACTGTACTGTACTGTACTGTACTGTACTGTACTGTACGGTCTGTACTGTACTGTACTGTACTGTACTGTACTGTACTGTACTGTACGGTCTGTACTGTACTGTACTGTACTGTACTGTACTGTACGGTCTGTACTGTACTGTACTGTACGGTCTGTACTGTACTGTACTGTACTGTCTGTACTGTACTGTACTGTCTGTCTGTACTGTACTGTACTGTACTGTACGGTCTGTACTGTACTGTACTGTACTGTACTGTACTGTACTGTACTGTACTGTACTGTACGGTCTGTACTGTACTGTACTGTACGGTCTGTACTGTACTGTACTGTACGGTCTGTACTGTACTGTACTGTACGGTCTGTACTGTACTGTACTGTACAAAGCGCAAAACGAAAGCGAAACCTAACTGCAGCATGCAAACCGAAAGCGAAACCTAACTGCATCATGCAAACCAAAAGCGAAACCTAACATGCAACTGACACCGGTGACTGATTTTTTTCCCGCTTTCAGCCAGTCTGCGGATTGTAGTATAGATATTGTTTTTGTATTTTTCTCACAATTCAGTCCGTATTGTCTGCTACTACACCGTTATGTTTGGCAAGCAGTTTTGCAATTACAGTAGACCATATGCAGGAGGCTTTCTGGGGCAGCAGTTTTATTGGTCATAACTGGCACAAAGTGATTGTCCTCCAATCTCCATCCCCAATCCACCGGATTCATGTCACTCTCCATTTCAGTCCACACCATGATCTGGTAATAAACTCTTTGGCAGTGATATTTAGTCAAGGACTCTGTTGGAGGGAGATGTTCTGGGTTGACAAATGATTTGGCAGACACAATTTTCTTGCTAAGAAGTTTGTAGCGCAAAGATGAAAGTGAATCTGTATTCTTGCCACCAAACATAACTGCCATTGCCTTGCTCCCAAGGTCCTCTACCACATTTTTTGCTTGATTTGGGAGCAGATTTGGGAGCAGAAACCCATTCACCATATTGGTGTATGGTAAAGTCAGCATAGGACTGTGCAATGACACCATAACTGTCACCCATTTTCCATGGCAAGCGATGAATCAGGGAGCCACCATCAAGGACATACTGTTCAGTTGGTGGGATAGAATCCAGTATAGTTTTCTTTGATTCCTCGCTTGACAGTTCAGTCACTGCCTGAGCTAGTTGGGGTTTGTCAGCCTTACGGAATATTTATTTGGCTTCAAACAGGGCTGCAGGGAATGGGCTGAGCTCATAGGTCATTACATCTTCCAGTGAAAGGTCTCCGGTTTTTGACATAATCAGAAATCGTTGGAACAACAGACCAGGATCAATGGTTCGGTCTTTGGTAACTTTGATGCTAGACTCATCTGCAAGGGTTTTTGCCCGGTCTTTGCGTTTGAATGAGATCCCAAAAATGGGCTTTCCAACATTTTTTTCAATGAACTCATTCCCAACAGTCTCAAACTCATGAATATTCACGTCTTCTTTGGCGACTACACCAGTCACAATGTTTCTCAGAGATGGGTCTAGAGAGAATGGTTTAAAAGTGCCCCGTTTTTCTTTGATCTTTTCCTGGTCAGCGTGATCTCGTTTCATCCTGGAATCTGTGGATTCTCTGTGTTGCTCACTGGTCGTGTAGATGAGATCATTGAATTCCTGCATGGCATTGTTGTACTAGTTAACTTGAAATGGGAGACCATTTCAAAGGGTTTTAATAGAGTCACAAACTAAATATTGGAATTCACAATTATCTAATTGTATCTCTGCAATTTGGACAAGTCCAATGGATTCCTAGGCCCCAAAAACATACGGTTAGACACAAAAAGTACTTGTCTAGGATAAATAATGAAGGAGTTAGGCTGTTTTAATGATTTTTTGGGCATCGTGGACGCCATCTTGAAAATAACACCTTTCCAGTGATCAAACTTTGGTAGACTTTTAGTATGTTATTCAGGACACCACATACTACAGAAAACAGTTGAGAAACCTTTTGTTCCAATTTTTTTTGGGTAAGGTGCTTTTTTTTCATATATGCACCCGCCTAAAAAGGGTCCCCTCAAGGAACCCTGTGGCGTCCCGGACCCCACTTTGAGATCCATGTAGAGGAATAGAGTCTATCGGCTCTAATAATGGGAAAAGCATTATCCTATTAAAATGAGACCACATTAGATTTAGAGACGGTGCACGTCGGTTTGTGGCAAAGTGTATAATTACGTTTTGGGGCTGTGTTCCCAAAAGCCATGACGGCTAACACTTGCCTAGTCTCACGTGGTCATAATTTCTAGTCATGGATGGTCTGAATCACAAGACAGCATATCCAGGTTTTACCAGAGAAAAAGTACAGGTAAGCCTCTGATTGGCTGGGCAGTAACGGAAGTCTGTGGTTGGTATGGATGCCTGTGTTTGGACAATTCATATATCTGTCACTTCTTTTTTTGTCTGAGGGGGTGGTCCTTAACCACTTTTCAATAATTGTGTCCCAGATGTTATACATGCATCTAATTATCTGGCTACTGTGAGACTAACACTCGTCTAGCTCAAAGATGTGCACCACCAGTTCTACATTTCATCTTCTCCATCCCTGATCAGATTACATACAGGCATGTGAAGCTCAAGTTATTACAGTTGACTTAAAGCCCTCATCTCCGCTTAAGTTCTGTTACAGTGAGATGGATCCTTTCTTTAATTCTTTCTTTCCACACAAAGCAGTACTTAATTTTTTAGATGACAGGTTAGTTATTTTGTTGAAAGAAGTCTAAGTATCACATCAGTCAAGCAAAATCCCAAATCCTCACCATTACCTCTGCAGCGTAAAGAGGACAACCTTTCTGACAAGATCCTGTGGTGAGTGGGATTTAATGCTGTTTTGTCCTCTGACTGTAATCTCCTGCATTTATCATGGTCCAGCAAAATATACAACATCTCCATGTGAAACCTTTTCAAAATAATTCTGTTTTTAGGTGATGTGAAATACATTTAGCTGTGTATACCTGTGTAGCCGTGTGTACTTGATGTAAATGTACTGTGGGTATTTCTTATAGTTTTGACAGTTATACATCCTGATGTAGGGTGGCTACTGTTCTACAAGTAGTGCTGTGTTTCATTGTGTCATCCATTGTGTACTGTGCACAGCATACAGTGCAGTGGGCAGTGGCTCCCATCTCTGGCCCTGGGGACCCATAACATTCTATCCCACCGGGTGTTCTAGGTTTACATTTGTCCCTGGTAGAGCTGTTGAAATGAGAACAATTGGACCTCAAATCTCTCCTCTGTGAAGATGAACAATGATTAGTGGTAGGGTGCCAAAGCACATTTGGCGTATGAGTCTGGGCAGATGTAAGCAAGATGCATAAGTATTTGTGCATGTGAATGTTTTAGTGGCCGTGCATGTGAGCGTTTGAGTTAGGATGTGTTTTCTGCCACCTCCCCCATCAACATGGGCTGCATTGTGTATCCTATACCCAACAATTAGCCTACCTGTAATTTCCTGTCATACAAGATCAAAAGAAAAAGATCAACCTCACATATAGAGTTACTACTTTTGGCCTTTTTTATTCAAACAAACCCCACGGGCCCAGTTTATAAGGAATGCAATTTTCAAGGCAATTTTGGGTCGATGACAGATGAGTTTATTGTTGAGTGGAAAAAGCAATGTAAAAATGCCCAGGGTTCCACCCAAAGCCATCTCATAATGGCCAAGATTCTTTTAAATAATTACCACAGTGTTTTTGCACATGGGACAGGAGAATGCGGCGTGCTTGAGTAAAATGAAACACCAATTCATTATGCTCTTTTTTTTCAGCTAGGTTAACAATAATGGATCTACTGGCAATTGTGTGAGGTCCAGCATAGCTGTTAAATTGTAACAGGGAAAGTGCTGCAGTTGCATGCAAATGCACCTACGTCGATAATTTTGTTAATGATGGTATGGAAACTTTTCTCCTTGAGATAGTTTGGACAGTAATGCTCAATTTACACTCATACGCCGGAAACAGCCGATCGCATTGTGATGCATTGTGTTCTTGTAGATTGGCTATGTTCGGCGTGCAACAAAATATTATTCTGGTTTAAAAGAACCACTAAATATTAAACAGATAGAAAGCCATCAAACCATCAAAACCTGGGTTTTGTTGATGGCATGTGGTACAGAGCTTGTAAGGACAAGATTCAGTAACCACAATCAAATCCATAGGTAGATGTTTTAAAAATGTTACATTGAGCAACTGTGGGCAATCTGTCTGATGGAAGTAAAATATTTACTATCATGATACAGTCTAGATCTGATCATGACACACTTGTGCTAGCCTACTTTAAGCATAGAAATTTAAAACTATAGAATAGACCCTTCCTCAGTCTCTCCCCTTCCATTCATTGCAATGCCATGCTTCTTCTGTGTCAAATGTGCAAAGGAAATAAGTCTATGGGGTGTTTGTTCGATGCAGATCACATCATCACGTTCTGTCGCCATAGCAATAAGCCTCATCAAGTACCCCAGCAAAGTAGGGCGTTGTGAAGAGGAACTAGGGCACTTATAACCTTGGCTGTACCTATACTTTTATATCTATGATTTTCAGTATAGTTAACATGAACTCTAGCATCCTTATTCTGGAGCGAACATTCTGAGAGAATAGCAGACAGAGGCTCCCAAGGTAGCCCATTGCAACACGTTGTGAGCTTGTAGATGGGCTATTTTCCGCAAAAAAATATAGGGGAAAAAGTATAGAGCCCTTGGGGACCTCGTCAATATATATACTGTAGGACTAAAGAGGTTCAGACAGTCTATTGGGTGAGGCCAAAGAAATATTTCTACCTTTGGTAGAGTGCTATTCTTTAAAGGAAAAATCCTACTGCTGTGCCTTTGACCTGTAAGTGCACTGTGCTGTACATACCAGTCTGGTGTGGTTGCTTTTTTAATTGGAGCGTGCGTAATGCAAAGAAAACATGCATTTTCATCCTTACAGCTAGCACATGGGCCTCGGGGTGTGTGGAATACAATCCAATTAAAATAGAATTAGGTAGGTCAATCTACACGTAAACTTATTTGATGTTACATAATTCTACTCTACTCTCTCAATTCATGTGCAAAACCAGGCCACTTAGAGCTTAGTAATCCCAGAGGATCTGTCGTTAGCCAGGCCTATAGATGCAAACTAGGAAATTAATTGAATCAAGGACTTTCATTCAAACCATAGATTAATGGATGTTAAAGCAGGCTTAAAAAATACTCTGCACTAATGGAGAGGAAAGGAGAGGAGAGGAGAGGAGGGGAGAGGAGAGGAGAGGAGACCAACAATTCACAGGGAATATTTTGATCATAGGGCAAACAATCGTGTGGGGGATTGCATAGAAGCTAATAAGGCTCGCAATATTCCATCACTGCACTTATAAAAACAGGCCAGATTCAGTTCCGTCATTGACAGTGGAAGGGTATTATTTAATTGCGCTCTCAAAACTGAGCTCTTGTCATTTTTGGATAGCAGAAATCCTCCAATAATTTACTGAATATTTTGCATAAATATAGGGTTGTCATAACATTATGTTTAAACCAGAAACCTCTCAGTTATTCCTCTATATTCCTCCTACTATATGTACTGTATCCCTTAGCTTTAAGTCATGCTCATGCAGGAAGAAAAATAAGTGATTTCCTCTATAGTATGCTGATTCAGAACACAGTTGTGAAAACAGACCTTTCAGAGTTCTAATTTTCAAACTCCTCTCTACCCACTTAGCTAAGGCCGCACCAAACATTGATCCATACTAAGGTATAATCGGGTTTCTTGTATCCTCTATTAAAGTTTTAAGACAATGTCCTGAAATCGTTAGTGTAATCTGTACTATCTTGAAGGTGGGATAGGCCTATTCTCTCCATCCACAGCCAAAACTTCTGTTTTAAATGATCCTTAACCATTTCATATTTCTCCTCGCCATGTTGAACTTTGGTAGAACCTTGGGTTGAATAACTACCTGGCCATGATGTGAAGTCTATACTGTGTATATTGTCCATCATCTTTATCTGGTGATTATGTGCTCTGTGACCGAGGGACCTTGAAGTATTATTTCCATTCACCCTCACTGTATGATGAAACGGGTCTTAAAATCCCACAAATGAGTTCATACAAACAAAGCAGATTCTGAAAACAGTAAGCCTGTTTAATTTCTATATCCAATGTACTCTAATGTGCAAATGTACTCCATATGTGCTCTAATGTGCCCCACTGTTTTACTCGTTAGAGTGATGTTTGTCAGACATCAACCACTTAAAATATACTTAGTAAACGTAATACTTAGTTGACTGAGGTCGGCTCTGTACTTGGTCCGCTCTTTTTTCCCTGTGCACCAAATCTCTTTGCCAAAAATAGCTACAAGCTTATAACACGTAGCTTTGCGAGTTTGTAGATCTGCTATTTTCACCCCAGTATAGGGATGCTATAGGGTTCATGTGGCTAATAAGTAAGTCCATTTTGAATGACCAAAACCTGAATCAATAACCTATTTTCACACATTTCCTATGCCTATTCTTAAACAACAGAAGCACCCGCACACTGTTTGACCTTCACAGTACAAGAAGAACTTCATTAGAGGCAACGTTTCGGTCACCAAGACTTTCTTCAAGCATGCTTGAAGAAAAGTTCTTCTCTTGTACTGTGCAAGTCGGGCAGAGTGCTGGCGCTTTTGTTGTTTTTCGTTCATAGTGTGCTTCACCTACGCACCTGTCACAAAGATAGGTGTGTAATATTTCAACACTAGAGATCTTTTCTTTTTAATGAAGACTAACTGCTATACCTTCACAGTAGAAGATTTTGGTAACACTTCAGACGGACATCCTATTAACAAGCATTAATAAGATACTTATGAGTCCTTATAAGATGCTTATTAACCATACATCATTGCTATCACAACAGTACGCCAACTCATATCTTCACCATTTCGTTTTCTCAGCAGCACGATTCACATTTTCTTCTGCTTGACAGTACCATCAGAAACAATAGGCCCGTATAAATGCCTACACATTGAAAACACAGCTGAGTCTGTGATTCCAGGGTCATGGGCAATAGATGCCCTCTCCGCTGCTCCCATACTCCAGCACTGGGGGTCACATTTATGGGGCAGCGGCTCTATATAGACCATAAATGAAGCACCAGCGTGGAAGCAAAGTGGGTCTTTACAGAACTGACATTGTCCCCTAACCTAAAGGTTGATGGAGTCACAAGAACTGTGACATCAGCCAATGTGAGTTTACTTTCCACATGAATTAAGTATGTTGTGAGAAAGAGGGGTGAATGAAGAAAAGAAAACAAATTGACCTATACCCCCAGGGCAAAGGAGGCTCCTACAGAAAATGAATAGTGCTTTATGTTCAGGCACAACATGTCTGTGTGTATGCAAGGCTCATGGTTGAATAAAGGAGTCGAAGCCAGAGATTATTAATCTATACACTTTGCGATTTGACATTGTGTAAATTTAATCGTGAGGATTACAGAATGTCTTCTGTTGTGATGAGGCCTGGGCTTTGGTGGCAGAGCGCCCAAAACTCTGCAGCGGGCTGCCAAATTAGCTCAGAACCAAATCTGTGTTACTTTTTTTTTAAATCATTTCTCAAAACACACCTGTGTACGAATGTTTCTTTTTGAATAGAAGTAGAATATAAATATAATGTACAGTTTTGGCACCTTTTTATTGCTCGTTATTCTTCATTTTGCAATAATAATTGTTTGTATTCATTATTAATTACAGCCTATATGAGTTTCCTCATGACCTTTAGATAAGGAAGTGAGCTCACAGCATGACTACAAGTACACAGCAGATCACCTTTACATGGGTTTATACCTCCCTACGGGCTTGTAGCCTGGTCCCATAGTTCTGGCTTGCCAGCTGACCGCTAGCTACAGTATAGTGTAAAAATGGACCTCCACTTTTTATTATAAAATATTTCATAATGGCAGTTTTTTTTTCTTCTTTTATTACATTACGTATTTAAAACATGTTTGTTTCATTATTATTCATAATGACAGCCTGGCAAGAGGCACAGTAGCTGACCTATCCTCGCTTTTGGAACCAAAGGTTACTGGACATTCAACACGTTTACAAACACACATTAGAATAGATATACCAGTCCACGTAAGAGCAGTGAACAAGGAAAAACTGCTTTCATGTATTATGCTCCACACAAATGGAACAAACTTCAGGACTCTCTGAAACTGGTGCGATTGGTCTCAATAGAGACATTCAGGGTGCTTCTTGAGGACAAACTACATAGTGACTGCACCCGTTTCATGTAACACTATGTTTATTTGCATCTGTGACATTGTAATGTGATTCAAATGTTTGTTATTGTTTCTCATTATGTACAGTATGTATTTTATATGTTGTTATCAGGGCGTCCTTGAAAAAGAGAGCTTGCTCTCAATGGGCTTCCCTTAATAAATAAAGGAAAAAGAAAAAGAAAGAAAGGTGCAATAAGATAAGATAAACCTTACTTCAATGATCCGCAGAGGGAGATTCAGGTGTCATAGCAGCAACAGCAGTAAGAGTGAAACACAGGAGAGGTACAAATAAGAGTAAAAGTGAAAAACAAAAACAAAGTAAATGAGAATAAAATATAATAAAATAGTGACTTAGATTTATATGAATAAATACACATCTACAATATCACCAATGAATATTGAAAATATGTACAACAATGAATATACGTACGTACAGTTCATCAACAATGAATGAAATGTATATATTATGTACTATCAACAATGAATATAAGAAAGTATTAAATATAATAAAAGTGGTTAAGTGTGTCTGCGGGTTTTATAAATATTGAACCTATGAAAGGTATTACCAAGAGATTGTGACTATGCTTGAAATAAAAATAAATAAAAACAATTACATGTTATAAAATCTAATATAACAAGACACAACACAATGCACACCTACACAGGGTTGCAAATAGATTCCAGAAAAACTCCCACAGCTGACCTGTACCTTCTGTCTCCACAGTGTCCCACTGACCAATCAGGTACCTGCATGTGGAGTTTCTGGGAGAACGATGGAGCCCTGGCCAATGGTGGCCTGGGTCCTACTGCTGACCAGCATTGCTGATTGGCTGAAAATGGCCCAATCACGGGACTTCACCACAAAGGACATTGTCGCCCTGCATCCATCAAGTAAGTAACAGTTTAGAAAAGAGATTAGTTTGTTTAAGGCCAAAATGTCAACACTGCACACAAGATAACTGATAATCAAATTGCAGGAGGAAACCTACTGATGTTGGTGACTCCATGGCACTTTCAGATAGCAACAACTTTTGCAACAAACAGATGCACGTGCACGCATGTGTACATACTGTGTACATACACACACACAAACACTTGCACACCGCTTTGGGGTCCATCCCTACCCACACATCCAAAAATATAGTCATTGTATATGTGCATGCACAACACATTGCACACACACACACACACACACACACACACAGTTATGTAAGATGGGTGATCGAGACAGAGAGACAAGTGCACGGCGTGCACATGCATGCATATAAACACACCCACGTGGGTGTGTTTGACGTGAACTAATCTCTCTTTATTTGACGATGGGTTCCCAGATTGGACGTGAACTGGAGTTGTCCTCTGTGTACCATTCCTACCGTGACTAACAACACGCTTTGTCTTATGTGAAGTGTGTCTGACCCTGGGACCTGTAGCTGTCTCGCCTGACCGCCGGTCTGATTCCCACTACATAATCCTTGCCAATGGGAAAGCTTAACAACTCCGTGTTGGATGACCGCAGATGGTCCCCGGTGCGTCAGTGCAGTCTATTGGTGCACTTGACGTTATGTGTTCCCTTTGGAGAACATTAGCATATTATCATTATGTGAGAACTTGGTCAATCGAGGTCGTCACTTGGGTAAATAATGCAGATATAATTGTTCAATTTGCGTCCCCTTTGACTCAGTCTGTTACTTACTGTAGGTCGGGGGGGGCTCCATATGGTGCTTAAAAAAGTTCCATATGGAATCATAAAGAGCCAAATAAAATATCTCCATATACTGTTCAGGAAAGAATAACAATAAACTATAAAGGACTAAATGCAATGCTACCACTGAGTTTATAACAATATTGCCTTTACACAAAGATCCCCAAAATAGCACCATACAGCAGGTGAATGTATTCTATAGTGCGGTTGTCTCAGTGTGTCTCTGGCTGTGCTCCACAGCCACACCTCATCCTGGTGGGTTTAAATGCTTCACGTGTCAAGATGCTGCAGACAACTATGAGTGTAATCGCTGGGCACCGGACACATACTGCCCAAAAGGTACTTACTTACAGACTTAATATTTCTCACATTTATCATGTTTCCTTTGCACTGCATGTGCCAGTGAAGGGACAGTAGACTATGCAATTTTAATGACTTAACTTCAAGCTAACGCAATATTTTCTATGAAGGCACATCAAGGTGGCAGTGGCAGGTGTCTTTCCCCTAGATTTATTTCATAGCAGTATAAGACTGTGGTTACATCTCTGTGACAGAAACTCCCCATGACAATAATACTGATAAAACACAAATTGAACGCAAAACTGAATGACCAGTTTCAGTTTAGCTTACTTTGTCTACAGTACCCTCAATTAAAAAAAAAACACAAACAAAGACAGGGTGTGCATGGAGATTATAGGGTGGCGGTGTCTCTGGACTAAATGTGACTGTAATGGTACAGGAAACCATACAGTACATGCTACTCCACGGCACTATCAATGCTGCCTGTTCCAGTGATTTAAGAAACCATATGGGGTAAAAAGAACATATAAAATGGTTCCACAAAGAATATACAGGGGCCATTTACTGAAACAGACAGAGTTCCATGTACTGTAGAAGAACACATTTGAGAGAGTGAACCACAATGTGTATTTGATATCTCTTGCAGGGACCAGTTACTGTTACACCTTGCATGTGATGGATATAGTTGGGGACAGCGTGTCTGTGACCAAGCGCTGTGTTGCCCTGAAGGACTGTCGGCTCACTGGATGTACCAACACCACTGAACACGGCTACCAGGTACAACCGATGCCATTTGGGATTGGTTTAAAAACAGTTAACGGTGTGGCTCTGCTGGAGTCTATAAAAGGAGATAATCTCGCAAACCGCTGGACCGATCAGCACAAGATTTCTTGTTCACATTTCCAGATACTAGTACGTCACATATTCAAATATTTAACTTACATTTTATAATGGAAGACAATGGGGCTCTGATCGGGCTGAAATCATACCCAAATTTGGAGTCATACGTCATAGATATGTCATGATGGTCATGATAAATCTGAGATCCACATTGGATCCACCTGAGTTGATTTCTTTTGACAGCTAAACATAATATATTTATTTAGGCCTAATGGTGAGAACTAGCTATAGATAGTTTGTAAAGGGCTAGTTCCTTACTCCCGAAAGATTCCAATGACATAACATAGCAACATAACATTAGCTGCACAGTTTATTGTCTGCATTACCATGGAAATATGTTATTTCTGTTTGGTGGAGTGATTAATCTGTACAGTAGGTGTTCTTCCTGCTACACTCTAGGCCTGTTGCATCTCCCCACCGGTGCCCAGTGATATTTACAGGGATTATGAGCAATGTGTTATATTGTGATTTGAGCACAGCTGGATAGACTATTTCGAGCAATCAAAATGCTTATACCCATTGTATAAAGCCCGATTTGTATAAAAAAGACCATCCGCTGTACAAGTTCAGAACGCATCGCAGCCTGACGCGTCGTGAGCTTGTAGATCTATTTTCAGTGCGCGTCTCGATGCGCAACCAATAAATCAGTCATAACACGCCACTGATGATACCGGACATCTTACGTATCACTATTCACATTTTCTATTCCTTTTCTAACTCTAACCCAACTTTTAAACGTAATGTTAAAAACTTTTTTGAACCCAGGTCTGCACTTCCTGTTGTGAAGGCAACATCTGTAACCTGCGGGCGCCGCGAAACCAGAGAAGCGCCGTGTTCTCCACCAGCTCACCTCTGGTCAGCTCCTCTTGGCGCTCCGACACCAGGCGGCTATTTCCTGAAACCTTCAGCTATGTCATCATTGGTGTCATCGCGGCGAGGCACGCATGACAGTAAAGGACAGACTTTGCAGTAAATAAACATAGACAATATGTAAGGGCAAACTGGCTGCTGTGGTCAATGGGCACTACACTGAGGACATTTTCTAAGGGCAAGATGTTTGGGCTAGGGCTGAAAGCAGATGTTACTGATTATAGATTGTTAGTAAATGTGGAGCTGAAAGTTGGGAACTGAAGAAGGATGATGTTTCTGCCGGCATTTAAAGCATAACACTACTAAGTGGAGTCCCAAATGTGTTTTTTGTTGTCAAATGTTTTCTGGCACTCATTATATTGTCCTGCCAACCATCTGGCAATTATTGCAGGCTGTGGGCAAACATTACTAGTGTCTGCTTTTCAGTGTACTGAAATGATAGGCTATATTTTGAATACACTGACTCGAATAAAAAGAACAAAATTTAAATATAGAAGAAAGTACACATTATAACAGTTTTTCCACAAAAACGAGTAGCATACATTAAAACATGCCTGTGTATGGCTTATGTCCATCCTGGTTTTGTTAAGTACACTTTCGATGGACACTTTCCAGAAAGGTTGTGCATTCTTCAGCCTTCCCATAATGTACTGCAACCTGAACAGGCTACCAGGTACTGGTAGGCAAACCGGGCATAATTCTTCAATGGCAAAATCTATTAACACACATCTGCTGTATGGTAGCAAATTGTCAAAGGTTAGTGTGGTGTCGTTTTATGCACTGGGCAAACGTCATATTTAGCTGGCTCATTATCGCCTCCTACTGAATGAAAGTGTAAACTAAATTATATACTGTAGAGGCAGGACTAAGGACACTTCCACAGTGTAGTTGAAATTTCATGCTGCAATCCGCAAGTTTTATGACCTCTCCCAACAGAGAGAGATGATTGCAATTGTAAAGGGCCGATCACACCAAGTACTATTACTATAACTATGAAGATATTGTTAATACAAATCATTACCTCAAGTGGATGGCAGGTTTTGGATGTGGTTAGTTATGGCGCTTGGAGTGAATGGCTCTAACAAATGGGATTTGAACCTGGGTATCCCGCTTGGGAGACCAAACATCTATCGCTCAGTCAAGAGGCCTGAGGAGATATTGGGCGTATGAGCTTATGACAGGGCTACTTGTGAAATAGTAGGTGTCCTCCCTGACACCAGAGTCTATCCAACGCAAGAATAGGGAGACCACCTCCAACAACTGCAGATGTACTAGTTATATTGCATTAAGATACTCTACCATACAGATTTGAATTCATTACAATAAGTTCCGCATTGCAGCTTTAAGTATGTTCATTTTTTCGCTCACTGTCCAGTGCACAACAGCATGCACTCATCAGAGTGGTGTTTAACCCATTCAACCCAGGAACGCATCTGTGTCATTTTAGATTAGAGCTATAACCATTATTTTATACTTTGACTATTCAAAAATAGCAGATCTACAAGCTCATATAGCGTGGCACTGAGTGCTGCTCTACAAGCTTGCAGATCTGCTATTTTGGATTTGTGCAAATCTTTGAATACATATATATTTTTGAAATAACATTTTTAACTCAAATCTTTGCTTCTGGGAGTCCCTGGAACAACATATTTTGATGGGGATCGGCGGCCAAAAACATATCATTTTGGGGGTCCTTGACATGAAAATGTTTGAGCACCACTGATATAACAGGATTTAGAAGACATTTGTAAAGGTTTGCAAAATGTTTCATGATTTTTAAAAAATATAGCAGATATACAAGCTCATAGCGCGGCACCGAGTGCAGAGCTATGAACTTGTATATGTGAATGGGTTAAAATGCAGTGCAATGAGAATTAGACCATATGAACAGTTCAGCTAAAGTTGTACCAAAAACATACAGTAGGCTATTTAGCACTGATCTGGTGTAGCATTTATTAGTTGCTTGATATTTCCTTATGATAGATTATTCCTGTCAGATAAACATCAAGATTGAGCTATTTTGTTAATTAAACGTTGTTGTACCAAGACAGTATTACTTTGATCACTGCACACAGCTTATCCCTACCTGTCAGATTAGCTATCATGGAGTTTTTTTTAAAAAGGTGCCTCGTTGTATGTGATATTTTATGTATATACAAAGTATTTATTATTTTTATAAGGCAGGTTTCAGTTAACTTGCATTCTTAATGCGGCATTATACTGAAGAAGGGCAATAGATTCCACAAAACCTGGATGTTTTCTTGAGATGTTTTTTCTAAACTTTAGAGTTGTTAAACATTTCTTTGACTTTAGAGTCTGAAGTAAAATACAATATCATACAAATTTGTCAAATTTTCAAATATATAAAAAAAATATATATATAAAATCATGCTATGGAGTTATGGGTATGTTTCTTTTCTTTCGATATTTTTGGTTGTATGTACTGTATATCCATAGAATCACATCTTTCTTTATACTGTAGGTATTTGGTCAGATGGGTGAGCCTCATGCATTTTCAGAGCATGTTTATCTTAATGATCAATCAACCGATTGTGTTCCGGCTTGGATCAATAGAACATACATAGTATACATTTAAGTTCCTATTTATTGGCATCACAACGAAAACTAATTTTTCAATGTTTTAAAGAAAAATATTAAATACCATAAAAAGAAAATCCCTCTTCATATAGTTATTTTATCAATAAAATCTTAAAGGGATATTTCACTTTCACGCATTATTTAGAATGTCCTTCTAATGCGTGAGGGGACCGGGATTTTTCAATTACTTTTTTGACATTTTTTTAACGTTTATTTTATTTTAAAGTCATATACGCTTCAAGTGTTTTGCCAATTATTTGGGGGCCCACTTGCAATATCCTCACGGCCCACTAGGGGGCCCCAGGCCTCAGGTTAAGAACCACTACTGTATGCTACATCTGTGGCTTAATTGCCTTCCACTGTAAAGCACATGACTGCCCACTTCTCTTGGGACTGCAAATGGAACATAGTGATTTGTGGCGCATTATGTTTGGAAGAGGAACACATTCACAAGTGCAGTGCTAATGAGAAGCTCTCAACCCTCACAGGCTTTTCCAGAGTTCATTTATTTAGCAGTTCATTTATTCAGCACTTATAGTGCAACTGCACCGTGCTTGCAGCAAAATACAGGCCATGTTTCTGGGGCCTATACATGACTCAATCACACAATAATCAAGAACCTGTGTATACACTGTTATTAGTATGAAAGTGTTGAACCAAGTGCTGTATTCGTCTTTCGTTTTCTTTAATAGGTAGGTAGTTGTATTTGTGTATTTTCAGTAGGCTAAAAAGAGCTATTTCATTTCAAAATGCCAAGTCTATTTTGGAAAGAACACTATGGGATGTTCATAGCTCAATATCTGAAAACAGACTACATGTTGCTAAATGTTGTCATTCTGGAATCATGGAAAGGTACCCAGAATCCTGATAAATACTTCCTTAAATTAAAATAAAAAGTGTACCTTTATAACAGCGATCGGTTTGTGAGAATAGGTTTCACATTTTCCACGATATAGATAGTCAAGTTAAGTTATTGTCGTTACAATGAGTGTCTGCTTTCAGTAGGCCTTGAGGCCATGCCAGACTGGTTTTGCACTTTTAGGTTGTGTAGTGTCAGCAAAATGAAAACCACACAAAATTAATCCATGTCAAGTACATACTGTATACATAATCCAGTTCCGGTATCATAATTTTGTCAAGAACATTTGATGTAAGGCTGGGCATTTTTGACCAAATATCTCAATATCGATATTGTGACGATGATGTACTTTTTCCTTTAAATTTTTCAAAAGACTTTGAAAGTATAAAATAGGGCTTATATTATTAAAACCAGAAAAAGACAACAGTACACTTATGCCATATCATAATATTACGATATCCAAAATTCGAGATGTTATCTAGTCAATACAATATTGTTCGCTACATTGCCCAGCCCTACTTTGATGTACAAATAAAATGTCATGTGTTGGTAAAACATCCAAATAAGCTGTTGCAAACTGCATCGGCTCCTCATATCCTCTCCAAGCTTCTCCGAAGCAGCATTGATAAAAACCGGCGTGGTACTGACATCAGGCCATGTTTCATTAAAAAAAGAAAGAAAAAAGAAAGCCTATTCCTCGTCTTCGAGTCCATTTGTAAGTCCTTGTAGTCTTGCTATGGCGGGACTGTAGGTAGGTGCGTTGGTGAAAACAGTCCCTACAAACAAAGGCGTGCCTCTTAGGACGTGGCGAATAACCGTGCACGAGCCTGACGCCTCGATGTGAAAACCCAGATGCCTCAGATCGTCATCCGCTCTCAGCGTGCTTCGGTTTGACGGAGAGCCAAAGAACTGTTTCGAGAAACAAGAGCCAAAGTTAACCACGTATTCTGGGGCGAACATTCCATGAAAATAGCCAATCTACAAGCTCATAATGCGTCACATTGTGAGCTTATACTGTTATACTGTCTATTTTCAGCAAAGATATTTGGTGTAGAGGCCTAGTATAGAGCCCTGGGAGACCGCAGTCAACTAAGCGTATATAGGGCAGCCTTCAGGATATACGTATATATATTGGTATTTTTCAATGAGCATTTTATGTGAGATTTTTATATCCGAGTTGTTTGGAGTGAATTACAGATCTACTGACTGTACTGTGGTTACTGACACAACCACATTTCCCCACTACAATTCATAGTGTTTGCCCTCTTTTCATCGCTAACTGCAATATCATGTTTTCATTTATTTATTCATTAAAGGGGAACATTTATATGTACATTTATATGTTGTATAAATCATTGATTATAGGAAGTCATCCCACATGTGCCAAGAGTGTTTTCTTCAGCTCACTG
This sequence comes from Gymnoscopelus braueri, assembly GCF_963280865.1. Taxonomy (NCBI): domain Eukaryota; kingdom Metazoa; phylum Chordata; class Actinopteri; order Myctophiformes; family Myctophidae; genus Gymnoscopelus; species Gymnoscopelus braueri. The sequence continues at coordinate 23,345,203 of NC_137626.1, read as the reverse complement.
CATTTTACATCACGATGCAAATGTGCCAATTAGCATATCAGGCATACTTGGAAAAGTATGCCTGATATCCCCAAATCTCAGTGAAATCAGAGGGAGGTGGTGGAGCTGGTGAAATTATTAACACAGTAGCATCTACAGTAGTATATCACTACATATTTTGTCTTCTATAGAGGACCACAATGGAAATAAGTCCTGAACATTATCGTGTATTTTCCTTGACCAACTTGTTACTAAACAAGCATGACCTAGAGAGAAACAATGGTTTTAGTCTACACTAACCAGGGCTATGCTTGATAACAATAAAACACAAATATTGTATTTCATGGAACATACATACACATACAGTATATTAAGTGCCCCTAGATTAGACAGATACACACAGGATATAATGCTCTGCCTCAACGCAGATGTAAGATAAATGCTTTTCTTTTGTTCATCACTTTTAACAGTACAAACTGAAGTTAACGGGAATAGAAGAACTGTAACTTACAGCCACTCCTGTGGAAGGGTCGATAAAGTCTGCCCAGTAACCTGCCGTCCACAGAGCGAAGCACATCTCCTTAGCACCGCTCACAAACTAGGGTTAGAGGAAAGAACATTGGTGCACTGGATCCGATTAAATAGCTGTACAACCTTCTGTTCACGCTTTATGATCTTAAACATTAACCACTGACGCCCTATTCTGTGCTTCATCATACAACGGTGATACATGGTGAAAATAGCCGTTCTACAAGCTTGTACGATCCATGCAGAAATGTCTCTCTTTATATTATGGGTGTCCTTGACTGTGTATCAGAGTAGTGTGGACTGTGGAGTAAAAAAGATCAAACTGTACAATTCAGGACATTCAAAGAAAACGTTGTGATAATTATGGAGATGCCACAAGCGGACACTGTGCCCATAATCAGTGGTGGACAGTAACTAAGTACATTTACTCTTTTGCAAGCTCATGACTTTCACTCCCCTACACTTCAAGGAAGGGACTGTTGCGACCCAATTAACCACTTAAGCCCTATTACAAATATAGTGAAAATAGCCGACCTACAAGCTCATATCGTGTGGCGTGTTGTGAACTTTTAGTTGTGCTATTTTCCCCCCAAAAATAAAGCATTTATTTTAAGATGTTTTGGTTTTTGGTTTGTTTAAAATTTCAATTACAGCAAACAAAGAAAATGAACTTTGTAATGTGCACTTCTGAATACTTGAGTATTTACATGACTATACTGTATACTTTGTCCACCACTGTCCATAATTAACACTGTGATAACACTTTTAAGAGGCGTCATAGTCCGGTGTCACGTTGCACAAGGGAACTTTTGGTGACATGGACGTCGTGAGCTCCGACTCACTCTATGAAGCTGCTGCTCCGTGTTCGGCTCCACTTCTTCACATCTGCTGCCTTTCTGCGTTACCGTGACAACTGTGATGGCACTGGCAGGCGCCGCGGGGAAGAACCCTTCAAGATCTGTTGGGGGGAAAGAGAGACAGAGAGAGATAGACAGAGAGAGAGAGAGTGAGATAGAGACAGACAGAGAGAGAGAGAGTTAGAGAGAGACAGACAAACAGACAGAGACAGAGAGAGAGAGAGAGAGAGAGAGAAAGACATGTTTATTTCAGATTTGACAGGGACAGTTATGCACATTAACCCATTCTACAAATGTCTTCTGAAAAAAATTCTGAAAAACCTCTTGTTGTAGTGTCATGTCAGTAGTTCTCAAACTTTTTCATGTCAAGGACCCCCAAAATGATATGTATTTGGCTGCCGACACCCATGTCAAAATATTTTATTCCAATGACCCCCAGAAGCAAAGAGTTAAAATGCTTGCTTTAAAAGATTTTTTCAAAAATAGCCAAAGTATAAAATAATGCTTTCTACCTCAAATCTAAAATGACAGATGCTTTCCCGGTTTTAACACATTCGGTGCCAGAGTATATTCATAATACATCACCCAGTGCCAGCGATTTTCGTGTTTTAAAACCTTTTCAACCGGTCACAGAATTGTTATATCGATTATAATCCATTGTCTGGCTGTGTTTATAAACAAACAGGACAGATCCACCAGACCCTCAAAGGGTTAAGTTTTCAAAGCTGAGCCGTGTGACGTAGTTTTCAACAGCCGAAACAGCCTCCAGACGTCATATCCGTGGCTGCGATCGTATTTCACGGCCCTCACCGCAGGCCATCTTAGCTTAGCTTAGCTTATGATCGGGTTTCAGATCGTTGGTAGGGGATAACTGGGGGATAACTGTTCGTCGTCCAGAGAAAAGAAAATATAACCGGAGCTCTCCATTCGTTTTTTACGTAGATCTACGTTTTTTTTCTCTATGGCACTCAACGCCACTTTTGTGTTAATGTGTTAATCAACATTTTTGAAAATGTGACAGAGTTAGCCAAGAGGCTCACTATCATCTGTATTCCCTGACCAGGTGTCCATGGAGGACAAGTTAGAGAGTGTCAGATACTAGGTTTGGTGTTTGCCTGGCATCCTAGTTTCTTTGGAGCACTACATTGTTCTCTTTGCACTCTACTTGTGCTATTAACCCTGTCATTTGGTGACTAGGGTTCATGCTTACTCTGTTTACCGATTTTGCACTTGTAAGTCACTCAGAATAAATGCCTAAATTGTAGACTGTAATTGTAAATTACAGTCTATGACAAAGACAGACAGACAGACAGACAGACACACAGACACACAGACACACACGGCTAGTAATATATTATAAACATAACGATGGATAGATGCATTGACATATAATAAAACGACTGTGTATTGAAGTGTACACTCCAAAGACGAGAGCTTGAGCTCTGCTGTAGGAAGCATGTCTACTTTTCACAATACCACTACCTCCCTCTAGTGGACATTTTGTATATTGGCCAACAGTGAAATAACTGGAAGGCTGTTTGTACTGGGCAGCTCCCAAGTGTGAATGTATCTGTATGAATATATTTGTATGAATGTGAAGAGTGACAATAGCTGAAAGAGAGTTGGCATCCTCAAGAACAATTGTATTCAATGTAAAAACTACCACATGAAAAATGAGCCATACCTTTCCTTAGCAGTTCAGGACAGGACTTTATTGAGCAGTCAGCATCCATTGGATTGAAGTACAGCTCAGCTCTGCACACTCTTGTGTATGTAGGACCTTCTTTGCCCTGAAAAACAAAGATACATTTGTTCCTAAATATACATATATCTACAATTCTTTTGGCTTAGCTGTTTTAACAATAGTTACTAGTTACCTACAAGTGTTGTGTATGACAAATTCACACACTAACCCTGGCATACCTATTTTGGGAAAATGTTCTAAAATAGTGAAGATAACCTATCTAAAAGCTCACAACGCATCGCATTGAGAGTTTGTAGATTGTCTATTTCTGAAAACAGTGACTCATATGTGATGAGAACTGCGGTGGTAATTTGTCTGAAAAGGGTGTCTAACTTTAGGAAAACATTCATTACAAAAACATGACATAATAACAATAAAATATGAATACATACGGCAAATGCTACGTTACCTGGAACTCACTGATGAACTGGGCCAACACAAACTCGTGTCTCTCAGAGCTGCTTGGGACTGTCAGTATGTCGGGGACCGTTCTGTGCACTGGAGCTTTCTTTATCTGGTCCGCTGTTCCCTCCAGGTGACAGTCGAAGCCCACGTTGCCCGGCAGCTGGAAGCGCAGGTCTTGAGGTCCAAATGGGCCCATGTTCTCATCGGGCCACACGGTTCTGGGCCCTGCAGAGGGACAAGAACCCGGAATCTGTTTTGAAAACTGAGCATTTCTGAGACCAGACGTGTGGTTCTGCCCAATGAGCTGTATAATAGGTTCTGCCTGTTAAGCCAACAGGCTGCAGAATGAGTCTATTTTCTTAACAAGTATTCTATCGATTACTTTTTCAATTAATAGAGAAGCATCTTTTTGTTTATATATACACTTTTTTTAAAAATTGGACTTATGTAATATTCTAATATTTTGAATGAAAGAAAATCGTTTTCATGAGTTATACACCGTAATTATCAAGATTAAAACACGGGGGGAAAAAAACTATTTTTTATAAAGGACTAAAAGATTAGTTTGATTAACCAAGTAAGCCCTAGGGCCTAGTTTATACATCATTGTACAAGTTCACAAGAGCTACAAGCTCACAACATGTCAAGATAGTGAGCTTGTGGATCTGCTATTTTTTTTTGCTATTTTTAACAATTTAGCCTATAATGACATGCCCAAAATAGGGATGCCAGGTGGTTAACTGTTGCAGCCCTGTTGGACTTCACGGCCCATTTAAGCTCCTCAATCAATCGTAACTGTTGCACCCCTACAAGGGAGGAATGCTAAACCGACCAACCTGAGTCTGTATGTGAAACGGCTACATAAGGCTCATCTGAGCTGGCAGTGGAGAAGGTTCTGGTCCGCCCAACCCGGAGAGCAGCAAGAGCCTGGAGCCCAGCGGTCATCTGAGGCAAAACCAGCCTGCCACGTCGACACAACACCTGCAGCAAACAAAACATGCCAAAGATTGATAACATGGAACCACAAAATGCTCAGTACAAGGCCATTTATTATAGTCTCTGTCGGGTGGAAACCTGGTCCAAACTGGTTACTTTTCACCTTCACTTAAAAAAAAGATTAAAAAATAACAAAAATAGCTAATCTACAAGCTCAAAATGCGTTGCATGTAGATCGACAGTTTCTTACTTTTGTGCGACACTGTAGTATGACGAAGTAGGGCATTCATTTGCCAATAGCACACAGTTTTCTCTCATACCAATTTAAATGCCACTGCTACACAGTACCTACAATCTCAAAGCTGTTAGGTCAAAAGTTAAGTCACTTACACTACTAGACATCTTCAGGCCTTTCCCCTCTAAACCCGTATCTGTGGAATTGAAGAACAACAAACATATCAGCAGATAGCATTAGAACAGGTTTCCAGAACAGGATATTTAGGATGGCTTCAATGGTTTTCTTTTTCATTTTAAAACACTTCTGGGGTAATTTTAACATTATTGTGATTGATTGCTCCCAAGTTTTTAAGTTACTTGGTTCAATATTTAGATACACCCCCATATAAACCCATTGAACTTCAAACCTATTAGTTTTTTTTCGATTACCTTTTTCTTTTTCCATTTAAAAAACAAACACAAAGGACAATATCAATCACCAGGAACATGTGTTTTAAAATGAACCTAAAATGGTGGTTAACACACAGTTTGAAGTTGAATGGACTTATGTATGAGGGGGCGTGTCTGATCTGATCTAAAGAACAGCAAATATCCAAATATTTAATCAAGCAACTTAATAAATAAAAGCCCAGTGTATTACAATAAAGGTACAGTATGTTATAATGACCTCAGAAGTTTTTTTTTAAATGAAATACACCTTGAAAACACACCGTAAACTATAGTCTAGCCTTCCTTCCTATGATCCTTCTATTTAAACTTTGACACAGCATTTGTTTTATGATGTTTATTATTGTGCTGTACGTTTTATTGCTTTTACTTTATTGCACTGTTTTATTGAGGGTACTAGTATTATTGTTAAGTAATGTTTACATGATTGATTGTTTTACCCTGCAAGGCACCTTGAGGGCTTGTAAGACTTTATTAATTATAATATATTTAGTCTATTATCAATGGTGTAAAAAAAGTAACTAAGTACATTTACTCAAGTAGATCTACTATTTTCAAAAGTTTTAGTACTTTAAGTATAGTTTGCTGCCAATACTTTCGTACTTTTACTGAAGTAACATTTTGAACACAGGCATTTTACTTGTAACAGAGTGTTTTTATATTGTGGTATTGCTACGTTTACTTAAGTAAAATATCTGAGCACTTGTCCACCACTGTCTATTATTATTATTATTATTATTATTATTATTATTATTATTATAATACAGCATTAGATAAGCTGGTTAGGTAAAACACGACTAGATACTAATAGCAACGTGATGCAATCACACTCCAATCTTACATAACATGACTGGGTCAAAAAAAACGGTAGAGGTCATTTTAAAAGCTTCAGCAGTTTGTATCTAAAGCGTGATCTTAATGTCTAATCCGATGTAGTAAAGTAGATAGAATAGCATTATGCTGCTAGTTTAGTTAGCTGTTAGCTCCCTGGTTGTGATCAGCTGGTTCCTGACTGAGCTGGTTTGTTTGTTTTGACACTTCCTCCTCTCCTCTGTGTCTTCACTCAGACAGACATTTCTTTACATTTATCACACGGATGGCGTCGTACGAAGTTACTGACAACACGGAGCTCGATCTTACGTTTGTAGGCGTTGTGAAAAAGTCTAGTATTGCTTTGTTTGATTGCAGATTATAGTGAAAGGAACATAGTGTCCTCTTACCAGAGATCAGCTTCACTTGTGTACGTCTACTTTCACACCACTGTTGCCAGATATTGCGAGAGAAACAAGTAACCACTAACCAGGTCTATGAAAACAAGCCCAAAAGAAGCGACGGGCCACAAGCTCTTGACCTGCTATTTTCAAAATAAGAAAATGATAATCTTGGAGAAAATAAAGAGGTTATTTTGGAACATTTTTGAAACATTTTAACAACACAAATCTTGTATGGGGGGTCCTGGCACACAATATTTTCAGATGAGGGGGGTGGGGGGTGGGTATGTGGACAAATACATTTTAATTTGGGGGTCCTTGCCTTGGAAATGTTTGGGGAAAAATGGTTTAAACAACATTAGGAAAAAGGCTCAAATAAGCAACTACACAAAAAAATCGCAAACCACAGCTACAATAATTATTTACAAGCAACTTCACATAAAAAGAAGCTCAACATCGCGTATAATAAGCGGACATGGCAACCCTGCTCCACACAGCTGTAGTAAGCCAAACACTGACGGCAACCCGCGAGGGACAAACTCACACCACGTACATTTTGCACGTAGCCTTTGAATTGTTGTTGTTGTACTGTCTGTCTAGCCGAGTTAACACTGCTTCACTTCTGTTACCAACACACACACACCTTGTTGTGCTGGTGAACTGCAGATTAGAGTACATTACTTGTTAAATAACGCATTTGACCCGTAAATAAACGAGGAGTGTTTACCACTGAAAACGGTAGCCTATGTATGACCTGTTTTGCCAAAATGTAATGTACCTGCTTTTTGTCACCACGAGGTGGCAGCAAATCTATGCTATGAAAGGTTGAGGCAAGTCTACTCATTGCGATGAATAAAAAAGTGTATTTGACTTAACACTATTACCCTTTTAGTGACTGAATGTAGTGACTGCATTATACTTGATTGGAATCATGTGTAAGTAAATTATTTGATCATATTCCATACTGCATTGTGAACTTGAATAACTAGTTGACCTAGGTGGAGCATGGGACCCTGTCAATGGACTTGGATTGGGGCAGATATGTTCAGCTTCTACCTAAATTTATATCCAAACCCCCCTCCATTTCACTTAACAGCTAGGGTTCCCTGCCCTCCTACAACACTAAGTGTGGACTGACTCCATCCACTTGGGTAGGGCCTTCAACCCCCCAGTTTCTACAGTCATGTGGAAACACTGGAACACCTGTAAAAGACAGGGACTTTAACTGGGAAGAATCACCCAGTGCAGGAAGGAAGGGTGCTGAACATGCTCACTGCTCAGCAGAAAAAAAGGAAAAAGAAAAACACAAAAACAGAATAACATAAAAACTCCCCTGTGGTGAATAATGTCTCATTTATGCTCCATTGTAAGATGGTGTTGCACACCAAAAATAGCAGATCTATAAGCTTGTCGATTGGTTATTATCAGTATGACAAAGTATAAACCAAAGGGACTGGAGAGGGGTTGATCTGACACTAATATAATGTGTCATTTAGCCGTTGGAAGTCACACAAGACAACTAACATCCAGCTGTTCTAAAACACAACTCCATCACAGGCACGATGGCTGACTGTGACTGTCTGACAGACGTCAAGGTTGAGCTGAGAGGATATGATGGAGGAGGGAGAGACTAATTTAACTTCCCTGGGTTTCTCTGCTGGAGGAACAACGTGGTACTTAATGTGAACAGCTGCAATACGGCACCGTGTGTGTGTGTGTGTGTGTGTGTGTGTGTGTGTGTGTGTGTGTGTGTGTGTGTGTGTGTGTGTGTGTGTGTGTTGGGGTGTCTGTGTGTTGGGGTGTCTGTGTGTCTGTGCGTGTGTCTGTGCGTAGTGTGTGGAGCGCCCTGGAGAGCATGGATGTCAGTGAATCTCCCAGTGGGACCACTAACAGCAGCAGCAGCACTCTGCCATTGTAGAGACACCGGTAACACTGCAGGCACTCTGGATGGAGCCCCACTGGGGCACACACATGCACACACACACGCACGCACGCTCAAAGTAGTAGAGTTCTTGACCTCAAGCTGTCTTCACAACCATTATTTGCAGAGCCCCCCAAAAAAGACAATAAACGTCATCAAGATTGTTTGAGACGACATAAAATAAACACCTAGCATGCATTGAGTGAGACTTCAGAATTCAGCTCAAACTATATGATCGATGGGCAAATGTTCCATAACAGTGTATTTATTTATGACAAACAGCACATAGCTGAAAGGTTTTCTCTGGACAATGAAATTGATTTGTTTGGCGAAGGGCCATAGACGACAGCAGAGAGGTTTTCCTGAGTGGAGAGGTGGCCTTGAGCCTCCCAGACAAAGCAATGAGTCAGCCATGGTCTCTTTTTATTGCTGTGCTGTCGAGGTGTTGGAATCAGCACTTTTCAATAGCCATCTAACTCTGAAGCTCCCCGACCCATCCGTGTAAACACAAACACAAGCTCACGCATGGGCGTGCGCGCACACACACGCACACGCACACACGCGCACACACACGCACACACGCGCACACACACACACACACACACACACACACACGCACACACACACACACACACACACACACACACACACACACACACACACACACACACACACACACACACACACACACACACACACACTCACACACACACACACACACACACACACACACACACACACACACTCTCTCTCTGTGTGGTCATTCCTTCTTACGTCTTCTGACAAACTGTCCTCCATAAACTACAAACATTTCACTGGAATGAGATTCTGAAAGCAATAACAGGATCTGTCACTGTGCACAGATGATGAACCATTGAGGCAATCTTAAGCCATATACTTCGTTGTACGACAAATTGCTGATCTACAAACTTGTGTGGCAGAGTCATTACTCCTGACAGCTTGTTTGTTTGTATGTTTTGTTAGCAAGATAATTTGTGGTGGGGATGATCAGTATGCTGCCACAAAGTTTAAGTTTTGGATAGAAAATGTCAACTCACTATCTCACTATCGTGAGACACAGAACAAGAGATGCAAGCCGGGTTTGCATAAGCATTTGCTTCATTTCATATATACTGCATTAGACATACTGGGCAACGTTTCACGTTGTGTGTACCTACCTGCCTGTATTAGGTGTCCACTATGGGCAGAAATTAAAGTGCTTTTGGATTAAAGTGCTCTATAGAGGCCACTCAACATGTGATTCAAATTTGGGGTTGATTGGATCTTGCGTTCATGATATATGGCATGCATCCCCTCTACTTGGACTTCTGGTAAACTCAGCCGTCCCTCTCTAAAGATCCCCAGCTTCGGAGGACTGCCTGGTGTCTGTCCAGAGATCAGGCTGCTGTCCCCCAGCCAGCCTGTGAAGGTCTCGTTCGTTGTTTTCTCAGCTGGCCATTCCTTGTTTTAAATAGAAATAGGCTTTTGAGGTTACAAATACGGCATTGTGTTTTGTTTCCACATTGTAGCGCTCTGCAAGATTCTTTGCTGTTTTGGATCTTGTGGTCGTCTCATATTTTTTGTTGTTTGATTTTGTTATTTGATTAAATCTGACTCATTCATTTAGTATTTTGTTAAAATAAAACACTCAACACATGTATATCTATCCAAGAGGATGGCATGAGTGAGACAAATATTCTCAAAACCACTTCCGTTACGGTCTTTGATGAAAGAAAGACAAAACACTGCAAGGAAACCATTCTCGTCAAGAGGAATTGTCTTGATATTCATGATGAAAGGTATTGGTCCACTGAATAACCAGGCCATATAGCAAATTTAGTTTAGTTTTTTAGTTTAGTTTATTCTTTTTTTAATTCTTTGTGTGAGTTTGGGTGATTTTCTTACCCACAAGCCAATGGGAGCTTTTAGTTCAGCACATTTCATTCCCAGCAGCCCCTCAGCACCATCAGACTTTAAAGACACAGACGTTTAAGCCGACAAAGTGAAACTGCTGATATTTTAGTTTACTCTCGTTTTGTGAGCAAGCAAAAGTTCAGGTGCGCTCGGTAACCTCTGAGCTCTTTGCTACAGAATATTCATCATTCCCCAGTGTGATGTATGACTCAAATTCTGTCCTCTGCATATTATCATAAATGCATGCAAGTTGCCAAAAGAGTTCTCAAACGATGTTTGGCTTCAAACGATATTCCCAAATGTGCTTCGTTCTCCTTTCGTTGTGAGATAAAAACAGCTCACTTTGAATAAAAAATATATACTGTATGTTTGCACATCTATTTCTGACCATCCTGGTGAGAGAAATTGACAGAGGTGCTGAAAATGCAGTCGCTCTGAGCAATGTCTCTCCTCTCCCCAGGTACCTCCTCCTCCAAGATCAGCTCAGTGTTGGGCCAAAATGTGTCCTCAATGACCCCTACTCTGTCCCACATGGGTCTGTGATGCTATTCAACCAGCCTCCTGATGTGTGTGTGTGTGTGTGTGTGTGTGTGTGTGTGTGTGTGTGTGTGTGTGTGTGTGTGTGTGTGTGTGTGTGTGTGTGTGTGTGTGTGTGTGTGTGTGTGTGTGTGTGTGTGTGTGCGCGCACGTGCACGTGTAATCTTGTCCGTGGTCATCGACCTTGAACATGGCCCTCTGCTGCAAGGTGCCTGCAAATAGGTTTACTGTGTGTGTGTGTGTGTGTGTGTGTGTGTGTGTGTGCGTGTGCGTGTGCGTGTGCGTGTGCGTGTGCGTGTGCGTGTGTGTGTGTGTGTGTGTGTGTGTGCGTGTGCGTGTGCGTGCGTGTGCGTGCGTGCGTGTGTGCGTGTGTGTGCATACACGTGCGCACACATGTGTCTGTGTGTCTGTGCGTCTTTGTGCGTGCACACATCAATGCATTTTACCGGGACCCAAGGCGAGAGAGGAAGACGATGACATGCTGTCTGTTTGGATTACTGCAGAGATGCATCCGTTGGTCACAGGAGGGTTGCTCTCCCAAGTGTGTTTACAAAAATATACAACTGACCGAAGTTCTGTCATGTCAAATGCAAGGAATATGAGATAACAAACAACATACACAGATATCTCTGGGGCATTACTAACCTCTGGGGCAGTGCTTCTCAAACTTTTCAATTTCAAACTTTTTAATTCCTAACCCCCAGTTTGGTATATTAATTCACGACCCCCATACATCTGAGAGTTACAGACTGGTAACAGTCCATTTGGTTCCTAACTATCAATCATTTAGCTGGGGACCCCCTGGAACCCTCCCAAGGACCCCTGGGGTCCCTGGACCCCACTTAGAGAACCACTGCTCTCGGGAGTAATGGATAGCATTAACCACATGAATCCTAGCGTTCCATTGTCATAATAGGCCAACATTCGGGGGGAAATTGCAACAAAACTTTGTGAGCTTATATCGGCTTAACAGCTAAGATATTTGGTATAGAGGAAGTGGACAGTAATGTAATGTAATTGGTAGAAAACTGTGAAAATCTAGTTTACGGTGACTGGTAATTCAAAGTTTTTCAAAGTTGTTATTTTCAGGTACTAGAAAGTCGATCATTGTATCTT
>NC_137626.1:23303371-23328371 GCF_963280865.1 Gymnoscopelus braueri | reverse complement strand
CCGGATTTGACTGTGTACAGATATAGTGGCGAGCGCTGACCCGTGAACACGTTACGTGTTTCTCGGCCTTTGCAGGGATTGGCACTCCCGGGTAATGCCATGTGTGCAGCATGGTGGTTAGGTATAGCGAGCCAGACAAGGTGAGAGGGCAGACCTCCCCCAATGAGACGGGGGCACTGATTTGTCGAGCGCTGACCTTATTTGGAGGCTATCTCTGATCCGATCATGTTACCGTCAGCCAACCTGTTCTCCGTGGTAAATTCCCCACAGCTATAGGCCTATATCATGGTGGTACGGGCTGACGGGCACTACTGGACTATTACCAGTTGCCGGAGGGAAATCATTATGATGCTACATTATGTTTTTCGATCCAAGCATTTCTATTCTGACTTATCATGATAAAAAAACTGAATGGAACGCTCACATGAGACGCCTTTTTGAAATCAAGAAATCAAGCATAACGGGATGCTATGATTTTACAGTCGGTTGTCAGCTTGTTGACCTATTGGTGCTGCAATATTCAGTTATATAGTATATGATGATATGATATGAAGATTACATGAGATCACATGAAAGTGTTTAGTGTTCTATTGTATTGTGAATTATGACAATACAATGCAAAACAAAACAAAACAAAACAAAACAAAACAAAACAAAACAAAACAAAACAAAACAAAACAAAACAAAACATATAACAAGACATCAGAATGACAAGACAGTTCAAAACACAAAAACATGGGCACTTTGTACCGTCTTTTCACCTATAATGACATGCCCAAAATAGAGATGGCAGTCTAAAAGTGCTTAATGTGTTTTAAATGAGTCCAATTCTCTAAACGGCTTGTCACGAATAAGGTAGCCAAATAAAGTATAGTCCAAATGGTATCAGTATGTGGGAAAAGTGGTCAGATTTAAAAAATAAGACTGGTTAATGCACAACATCTTTCACTTAATACAAATGTCAGGGCTGCTCCAAGTTTTCTAGAGCCCCAGGCAACATTTAAATCTGAAATGTTGACGTGGGAGGGCTGTGTAACTGTGTGTGTGTGTGTGTGTGTGTGTGTGTGTGTGTGTGTGTGTGTGTGTGTGTGTGTGTGTGTGTGTGTGTGTGTGTGTGTGTGTGTGTGTGTGTGTGTGTGTGTGTGTGTGTGTGTGTGTGTGTGTGTATGTGTTGTGAGGCTGCATTATTGATTGACCAAAGACGTCAAACTGTCCACCCTGAATACATATGACCTCATAAACAACATTCAAAAGAGAAATTGAAAATCCAACTTGGTTGTTCGATCTGCAAGCTCACAAAGCGTCAGAATGTGTTGTGAGAATCTTTCGCTTATAATGACCTAAATTAGGGATGCCAGATTCAAAGTGGTGAAAGTCAGAATCGACAATCGCAAGAATCTAAGCAGACCGGTCTATAGCTGTCTTCAAACATGGATGGAAAAGGCAATTGGGTGGAAATTAAATGGCACGTTCAAGGATCACGGTTTCTTTATTGTTACATCTTGCATCGGTTACATAACAGTAAAAAGCTGCTGTGTGCCAAGTAACAAACATGTATCTGTGCCTGTGACGTGTCCTTTGGCATTTTTAACTCACAGACTGCCTGTGACCCCAGAATGTGATGTCACAGGGTCAAATCCCTCTCTGGGATGAGGTCTTTTTGTTGGCCATCCTGGAGGCTACTGCCATCATGGGTTCCCACCACAGATTTCCAATAGAAGTATTGCATTGGATTTGGATCAATTATCCAATACTCGGCTGTGCGACGAATAGTGGAAATAGCCGACCTACACGTTGTGAGCTTGATCAGCTATTTTTGCTGAATGTTCGCCCCCAGAATATGGCACGCTAGGGTTCATATGGTTGAATAATCCTGAAGCAGGAGCCATCCTCGCTGCCACTTCTCTCATTCGGTCCACTTGTCCCACTGGATTAAGATCATTGATCTGCCCAGGGCACTTTGGGGTCAAAAATCGGCTGTTGGTTCAATCAATTTTGGCCACCTTCCCATGGTCTATCTGCCTGTCAATACTTGCTTTATCATCCCCCACAGCCACAGCTCAGCATGTAACCCCTCAGTCTACCATCAATAATGCCCCAGGAGGGCAGGAAGGTGGAATGCATCAACACTAAAAGAAAAGAACCTGGGGGCAGGGCCTAAATCAGACATAAAGGGGTTGAAAAAACAATGCCTCTGGATCAGTGGTTCCCAAATGATGTACAGAGGCGGACACATACAGGTATGCCTTGGGATTTTGTGACAACCACATATTATAATTGGAATATATACTTTTCAATTTTTCAATTTACTAGAATTTGCCTCTGTAACGGGAAAGGATTGCAAAAAGGTGATGAAGGAGCTTTATGACTTTCAAAGATCAAAAAGGTAGCAAAAAACACATCTCTAACGTGGGACCAGTGTGTTTACCAGTTAACAGGTACTGGGTATGTTATTTAGACACATGCTAGGTTTGATGTCTACTTGTTATCCTATATTACTTTGTAGGGCATACTTGTCTTAGCACTCTAATTTCTCAACCACTTACCTGGTTGGGTTCATGGTGCTTACTCTAACCTGGCACTTTGGAAGTTGCTCTGCATAAGAACGTAAATGCTTAAATTGTAAGAATTGTGGGGCCTAAGTAGCTATATTAATTGAAAAGCTGAACCCAGGCCAGCTGTCTCTTCACCAGACTAGCATGGAAAGTCTGATTAGGAAAGGTGAATGGGTAAAATAACAACAGCAGACATTTATTTCAGGATTCAAACAAGTTACTTTACACCAATGCCTTACTGTAGTTCTGTTTGTGTTACTTGTTTGTGTCGCCTGCCTCCCTCTATAATTACTGATTGGTTATCTGAATGATTATGTCTTTTCTGTTTTTACAAGTAATGTTGGGTTTTATTTTGATAAATGTTAATTATTAGTAGCCTATATTGTACCTGTATTGTATCCTATATTGTATCTGTACCTGATTGTTTTTTAGATTGGTGTGACTGTACATTAGAGGAGCTTCCTGTGGACAGGTGTTGAAAATTAGCCCTTGTGATACACTGTAAGCAAAACTTCTGGTTCGTCCAATGTATTTGTGTTGTCCACATCAAATAAATAAATCATAATCATAATCACCAGTGACGACACCAGCGTCATTGAGGTGTCCTTGTGAGACACCTTAAGCCTCAAAAGTGGAGCTGGTTATCGTTCAACCACAGACGAGTGGGGTTTGTATTGCGGTGTAACTGTGAGGTTGAGAAAAGCAAGCTTGTTGCTGTAAACAACCATATGTGTTCGGCATGTACCGTATTGAAAAACATGATTAATACTGGAATACAAACTGTATGACTAAAGCTGTCGCTGCATGGTCCTCCTCCATCTTTCCCCCTGTTCTCGTCCCCCCCACTCCCCTTCTCCAGGAGCTGGCCCCTGTCAGATTGGGGCCACAGCGCACAGGGTGAGGCCAGATGAGGGATGTAAATAGATTTTGACAGCGCATTACGGAGCCTCTCGGCTGGACTGGTGGTGACAGACTGCTGGCTGCCAGTGTTGGGCGTTTTGAAAGGAAACTGAAGGGCACATAACACACAGAGAGATGGTTGAACATAAAACGGAACATAAACAACAAAAAACGTGATGCTCCATGCCTTGCACGATTCAAGAACACCGATGGCGTCGCCATACAAAGTCACGAGTTTTCCTTCCATGCCGGCACTGTTTGTGTAAGAGTAGCTCTGTCATATTTGTGTACACCCTCAAAGATACGGCAGCTGATCAATCAGCACATGTTTATGCAAAATTAGGCTGTGTATGTGATATATATACATACATACAGTATGATGTAATTGTAATACCAGTATATATTGCATTATTACACAGCTTGGTAGAATGCTCAATGCTGATTCTGGTCAATTTATTTCTCAATAATAGACTCATTCGGCAACTGACGCATTTGGCAACTGCAGAATCTAATGGACTTTTTATTTATTTATTAATAACATAGTTTTTGTTAACATTAGTCTTTGTTAAGTAGCCGTGTAATGAAATGTGAGGTATTGAGAAATCTGTTGAGTTTTATTTCTCAATAATGACTGCCTCGCTGTTCATTATCCCATATACTGTACATGACATAACTAACTAATTGATATTATATATTGCAGAACCCCTTGACTTCTTACGAAACATCTGTGTATGTTTCTACACTGTGCTGAAAAGTCCCTCTGTTGGTTATATTAAATCAATAGACAATAAAGCGCCGTCGGCAGAGAAGAAATCTCTTGTGTCTGAAAACAATTATTCGACGAAGGTTGCAGCAGCTAAAGACTTGATAAAAATTCTTGGAGCTTTTCACCATTCTGAGGAACCCAATTATTGTCTGGTTCTCTGAAGGAGCCTTGCAACATTGTATGGCTAATTGCTTCCATAGAAAGTGTTTCTCTGTGTGCCAAAGTTTCATTTGCTCACGCGAGCTCTGGCCGAGCCAGGTTTCACACACATGAAAGACCCTGTTTTAGGGAAACTCACTACACAGAAAAGCAGCACACTTCTATTTAGTGTACACACATACACGCACACATACACACACACACACACACACACACACACACACCAGCCAGCAGGGTCAAGGATGAGAGTGACTGTGGAGACAGAGAGCAATATTGAAAGCCGCTCGATATAGACTCTAGAAAACAAGCACAGCGGAAGGATGGAGACACACACACACACACACACACACACACACACACACACACACACACACACACACACACACACACACACACACACACACACACACACACACACACACACACACACACACACACACACACACACACACACACACACACACACACACACAGAGAGAGAGATAGAGAGAGAGACAGGGAGGAGTGAGAGAGAGATTCTGATGAAAGAGTAATTCAAAGGCAGCTATCAGAGGCAGTAGCAGGATTGGTTTTGACAAGGAACTGATGGCATCAACAGAGACGCCCCCCCCCCCCTTCCCATCTCTATCAAAAGCCCTGTCAGCAGATCTGTGAATTTTACCCATTAAGTGGACATAACATCCCAGTGCACTCACACTCACACACCCAACAGCCTGATTTGTGTTTTTGGTTGCATTGAGTCTTTTTAAGAGAACACGTTTTCATTTCTCATTACTGTAGCTATGGCAATACTGGAGCCACTGTGAAATATTTTTATGCCTCTGTCGGTACACAGCCATGCCCGGGGCCATTATGTTTTCAGGTTGTCCGTCCGTCCGTCCGTCCGTCCGTCCGTCCGTCCGTCCGTCCGTCCGTACATACATATGTAGGCTATAAGTCTATCCTTTCGTCCCAATCTTGTGAACGCAATATCTCAGGAACTAACTGCTTATAAGTAGGGGGTCAAATGTCAATGTGTAGGTCATCGGTAGACAGTGTACTGCTCCGAATCGTATTTATGCTGTTTATGTATATAGTTGTGTTATGTTACATATGTTTTTTTTTAATTATACCCCCCCATGGCCTGTGCCCAAGGACCACAGATGAAAATGGGTTTGTACTGTAGATATATCTGCTGCATTACAGTACATGTATTGTGCCTTGTCAAATATACAAATTAAGAAGAAAATAAATACCACAGGCGTGACATTTTCAGTCATTGGCCAGTCCTACAGTAGACAAAAGAGTGAAGACATCCACACAGACAAAAGCATCATTAAAGACCTGCAGGATTAACAACGGGGGCACCTCATTATGTTTGCATCCCCTCCCCCCTTTCCTATCCCACCTTACACACACAACATCGTACAATGATTGATGATGAGACTGAATCACATTGTTAGTGTTAAAGCAAAGATATCTCACTGCGTGAAGTCTTGCATGCAACCACCAACCAAATTACAATGATATGTAGGCCAGGGGCCTTCAATATTTTTCAGCCTCTTGCTGAGAGAGAGATGAAGCAGGGACCCCCACTACATATTGTATAAAATTGTGTTGCAGATCAAACTGTTCCATAGACTTGTTTGTTGCATTCATGTTAACGTGTATTTTCAGACATTTAACCACTTAAAACCGTCATTACCTAGTAAACCGTTCACACGGTACTTGGTCTGCTCTTTTTTCCTTTTACACCAAACCTCTTTGCCGAAAATAGCCGATCTTCAAGGTCACAACGCCGCGTGAGGCATTGTTGGCTTGTAGATCGGCTATTTTTGGCTAAAGTTCTCCTCAGAATAGGGATGCTATAGGGTTCAAGTGTTTAATGTAAAAAAAAAAAAAAGATCCGATCGCACAAAGATTTGGCGGCCCCCCTGTAGTAACTCTGAGGACCCCCTACGGGTCCCGGACCCCCTGTTGAAGACCCCTGAGGCTATGCAGGCAGTATTTGGACAAGAAAAGCAGCTCTCAAGAGTTTGTATAAAGGATCAAAGGTACTGTGAGCAAGACGATGCATGCAAATAAGATCTCCTAAACTCCAGACACAATGATATTATAACAACTGTGCAGGTCTCTTCACCACCGCTTTGCTGAGCTTGAGAAGTTGCGAGACGGGTCACATGATGAAACTAAAATGTTGCGTGAAGGATGCATTTCTTCAGCTGTTCCGCCATGTGACCTTGTCTGTCATAGGTCCTGTCATGATGTCAAACCAAGGCCATGCCATGCCATGCCATGCCATGCCATGCCATGCCATGCCATGCAATACCTCATGATAGTCCTTGTTTATGTTACTAACACAAAACGAGAGAGAGATCTTGACCACAGTTCACAAAGATGTTATACACGTCCGTATTTCCACTGGTCCCGGACAAAATAAGTTACAAGATCTTAGGAAACAAAAGTCCACACAGCAGCTTACTCCTCCACCATCTTTACTGCAGTAAGCTGTTTTGTGGACTTTTGTTTCCTGAGATCTTGACCACATTCTGAGACGGCTAACGCGAAATGAAGAACAGAAAGCAATCACATTCACGTTAGTATGCAGTGCCATGCTGTCTACATTAATAATATAAACTCTATCAGAAATTGCAGGACATAATGGATGCATGGATTTAGCTTTATACATCATTTCGTCAGAACTGCCTCTCTCCTAAGGAGGCTGACCACTTAAACACAAAGATTTTCTAAATGATTTAGAAAACAGAAGATCTATAAGCTCAATACGTTTTGATTTTCTTCTTCTTCTTTTTTTGGCCTATAGGCCTAATGTCATTCCACAAATTGGAATGCCAGCGTTAAAGTGGTTAATGGGGTTAGTCAGGGTTCATGGGTGATGAACATTCCGTTCCATTAGTGACTCACTTCATTCTAATACTTAACATAATCATTTAGCATGCATAGCATAACCATGTTTGGGTTGCGGACCCATTTTTATGGGTCATGAGTAAATAGCTCTCTTATTTATTTATTCATTCATTCATAATGAAATGAAACTTTGACTGTTATTTATTATAAATATAGCCTTAAAAAATGAAAAAATAAAAAGCAAAACAGTGAATTATGACACAAAATACATTATTATTATCCAAATGTATTGTTTCATTGCACTGAATATCGACCGATACTGTGCAAACGATACAAGACCTTTTTTTAACTTTTGGCATTAGCCCCAAACTCTGTGTGTGTGTGTGTGTGTGTGTGTGTGTGTGTGTGTGTGTGTGTGTGTGTGTGTGTGTGTGTGTGTGTGTGTGTGTGTGTGTGTGTGTGTGTGTGTTGCGCGCGCCTCCCACTCCTATTTATTATAAATATAGCCTTAAAAAATGAAAAAATAAAAAGCAAAACAGTGAATTATGACACAAAATACATTATTATTATCGCGTGATCGGGCATCAGTAAACGTTCGTGAGATTTTCCGTCAGACGCCGGCGCCCAATAGGAGACCATTTGTAGGATTTGTGTACCATGTCGCCTCTAGTGGCTCCAATCGGGATGGCGTATCTTCATAAATTAACCATCTACAAGCCAAGCATTCTCTGGCTAATGTCTTCCCATAGCCCAAGGGGATGGGACCGTCTGAGTGGTTCAGAAACATACAGGCTACCGTCTTAGACTGAAACTTCAACATAAAATGACCGAAAATGCCATTTCACCCGGAAAAGAAAAAAGGTAGTGGAAATAGCTGATCTACATACAGTACAAGCTCACAACGTGTCTATCGTTTGGGTCCTGCGGAGACATCAAAATGACTCTTCTGGGTCTCGAGCGAGGAAAAAGAAAAAAACCCTGGGAACTCCTGCTCTAGACTTCGTCAACTGGACCCACAACGTGGGCTTGTGTAGATCTGCAATTTTTGGGGGGATGCTGGGTACAAGTGGTCAGTTGCCCGCGGCCGTACTGTAGTTTGTTTCTCTCAGCATTCCTGCCCTCCTCAGGGCCTTGTCCACATTGGGTACGAGCTTCTCGTGAAAACGCCACAGCTCCATGTTCACATGCATCCTCTCTTTGATCAGGCACTTCGGGTCGTGAGCGGGCGATCCGGGAAACATACGAGATACGGCAACTCCGGACGTGAACTTGTCGATAGGCCACGGGACGACCTCCAAGCAACCCTCCTGGGCGTAGCCGCGCAGCAAAGCGGTCGAGATCCGGACCACAGCCGGTGTCGTACATCTCCAGGGATTGTGCGAACTGAAGCGCGTTGTTGTAGTCGCCGTACAGGGCGGGGAGACAGACTGTCAAGACTGTTCACGTATCGGCAGATTTCAATTGAGTGATATATAGCGCCACCCTTTAGCCAATGGTTGAGAGTTTCATTTCTTTTAATTTTGGCTCTGCCATTCTGCTTCCGTTTAGAAAAAAACGACTGCACGGTTGTGCCCGAAGCGGCGGCCGCAGAATAACAATAATAAAACTAACAAATAGAATAGGGTGCCTACGCACTACGTGCTTGGCCCAGTAATAATAATAACAACAACAACAACTATTATTATTATTAGCCACTGCGTAACAGCTAAACATTTAGATAATATAGTCAATTGATACCACCACAACTCACTCTGAACAGGGGAAACCTATTCCTTCCAAAAAATGTCCTCTTATCAACGTTTCACAGATACTGGCGGGTGTTAGCTTGCATAGATATCATTTTCAGCTTCCTGGGGGAATAATGCTACCATTCATTTAATGGCTCCCTCTGTGTGACATTCTCCAAACAAAGGAATCAGAGAGAAAGGAAAACACAACTCAGATTTCAGTCAATCGGGTGATGGCCAGGAGACAATCAATACTGAACAAGGCTTTTCCATTTCCTTATTCACCGACACGGAACCAGAGATGGACTGAGAATGTAAAGTTCCATAACAACTGTGAGTTCTGCCTTCAGCATCTCTGCTTGGTTTGTATGTGCGTGCATGCGTGCGTGCGTGTGTACTGTGTGCGTGCGTGTGTGTGTCATTGACAGTAAAAAATAACTGTAAAATACATTCCTATCAGTCAGCTGATATTATCAGCTATAATAGCCTATCACACATACAGTATTAGATTTGGCCTACTGTATGCATATCACTGTATGTTGGCCGAAATGCACCAATAGGAAAACTTTTTTTTACTAAACATGTTTACATTTTATTTAAATTCCCTGTGAAATGTATTGTTTCATTGCACTGAATATCGACCGATACTGTGCAAACGATACAAGACCTTTTTTTAACTTTTGGCATTAGCCCCAAACTCTGTGTGTGTGTGTGTGTGTGTGTGTGTGTGTGTGTGTGTGTGTGTGTGTGTGTGTGTGTGTGTGTGTGTGTGTGTGTGTGTGTGTGTGTGTGTGTGTGTGTGTGTGTTGCGCGCGCCTCCCCATGAGGATATAAATACAAACATAGGTGTGTGTGTGTGTGTGTGTGTGTGGGGGGGGGGGCTGGCTGACTGTGTGAGTGCATGCCATGAAAACATAATTCAAAGGCATCCCATTCTCTTACGGATCCAACAAGCGGCTCCCTGTGAAAACACTGCTTGTGACAGCCGGCTCTACTGCATGGCCAATGTACTGTGCAGTGACACTGTGTCCCCTCGCATCAACACGAACACACACAGGGACCCTGGATCCCGCTCTATGGGGGGTGGTCTGGTCGGGTGCGTTTGGGGAGATATAAAACAAATCTGGCACCACATCTGGTGCCTCTGCACAGTCTGCAGCCACACAGTCACTCTTGAAATGGGTCGCACAGTGACGGCTGGCAGGGATTCCAAAGCCTGAGTTATACGTACTGTAGTTGCACGTGGGTGTTGCGCACTGAAAATAGCCGATCTACAAGTGTAGAAGTAGATGGCACAAGTGGATATTAATGACAAAGGAGTGTGTGTGTGGGGGGGGCTCTCAGTAGGCTGAATGATCAGCCTTAATCATTCTCACCAAGTTTTGTAAAAATCTACCCATCTGTGTCCAAGTCTTTTTTTTTCACATGTACGCGCACACGCACACAAATAGAGACTGCTTTTATCTCCAGTGAGAGAAATTCAGATGTAAATGGGTTCAGCTCAGGAGAAATCAACAACCACACACTGAAGGAGCCACAGAAGAAGCAAACACTGAATAACAATTACTCTCTCAAATGAACTGAGACTGTCTCTGAGTGCGACAAGATGACAAAACGGATTTAGCTGATTCATCCCCATGATTTTGACACACACACACACACACACACACACACACACACACACACACACACACACACACACACACACTAAAAGATGACTGCCAAATCTGCTCTGGCTTGTAGAACACAGTCAATTGTGTTTCATGGTACGATTACGAATAATAATAATTTAAAATTCTAATGATATTCATGTTCACTTCCCCCAATGATCAAAAATACATGTGGCATTGAAACCAACAAAGCCTCAGTTTGTACACGCATCAAATGTAATTAAACATACTCTCTTTGGCACAAATGAAAAAATGATTTATTCATATGTGACATTCTGGATAAACATACAGTAGAGACAAAGAAACAAACAGTGAAAGAACAACATTTGTCCAAACGAACTTCGGTGGTTTGATGTAGATGTGATGACATCATGTCACTGGTCCTCAACTCGCTGATAAAACTGTCCTTTCTGTGACCCCGTCTAAACACTTCCTGACCCATTCCTGGAACCCAGCCTAGTGGGCTGGCTTCCAGGTTGACAGACACACAAAGTCAGGTCAGGACAGAAACATTTTGGATCATAAAAAAGACCATCTAGACCAGAGCAAAAACTAATCGCATTGACCTGCAGTTGCTTCCTTGTGCTTACGTTCCATATCTTATCTCAGTGAATTTCCAACTGAACTTTAGTTCTTTTCCCATGGCTCTTCTTTACTGTGGGACCCGCTGGGCCGATAATGATTTTGTGATTTAAAGCCCTGATCTCTTTTCGTGTGCTGGCAGGCACAGCTCGGCTTATCGCTTATGGGACAAGGAGACAATGCACTTCCTCTGATCCATTGTGGATTGCTGTACAGGAGTCGAATCTGTAGCCAGAACAGATGAGTCAGGAAATGAAATACTCAATTACTCCTCTAATGTTTTCTTTCTTTTTGTAGGCCAGGGAATGGGTGTGTGAGTGACACGTTGAGGATGGAACAGTACCAGTGCCCGCAGCAACGCGTGGCAGGGTATTGTGATCGGCCATGTCTCTTTGTGTGTTTGCTTGATAGCAAGATAACTTGAGAACGGATGGGTGGATTTTCATGAAACTTGGAGTGAATGATCAGGAGACTGCCCCAAAGGAATTGTTATGTTTTGGGTCAAAAAGGGGTCAAGGTTGCAAACAAGAGACATGGAACAAGAGATGATGGTGCCGGCAGGGTTGGCACCCCCAGGGACATTTATTTAATTACATCCAACAAGGAGGTAATGATTTTGCCCCCGTCTGTCTGTCTGACTGAGAACATTTTATATGTATTATACTGTGTTAAGTCACGTTGCATCGCATCCAGGTAGCTGTGTGGAAAAAAACCTGGCTTCTGAGTGCATGATGGAGGAGTAGTAGAAATTTAAGATGCATAATTTACAGTACATTATTGTAATCTAGATTAGGTATTACGAAGCGTTTCCCTCTGTTTGTAATGGAAAATGGCCAGACGGTATTGTGTTTCATAATTATATTGTGTGCCATAACCATTGTCACAATGAATCCCTGGATACAAGAACTCTGAGAGGGCAAAGGATCAAGATTAGATAGCCACCCTAGAAGCAACAGATCGTCCTACCGGAACGCCCTCATTCCCTAACATTGACCACACCCAACCTAAACAAATGGGAAAGGGACGTTCACTTTCATATTAATATGTTTGGGGTCATTTTAACATCTACACACACACACACACACACACACACACACACACACACACACACACACACACACACACACACACACACACACACACACACACACACACACACACACACACACACACACACACAGCGAGAGAGCGAGGTCAAAACACAAGTCTGAAGTTTCAAAACAAGGTAAAGCCTCAAAGATAGACCCCCACTGGACTCTGTATGGGTTTGAGGAGCGCGAGGCCCTGTGAATTTTTGGCAGAGACAAAGGTACTGTATAAGCTTTTATACGCCCAGGGGCCCTCACTCTGTCTTACGTAGTCTGGATTACTTTGCCCTGGCCTGCGGTAAGAGAAACAGAAAACAAACAGCTCTCGTGACTCTTGGCCGATCTGCATGCAAGAGATAGGCAGCTCGCTTTCATGAAACCGCTTCCCCCATCTGAATCACAACAATTCACCCTTTTACTGCCGAAAACAACAAAAGCCCACCGCCGGTTACTTGTGCGTCTGTTTGGATGGAAAGGCTGTGGGTGAACTCCCATGATTGGTTTCAGATGCAGTGAGTTACATAAGAGCTGCTATAGAACTTGTTCTTCCATGAAGGACAGATAACAAAACAGCACTAGAAAGATACCCAATGTTAGTCTGTTACTGTGTGTGTTGGCGATGGGGGGCTGCTTGGTACTACTTTTGTTGAGTGTCAATACATTACATCTTGAAATAAGCCAGTTGTCTTAACATCCATTCTTAAATTAATCAGATCAGACCCATGACAATGTCTTATTTAACACTTTGGTCCAAAAAGACTTGTAGGTGTGGATGCTCATTAGCACAGCACTACTCTGCCCACACAAGAGAACATGGTACTCTTCTGGTTGACTCACTGAGGCATTAAGCAGGTGTTATGATCCAAACCCCACCTTACATGAAGTGCAACAGATGAATATGTTGAACTCCCGAATGTGTAACAAATCGCGCAAAGATGAGTGCAAAGATCAAAGCAACAGAGGGGAAAAGGAAACTGTTTGAACACGTGTTGAAAATGACTATATATTACAGAAATGAAAACAAACATGGAAAAGTTATGTCTCTTATTAAATCATGATCGTGACATAACATGCTGAAGCCTAATATTTTTCCTGGCCAAGATGGAGGTTCCCCATTGTTTTTCCATGCGGGAGACAGGGTTCAAACACAGGTAGATACATACCGTATATTGTATGTTACATAACAGCTACAGTACATACCAACTATAGAGAACGTTGTCGGAGTGCACAGCTGTTCTTTTACAATGGTTATGTCCTGAGGGAGTCATTAGTAAAGCTCACACTAACACTTCCGTGTAGAATCAATCAATATGACAAAATCGCTTCAGAGATGTTCACAAACAAGTCATGTAAAAACATAAGACAACAGCAAGAGAGAGAAAAATGAAAGAAGAATTGAAACTGCGGACTTGCTGTCAGGCATTTTATACTTAGCCGCAAGACTTGCAAAAATACTATAGTTTATTTTTTAGTTTAAGATTTTAGTTTAAGCTCATAACGTGTCGCGTTATGAGCTTAATATACTGGCTATTTTACCAAATGATTATTTATTTATTTGTATATAATTCTTTAAAAAAAAATTCATAATCGATTAAATTAATTCGTTTGATTAACTGATTAACTGTGTGTGCGCGTGCGTGCGTGCGTGTTGACGTGCTAAAGTCACGGAAGTCCTATTTGTCACCAGGACACGCATCTTTAATCCAGAGCCAGCTGCGCTTTAATAAGTTATGGCCTTGGAGTTGGATAAACAAAAATATGTTTAATATTTTTGATACTTCAAAGCTTGTTTGTTGTTTGTTGACAGGTGGGGTTTGTCACACAAATAATTTGTGAGCCAAGTTCTGACTTTGAATTCGGGTTTGATTTAATTAGATTCCAAATGCATCTTGGTATTCTGTGACTGTCAACGTATCTGAACTGATGAAACAGTGACACGATCCATCTGGTTCTCCCAGCAAATGAATACCAACACATCAAACTCAGTATACATTTCAACCCACATTTGAATATTACACTCTGAAAGCGAACGACCATCTGGAAGTGCAAAACCCTTTCATAAACATTCTTTCATAGCTCTGTCTTAAAATATGGTCATAAACTGTCTGAAATAGTCCAAATATAAAAGCAGTTTCCACTTACTGTCTGGCACACAAATGTGGGTGTTTTGCTATTACTGGTACAGACCATGTCTAAGCTGCTAGAGACCCAGATTTATATGCAGTCTGTTTTACAAAAGCTGTACTGTGGAAATTTAAAGTCTGCTGAAATGTATCCTAATGGTTAAGCATTTTGGCTCCTCCACACTCATGTTACACCCTTTGGACATGATGAACGGTGTACTGTACGTGGAAAGGCCTCCATACAAAGCAGTGCTGGGGTGTGCTTGTGTGAACGTGTGTACAGTATGCATATGTTTGTGCAAGTGCACATGCATATGTGTGCATGTGTAATTGCTTAAGCTACATGTTGTGTGTGTGTGGGGGTAAGTGTTTGTCACACAATGCAAAGAACAGAAATGAAAATTCTCGGGGGCGATTCCGAAGTTTAAAATAACAATTTGGCCGATAGCCGATACAAATATTTGTTGTACAGAGACTATATATTTTTTCACCTCTGTCCGTTCGTGTGTGGGTCTGTGTGTGTGTGTGTGTGTGTGTGTGTGTGTGTGTGTGTGTGTGTGTGTGTGTGTGTGTGTGTGTGTGTGTGTGTGTGTCCGTCTGTGATCAGCTAATCTCCGCTACCGTTGGACCAGTTGGCGTGAAACTTTGCATTCACACTCCCTGGAGGCAAAGGAAGAACCAGTCATAGCGCCACCAGGAGGCCAAAAATAAATAAATAAAATGTATTACTAATACAGATTGTATCCAAACCTCATGCAAATTGGTGCACATTATCTCTATAGTCAAGTGATCAGAACGTATTCAGTTTCATATTCCATCCTCTATTATATTCCAGATTGGATCCAAAGTTTGCAGGACTGGCTCGTTTGGAACAAAATGCCTCAAATCATAAACGCAGCGTCCGATTGCAGTGAAACTTTGCACGCACAGTCCCACTAGGCCAAGGAAGAAATGCTACCCTAAATGTTTTCAAATCGGCCTCATGGAGGCGCTATAACAGCCTTTTTGCCTATAACACTTGAACTGTAGGTCATACAATTAAAAATACTTCATCCCCTGGATTCCTTGAATACGATTCCTTACTCTCCATATGGGCCCGAGCCATTTGTGCCAAACAAAATGTTCTGCCATTTTGCGTTTTCTTCAAAACACACTTTTTGCTATACCACTCAATCACACAAATCGGTACACATTATGTCTAGGGTCATGTGATCAAGATATAGTTTGTTTTCTCAGATACCATTCCAATTGGCTATGACTGACTTCCAAAGTTTGCGGCCCCTGGGAAGGCAACCCAGCCTGTGGTCCGAGGAGCACACTTTTCTAGTTTATTTAGTTTTTGTTGTTTCCCCTGTGTAATTGTTCAGGATCTGCAGCTTGATTGGCTGCAGATAACAAACACATAACAGATAACAACACAGCAACGCAAATTGTTGTTTCACAACAGCAGTTAAACTTCGGCTACTGTCATCGGCTACTGTCATCCTATTTGCCGATGGCGGTCAATGAGGAGAATATCGTCCGATACCGATTTATGACCGATACATTAGATTAGATCATAGATTAGATATATAGATTGGTTGACAACACACACACACACACACACACACACACACACACACACACACACACACACACACACACACACACACACACACGCACACATGCTTATGGCATATCAACTGTTCGGTGAAATGTTCCACTGAAATGTTCAGTTCACCCATATGACACACACACACACACACACACACACACACACACACACACACACACACACACACACACACACACACACACACACACACACACACACACACACACACACACACACACACACACACACAAGCACGCACATGTTGTTTTCAACATTTTCTCCCAAACATCTTTTCCTCCATCACATTTTTTAACAATGTATAAGTAGCCTACATAACTTAAGAACTCATCAGCCAGTTTGTCTGTCTCTAAATGATGTTCTAGTTCAGTAACTTTAAAGACAAGTCTGACTGTAATCAGTGCCAGACTCTCCCTCTACATTACTTCTATTGACGTACACCATTAAGCCTAAGCCCGATTTATACTTCCTCATACAACAGTGTCTAATGCTGAAAATACCCGCTGTACAAGCTCACACCGCGTTGTTGTGAGCATTAATCGACAGAACATAAATCGGGCATTAGCTTCCTATCCCAAAGAGACAGCATGTAGGAAGCCGGTCGAACAGAGAGAGAAGATAATACTTTGTTTCAGACCTGGAGAGAGATCAAAGCACATTGGCTGACAAGGAACCTTCTTAAGGAAGTTGGTGGTGGGGAGCTGATGACTGTGCACATTAGCGGACACCGCACCACACCTGGCTGCCGTATTAATACTTGTTCTCGAAGGAAATGTTCAGTTCACCCTCCTCCCCAAGTGGAGGCGCTGCCAACCTGGAGCACAGGCAGATTAAGGCCCAGGCAGTTTCACAACGTGTATTCACCATAGAGTTAAAAATAATAGAGAGGGCACCCGAAATCTCCTCTCATCCACTTGCATTGAGTTGCTCACCCAGCGCATGGGCCTAAATCACCCCTTCTTCCGGGTTGGAAATTTGGTGGGCGCGGCCTATTTAGGGCCTCAGTGCGTCACAGAGGTGACGCATTTTGCGTCACAGAAGCGCGCAGCCCCGTGCGCAAGCACGTGCGCACGCTCGTGAGTCGAGCCCATTGGTCGAAACCGTTTTCGCTCGTTCATGTTGAGGCCCCAGGCCTGCAGTACCATGAATGGCCAGCATGTCCATATGGCTTCAATGAAACCACTGGGTTCTGGGGGCTTGGTATTCACCCATAGACATATAAAGGTAGACGCCTCCTCTGGCTCTGAAGCGTCTGTATGGCGGGTGCGCTTCCGCTTCCCAAGCTTCCTTGGGGGTCAGCTGGAAATTTCCGCTTGCGTCACAGAAGGGGGCGTTCAGTAGGCCAATGAGAGGCAGGTGGGGGCGGGACAACTAGATTCTGACAAGTCCTGGAAAAGACGCGCTGTGATTGGCCAGTGCCCATTCCCCCCATTTCCGGGGGGGACGGGCACTGGCCAATCACAGCGCGTATGGCGGCCACCATACGAAACAGGTCACTCCAACGAACTGCAGAGGCCAATGAGGTATCTAGGTTTCTATATCTATGTATTCACCTGTTTCCTAGGCTGTGTGTTTTCCACTTCCTGTCGATTTCATTGGATATCATTGGTCATCTGACCAGTTTCATTGGATTTCATTGGATCAAATCGACAGGAAGTGGAAAACACACAGCCTAGGAAACAGGTGAATACTTTTGTTGAACAAAGAATAGAGAAAATAGAAACTTTTGCTATTTTCTGGATTTAAAAAAAGAAAGTAATTTCAGGATGTGAGGCCGCAACCAGAAGTTATGGCTATTTGGCGGTCCTTGACATGAAACTGTTTTGGAACCCCTGATCTACAGCATTTAAAATTTGCACACAGTACTTGACAGTAAATAAAGACTACACTGAGTCGACAACTTATTTCTGCTCCCGATGTGAAATGTAAATGTGAATGATTCGATATTGAGCAACTGCATGGCCTATTTTTCACCCTAAATATTCTCAGAAGCTATTTTGTGATAACACAGTCTTCTGGGGCAGCAGGGCCGTGAAAATGCCTGGGTCGTATATCTGCTGGAGCTTCAGTTCTGAAGCCTTCTCCTTCTCAGTTCACCTCACACTGAACTCCACCACCTCGTAAAAAATGCATCGCTTCTGCTCCCAC
Source organism: Gymnoscopelus braueri (assembly GCF_963280865.1). Classification (NCBI taxonomy): domain Eukaryota; kingdom Metazoa; phylum Chordata; class Actinopteri; order Myctophiformes; family Myctophidae; genus Gymnoscopelus; species Gymnoscopelus braueri. The sequence goes on along the minus strand of NC_137626.1, from coordinate 23,310,194 downwards.
ATGATGTATAGAAGTGTATGGCAAAAAACTGACCAGTCACTTATCATTATTACTGTTTTTCTTCTCTCTGTACATCTTAGACTTAAATCCTAGGCTGAATACATTGTGCAAGCTAGCAGTTATTCAGTACAGTCTGGAGCAGTCGGAACTCCCACATAACATCAGGTGGGAACTGGCGGCCATGACTACTAATAGCACAGGGATAAAAACAGTCCACCTGTACCCGCACCAAATTAGCACCTTTTTATTGTTGTTTTGTGATCAATAATGAGACCCAGTTGGAGTCGGATGTTCCAATATATAACTGTAGCTGCTGTTTAACAGTAAATAATTATAGAGGCATAGTTTAAAGCCATACAATTCTTGATTTAAGCAACAGAATAATTATATTCAGCCAACATTTTAACTGGGTGTGGTCCATGATGTTCAATATCCAGGTAAGAAGTTTGGATATTTAAAGGGTGGCACTGGCCCCCCAAAAAAGGGGGTTCTTCCGACCTCCCATTATTCTGACTAGGTTAGTGTGAAGTTAGGTTTAGGGATAGGTATAGGGTCAGTTATAATGGGGCCAGGGGACCCCCGGTACGTGGGTCATAATAATGACATGACATGGAATAATGACATGGCACCAAAAAAGGTTGAGAACTGCTTAGATAGATATAGATTAACATTAAACGTTATTATTTTGGCAAAAATGTCTTTCATTCCTTTTTTTTATATGAATGAACCATAGCCATAACCACAGAATTTCTATTCTATTCTATTCTATTCTATTCTATTCTATTCTATTCTGTTCTGTGCTGTTCTATGCTGTGCTGTTCTATGCTGTGCTGTGTGGATAGATATGCATTATGCTCTTTACCTGCACAGTTAGACATGTACAGTATATCACCTGCACACTTCTGGAACTGCTGCATATTGATAAGCTAATGTACCTGTCTAAGACACATACGTGCGTGCGTGCGTGCGTGCATGCATGCGTGCGTGCGTGTGTGTGTGTGTGCTTCCCACTGGCTACTGCTACCATTACAGGAGAAGAGCTGTTAAGATGTGCACTTAATGCAAGCTTTATATGTGTAGTAGTACATTCAAACATCTGCAGCTAAGCCTGCGCTCTTTTTTAATCTCTCTAGTTACAGTATAGCTTAGGTCTCGCTCATATTTCTCCCCAAATATTGAAACATCATGCAAAACAACGATTAGGGATTAATGGTAAAAAGTTGTAATAGGAGGAACTGCACCCATGGTCACTAAAACCCCCAAATCCCAAGAAGCAAAACAGAGGACATGACCTCGGTGACTATGGGCATTGCCCACTGCCACTTGCAGCAATTTATGGAGATGGTCTGACATCAACTGAAGTACTACAGCACAGTTTTGGGATCAGTAAAAGCAATTAAAAACATTTCCCTTTGTTCTTGCTAACTGCCTGGAGACCTATTCTGTATTCCATTAAAAAAAGCAGCAATGCACCTCCAGCGTTTTTTTAATTAGAGTCGTGCTGAAATGCCTTTAAAAGAGACAATTCTGCTGAGAGAATTCTGTGTTGCTTGATGTTTACTGACAAACTCCCGTGTGGGTTATACACAGCGTGAGAGAGATAGGAAATTAAAGGAATGACACAATAGATTTGGATTTTGACTGCAGCAAAGTCACATAATTTCCCCTTGAACCTGGTAAAATATTGGTTTACATGACAAAAGAAGTACACTTTAGGGCAGCTCTCAGGGGCCTTGGCAAGAGAATACTTTATGCTCCTGAGCAGCTGCTTTAAAAAATGAGAGTCACAAGGCATACGCATGAAACACAGTGGAAATGATTCCCCCCCCCCCCCTGAATAGGCCTACTATATTAAACCATTTGCATTTCTCAGTATGACAGAGACAGTGAATTGGAGGCATATTCTCATTCCTCATAGCCCACAGAGATATTAAATGGCAACTTCCCCCATTTTTTATCTGAATCTGAATCCTATCGCTCTAGTGTGCTGTGTCTCGAGAGCTTGATCTCAAACGCACTGGAAACCATGATTAAAGTGCAGTGATGAAGACAACTAGCTTTATTTGAACTCCTTACGCCTTACTTTGGAAGTTCCTTTTGGAAGTTACTTTCCTTCCAAAGTGCAGTGCCAGACTACAAAAGTGTGTTCCTCGGAGCACACTTTGTCCTCAGACCCCTCTTGCAAACTTTGAATGCCAATCGTGGCAAATTGGAATGGAATATAAGAAAATATATATATATATATTATTAATATTATAATAATTATAAAATCTCATCTTGCGTGAGTTTTGGACAAAATCTATTTTATAAAAAGTGTGTTTGAAGCAAATGCAAAATGCTGAAAAGTCTAGTCAGGTGGAAATGGGCGGGGCCTGTATGGGAAGTTGCCCCATGAGCCAAGGAATCCTGTGGAAAAATGTTTTTGATTGTTCGTATGACCTATGGTTCTAGAGTTATACTCCAAAGCGTGAAGCGGCCTGTCACAGCACCATCATGAGGGTTATTTGAAGAAAAAAAATGGATAGAGGTTCTTCCTTGGCTAACTGGGAGTGTGCGCGCAACCTTTCAGGCAAATCAGTGCAGTGGCACCCGAGATTAGCTGCTCAGAGTCTCACAGACAGACAGACGCGCAGACAGAGGCGAAAACATCCCCGCCCCCCGGCCTTTCTGGCGATAAAAATCTGCATGTAAAGTTTGGAGCGATCAACATTGACAGGTTGACATACAGCATCTGGTTAGATCTATCTATACGATTCTGCTGTGAGAGATTGACAGTTTGGCAAAGTTTCAGCTGGTTTGCTTTGCTGTGCCAGCAGAGACCATGCAGGCACTCTCATCTCTGTGTCTCTCTCTTCATCATCACACACAAACACCTCTCTCTCTCTATCTGCTTCTCAGAGGCGGTGGTATATTTTTTGTTCTTTGCTTGTGTCCATTGAAGACTGCCCATTAAATAATTCCAAAAGTCAATGTGTTCTATTCTCTCTCTCTCTCTCTCTCGTGCGCGCTCTCTCTCTCTCTCTCTCTCGCTCTCTCTCTCTCCCCTTGTCTCTGTCTCCCTTGTACTTGACAAGATTCAATCCCAGCTGACAGGAAGGAAAGAAAAGCAAGAGAAGATGAGGAAAGAAAGAAGGAAGGAAGGAAAGAAGGATGGGTGGGTGGGTGCGGTGGGGACCCTTCCCTCAAAACCTCCTGCTGTAAGGATGAGGGACAGAGAGGCGGGGTTGGGTTTGACTTGAGCTCAGTTCTCACGGAGGTTTCAGCCTAGCTCTTCTCAGAGAAACTTCACCAAAACAAACATCACAAACCAGTAATATAGACCAAGTAACACGCCACAGATTAAACTTATTTCTCATGATTATCCCTGTATGATTGAAGGTTTACTTTCACCTGCGTGTTGTGATTGCAAACTATATTTATTTTAGTTCTTCAGGCCGGTGTAAGTTACTTGACAGTCTTTAAGAGAATAAATGTATACTATATAGGACTGCAAATATTAATAATTTTCCTAGCATTTTTGTGTGGAAATGGCACAATGTCTATTTTTTTTAGACATTGTGCATGTGTGGGAGGGGGGGGGGGTAGTTATCTGTGATATGAGTCCACTGAATAAAAAATGAACCTAGAGAGGATACGGCCAAACCCTTAGGTCACCTGATCGAGTGACAGGATGTGGTGGGGGGAAGCACTTCCATTGATCTGTGCGTGCGTGCGTGCGTGCGTGCGTGCGTGCGTGCGTGCGTGCGTGCGTGCGTGCGTGCGTGCGTGCGTGCGTGCGTGCGTGCGTGCGTGCGTGCGTGCGTGCGTGCGTGCGTGCGTGCGTGTTGATGTCCTTTTCTTTCTATAGTGTCTCATTCTCCTCATAACTGGATAATGAGTATCATAAAATATTAATGGGTTACTTAACACTCACAATCTCAATGATCTATTGCAGCATTTTGACATGCTTTTGCTCCTCTTTTCTTGACTGAGTGCATACTGAGTTTTATATTCCAACCACCAACACTACACCCAGGTCAGCATGGTCCGTTCTTTCAGGTTGAACCACTTGAACCCTGTAAGGGAAATACAATTCATAATTCATTATTAATTCGTTGTTCATTTGTATGTCTTTATTCTGTTCTGAGTAGCTCACATTGTTACGAGATGTCTGAATGGAGTATCCTAGGCTAGCAGAGCAAGAAAACATGATAAGAGGTCACCAGCATATCAAGTAGGGATGAGAGAACTGCTTTAGCCAGGAGGTCTGTTGGATTCTATTTGTATCCTTGGGAGTTAGATTGTGTTGTTGTGAGTTTGGGACATACATGTGAGCGGGAGATACTGTATGCTGCATCGATTGTTGTATCTTATTGTCAGTGTGTCCTGATTAAAGCATGGCGTCAAGCTGAGAGTGAATCAACATGCTTGTGTGGGGTCTAGACGACATCAGTCCTAAGAAATCTCATAACAATTTCCATCCTTGTAGAATTCTGTTGGCTTATTTAAGCTTCAACAGCATCCAGATCAGAGTCAGAATCCTGTTGTCTTCGAAGGCAACCGGACGCTTTTAAAATGGTGTCTAACTGCAAAAAAACCACACTATAGACAGAGATTTTATTTGTTTTATGTGTTTTCAAGTATTGCCTTTTATGTATTATTCTTTTTACTAATTTTACCACAGTTTTACCTTGGTCATCATGTTTTTATTTTCTATCTGGTGTTTCTTTCTGTCCTTTTTGCTCTAATAGTCCTACTGTATGCATACTTTTATGTATGTATTTTTTCGAGTCAACTGCCTGGACTGGAAAGCACTTTGGATACTCTGTTTCTCTTCTTTTCATGTGATAGCATGGTCTGTGTCATCTACAGATGATTCCTTCCACAATCGTTGCCTTTGCTAAGAGATGACTGATAGGTGAGGAGGCAGTAAGCTGCACACAGCTGATAAGCACAGTAAGGCTCACAGACTCACTTCTAATCTCAACATACTTTTATTCCTATGTGTGTGTGTGTGTGTGTGTGTGTGTGTGTGTGTGTGTGTGTGTGTGTGTGTGTGTGTGTGTGTGTGTGTGTGTGTGTGTGTGTGTGTGTGTGTGTGTGTGTGTGTGTGTGTGTGTGTGTGTGTGTGTGCGTGCGTGTTTGACCGGCTGTGTCCTACAGTATATCAACTGACCTTGACAGTTCTTTGGCTTTGACCAAGCTGAAAAGATCTTATCCCAATTTAACCACTTAAACCCTATATGGTTGATGAGGGCTCTTATACTAGTGTCTTTTCTGTTTTCTGTTATTGTGGGGAAAGCTTTCACAGAAAACACGTTGCATTGCGATGCGTTGTGAGCTTGTTACGGATGCATGGTGTTTAAACGTCCACGCAGTGGTCTGGCCTATTTAACCTTTTGCCTGTGGCTCACAGTGTACTTGATTGCCGACCATTTTCCAAAGCATGACTTGAAAACTGTGCAATGATGTTATGCCAACATTGACTCATTTATTCAAGTAAGTTAGGTGGTAGTTTGAATGAATGTACAGTACACTATAAATAAAAGCGAATTATCGGCATCGTCCATTGTCACAATGTATTGTCATGGTACTATGATCCTTTCATTAGAGGATCAAATAGACTATCATCGTTGTTTTTTTGTGATAGAGTGCAGACAGGACTAACCCGTAACAAGTGTATTTGGAAATGAAAGATCTTCTATAGCTGACTTCAAATTGTTCTGAATTAAAACAGTTCCATGTGGAACCATGTTGCTCTTTACATAGAACTCACATCTTCTTAACACAAGTGGGTTACTAGTGTAACCTGACTGAGTCTACACTCACTCCCCTCTCTGGAAAAGGGCTAATTGAACTGATGAACAATTATGTTAATGACACCTCCACCCTGATGCTCCATCACCAACTGAAGGATCCCTAGGAGACACTCTTAACCTTTGACCCCCCCCTGCCCCCTCACCCCACCATCTAGATGGGGGGGTGGGTGACATGGTGGTCCATAACACAGAGAGCATACCAAATTCAACCCCCAACGGTTATGGCAAAGTGTCCTGGAGCCAGAAATATAGATTTGTATTAATACAAAGCCTGCTTGCTCACAAATTACTTCCAAACAGTATATCTTAAGACGATCTTTTACCGGAATCTAAAACATGGGTTTTCTTTTCTTTTTTGATTTGTTATAAGGCCTTTTATGATTGTCCAGAATTAAAATGGCCTTCAGCAGCCAATGATAACGTGCCATATTGCACATAGTGTACACAGCCTACTCACTCTCCGCATCAACAGTGCGCAGCAAAAGCCTGTACTCTCGATCTTGCACAATTTGCAATCACAGGGTTTCATTCAGCAAATGTCCATGACAAATGTTAAAAGACCGGAGTAACAAGACATTCGCTTCCATTTCAGAAAGAGTCACACATGCACGACAAGTCTATTTTTCCACAAATAATGCCTGTTCATTACTGCGTGGACAATAAGGGCAAGGCCGTGGCAGACGTATTGTAGGACGTTGAATACAGAGTTATTGTAGCAGAGAATGAGAGAGGGATAGATGCTGGCTGCTTATTATGACATCTGTCTGTCTCTTTGTTTCCCTTTGTCTCCGTCTATCTTTCTCTCTCTCTGTCTGTCTCTGTCACTTTATCTGTCGGTCTCTTTTTCAAATGTGGTCATTCTTACATTACCAAAACACATATCAACAAATAGAACAGAGTTTCCCAAACATAGGCCCGGGACCCATTTCAGGCCATGGATCTGTTTATTTTAGCCTTTCCTGCAAAAAAAGAAGAAGCTATTTTTGAATGTATTTTTGTAAGTTTGGATCACAGGAAGACACCAA